>NC_043700.1:12410722-12498406 GCF_006229205.1 Suricata suricatta
GGGGGGGGGGGCAGGGCAGAGCAGTTGGGGCCGAGAGCCCTAGGCAAGATCTGGGCACAGGACCTAAAAACACGGAAGGCTCCACTGTGCAAGCCAACAGTTTAAAGATGCTTAGCTAGGCTAAGAAAACCCACATCAGTTACTAAAATTACTGCCTTGTCTTTAATGATCTACAGTTTCCTTATTTGCTCTAGCGCTTTGCTCTGAGCCACGTATTTATTTCCTTTTTTTTCTCGTTGGGCTTTAAAAATGTTTCTGTTGAATATAACAGATTCTGCATATAAAGGTGTGTGTGTATGTGTGTGGGGGGAGAGAGAGAGTTATTGCTTTGGATAGGATTATTTGGAATTAGTATCAGCATCATCTTCAGGATAAAATGGGGACCAGGATGTTTGTACCTTAGCACAGCAATGAAGTTCATTACCTATATATGATATTTTGAGAATGTTGCCTGTGTTCCCGTGTGCGATGCAGGCTACCGTGCCGTGAGACCAGAAAAATGAAACAAAACTGTCTTGGAAGCTTGGCTTCAAAAAGCCAGCAATCTATCAAGACAGATACGCATGCTTACATAATTATTAAATGTATGAAGGAAAATGAGAGCAGAAAATAAGGATGTGTGTAATGTTGATGAGCCACTTATGCAGTCCCTGCTCTTTCTCTCTCTTTTTTTTTTTTTAATTCTCTTTTGGATTCTTTCATTTTCCTGTACTCCCTGTAGTGTGCTTTCTGCCCATTGTGGCTGCAAAAGCAGTCATTTTACCTCATGCTTTCTAAGACCCTTTGTCAGCCAGAGTCCCAAACACTCCGGGCAGCCTGCAGTGTCCCTATGGGATATGTCTGCATTTGCCTCTGCTGGGCCCTTGGGCTTTCATATCCATTTTTATTTAATATCTTCCTCAAAGGTTCACAAGGCTATCAAAGCGTAGCCTTGATGCGCGCACTTTGCAAAGACTTCAAGTTCTTCTCTTTCTAGAAGACTTTTGTTTTTCTTCCCTGTCACGTGGAGCCCCTCTGTGCCCGACCATGGGCCTGTGGGCGGGATTTCTTGCTGTCGTCTTCTCAGAGACTCGACAGTCCTTTGACCGCCTGGGTTCATGCCGAGAGCGAATGCAGCTTCCCAGTTCCGGGGCCCCAGTGCACCTGTTCAGGTCCTGAAGAGCTCTGCGTGCCCAACACGGGCCCACAGGTGAACACGCACCCCCATGTATGTGCACAGACCTTGTACTTAGTGTAAAATTTGCATGTCGCAGCCTTCCTGTGTGTTTAGTTTTGGGGTGAAGGCACACTGCTTCCTGTCAGTCCGTATGTCCACGAGACGTCGGGGTCCCCCCAACTTTATATTCTCGAATAAAAGAGAAAAGAATCAGACCCTTCTTCTCTTCCAGAGAATGGAATTCTTTGCGACGTAAGAATAGATAGTTTCTATTTTTGTGGAAAATCTATTCTTACCAAGTATGAACCTGACTCACTGCATAAAAATAAACGTTTCCCCTCCCTTCCATGTTGTGCCTCAGAAGCCTTATGTCAGTAGCCAGATCAGGCTGCGAGTCCGCAGGGTTTGGAGAAATGAGCCCTGGCCAGACACCTCTATGCTGGGTCCTGCTGGGCCAGGAGCCTGCAGGGTCGGACGGACTTGAACTTGACTTCTCTGGGGGTCGTGTATAAAAAGGGGGAAGTCTTTTTAGCCACAGAATGTTTGGAAACTTGATGTAAAACTGAGAAGAGTGGAGGGAATTGCTTAAATGAGAGTGAAGACCGTGCCTCTTTGCTCAGTTGCCTTTAAGACGGCCCCCAAGAAATCCCCAGGAAGCCCCAAGGAACAGTATGTAAGCCAGTAGGCCAGGTACCTCTTTGGTGTAGAAACGGAGATGGTTCTGGAAGAAAGGAGTGGTAGGCGGCACTCATCTGTCTTGGGTACTTTCTCCTGTACACGCCCCCTCTTCCTTTTTAATAAAGTAAAAAGCTCATCAAGTAGGAGATTGACTTCGAGTCTCTTCCATGTCTTTACGTTAGAAAACTGTCACTTTTTTCTTTAATAGGGACCATCCCAGGCAAAGTGGTCGCTTATCTTTGATGATTACCCAGGACAGTTTTGGTAGAGTTTCCTACAATTTGGAAATATTTAATACTCTACTAGCATGCATTTTGTTACCATTTGTCTCTGTAATTGTCACCCTTAATAACAGATATATTTGAAGATATTCCCATAGATTAGATGTAAACAAAAAATAAGACCTTTTTCCTCCCAAAGATCTTTTGGCCATTAAACTCCTTTCAATAGTAGATTGAGGGGAGCCTAGAGGGTTCTGTGGTTAAGCGTCTGACTTCAGCTCAGATCATGATCTCATGGTTCATGGGTTCGGGCCCCACATTGGGCTCTGTGCTGGCAGCTCAGAGCCTGGAGCCTGTCTTCTGATTCTGTGTCTCCCTCTCTCTCTGACTCTCCCTTGCTCACACTCTCTCTCTCTCAAAAATAAATTTAAAAATAAACATTAATTTAAAAAAAAATAGTAGATTGAAGATAGCCCAACGTTCAAAAGAAAACAATGCTACTGGGTTCTCCATTCGCCCTGAACATTTTTCTACACAGAAGCAGAAACCAACATTTTTAATTATAACTCTGATGTGCCAGATTTCTAAGATGTTATAATAATACATTGGCATTTTAAAATTTAATTCTTATCGGGAGTGTGTTAATTATTATCCAACAACCAAGGTTTAATTATTGCCAGCTTTTAAGAAATCAACAAGAAAAAGGTGGCTTTAAGGAATGCTTAGAAAACGTTTTATAATTCAGACACCAGTAGGCACCAATCAGAAGGCCATAGGGCTTGTACCACAGTCCGCTTCATACGGGCATGTCCGTTCCTCAACTGTTTAGGAAGGACAGACCCCTTCAGAGTCCCTGCTAAGTTATTTCAAGGAGACTAGTCAAGGTTTATATTTTTATGCTGAGTTCTCCGGCTTCTCCGTTATACTAGTGTGTTCTTTGTCTTTGTGTGCTATGTTAAAAAGCTAAGATAAAATTTTCATTATCCTTCTATCCTGAGGTTTGCATTATGGTTTTTCAAGAGTAGTTTCAGTGTGTTAATAACATGTAAATATGACTCCTGTCAGTACTTATCTGTCATCAGGAAGTGAAAGGCGTGGAGTACCAGTGTTCCTTTCTTTGTCTGGAACCTGAAATTTTTGTCATACAGCTATAAAAGAAACTGGATAAAAATTCATAGGTAAATAGCTCCTGGTATATGCTTACATCAGTAATATATTTCATGAACTATTATTTTAAACCAAGAATAAAATAGAATTGCTTCCACCTTGTCAATCTACTGATGATTTCTCACAATGAACATACCGCCTAGTACTTGGGTAATTGAGAAAGCTGTGGGTTTCCTGATTTGATAGATTTGGAAATTTATTGCATTTTCTTTTCTTAATGCTAATTTACTTATTTTGAGAGAGACTGTGTGTGTTCATGCACACAAACAGGGTAGGGACAGGAGAGAGGAAAACAGAGAATCCCAAGCAGGCTCCGTGCTGTCAGCCAAGACCCCAATGCTGGGCTCAGTCTCATGAACCACAAGATCATGACCTGAGCCAAAGCAAGAGTCTGATGCTTGGACTACTGAGCCACCCAGCACTCTGATATTTATTGCATTTTAAAGAATTAAATAGCAACAGCAAACCTTCTTTTCCTTTGTTTTCTTTTAAAAGTTTATATGCAATGGTATAGTCAGTTTACAGGTCCACCCTTGTAAGAAAAATATCAATAACATAAGTAAAGCACATCTATTTGATCTGTACTTTTCTTCATATTAAATGGAATGAACTGGGATACTCGGGTGGCCGATTAAGCATCTGACTCTTGATTTCTACTCAGGTCACAATTTCCTTTAAAAAAAAAATTGAATGAATTTATGACAGTGGTTAAAACAGAGGGGAGCTTTGTTCCCCTATCACACGCACCTTGCTTTGTTGCAGTCATTGTCATTGTGTTGTTGTTACAAATAAGCCGTTAGTCATTCTGCATGGTCTCAAGTCTGTTGACATCACAACAGTGAAGGTTGTACTGTATGATCACGCTGCTTTGGATTAATTGAGATGTAGCAGTTCATTCCTAATTCTCAGTAGACTTTCCAGGAGGAAGATGCCTGTGTCAACATTTCTGGTTCACTCCTAGGTTAGGACTGTTCATACTCACCTGGGTTCCTCCTAACTTCTGGAAAATTTGGAATAAGAAATCCCATTAGCCAATTTGGGTTCTCCAAAATTCATGAGAATGGAGAAAAACAGATGAATGCTTTCGTACCAAGGTGTATGTGGTGAAATAAATGGCTATCTGAGATTTGGTTTGAAATACCTCAGGGGATAAAAAAGAAAGAATAGGAAAGTCATTTTTGAATGTAGATGGTGGGCATTCTGTGATTTGTTGTCCAATTTTTTCCCCTATTTTTGAGTATGTTTGAGATTTTTCACAGTATAAAGAAAACAGGAAAAAATGTAAAGCAATGTAAGAAATATTAACGCAGAGAGGTGCCTGGACGGCTCAGTTGGTTAAAGATCCAACTTCCGCTCAGGTCATGATCTCACAGTTCGTGGGTTCGGGCTCCGCATTGGGCTCTGTGCTGACAGCTCAGAGCCTGGAGCCTGTCTTTGCATTCTGTGTCTCCCTCTCTCTCTGACCCTCGCCTGTTCACACTGTCTCTCTCTCAAAAAATAAATAAAACATTAAAGAAAAAAGAAAGATTAACTCAGAGACTTTGCCGAATACAGATCTTTGGACAGTTTGTGGTTGTGACGTGAGGTATGTACATTACCTCAACATTCCTTTGCAGTATCGTGTTTCTGCATAAAGTGTTTATTGTATGGTTATTCCTTTTTAAGAACTTTCACAATATTTCCCCTTTACCAAGTCTGAATTTATAAGACATGAGAGAGTCTAATTAACGTAAAAAAAAAAATTAAACACTTATAGTCAGAGTCTTATTTCAGGGTTATAAAAACTAGCCTCTCTCCTCTGACTTGTGTCGTTTTCCGATGAAACTGAATGAATGAAATTTGAGCCCCTCCACGATGCCACTCTCCTTTCTCCTCCAAGATTATAGGTTGCATGACTCTAAGTTTGCAAGACTTTCCAGATGACCCCAGGGGGGCACATTCACAGGTGCTAATCTCTCGTAAACAGCTTATTCTAATTTTGAGTTTTAAAAAATGCCCTTCATATGTAAAATACCAGGAATGTCCAGGCAGCCTGGTGTTTATATAACATGTGCGGATTGATATCCGTCAATATCACAGTAACGGGTCGAGCGTGGTGTTCGTGTGTTGAGGGAAAACGCTGTGCGCGTGTTTATTACGGTGGGAGCAGTCTGACACTCCATTGCACCCTGATTATTTTTCATACTCTAAGCTAAATAGACTAACGGCTGTTAAGAAGCTGCCAGGGGAAGCGTGTCAAACACTCGGTGGATCATGCAATCAGACTGGTGTCGGGTTGGAAAAAGTAGTCGGGAAGGAAAAAAAAAGTGACCTTGTCCTCCCAACGTTGTCTTTACACTGAGTAGAACAGATGAGATTGTGAATTATTCAGAGCACTGAAAGCTTCTAATTGTTAGCGGTGGTGACGGCAGTAGAGGAGAGAGACGGGACTATTTTAGTCCAAATGTCTGATTCTATTAAGCATCAAAGGAATCTCTGTTTAAAACCATCTTTGGGAATTTGGGTGGCATGGACTCCAAGAAGAATCCTTTCCCGTGTTTGATACCTTTTTTGGGAATTTGGGTCAAAAAGGCACAAGTTAATATTTAGCAGAGATTTTTGGAAATGCAGAGTAAAGGAACAAAGACACTCTGGGGAGCGGATTTGCTGTTTCAGCAGGTAATTTTCTGGGGAGTGAGTTCCCTGCGTGACAGAGCAGAACCCCTGAACTCCGAGGGGGGCGCACATTGTATGTCCATGATCTTATCTTATTATTAACAGGTTGAATATGATTTTAGGCCTGAAAGAAAATATTCTTCTCACAGTTACTAAGTGCAGTTTTTTTTTACATGAAGTTCTTAAGGTAATAGTCATGTAACCTTTTACAGTTTTAGCAATTTCAGATGGAAAGCTATATACTGCTGTAAACAATTTTATTAACTTCTCTGGAATTTATGGAAGTGGCCTTTACTTAAAACGGGTTATGATATAGGGACGCCTGGGTGGTTCAGTCCGTTAAGCGTTAGACTTTGGCTCAGGTCATGATCTCAAACTTTATGGGTTCGAGCCCCGCATCAGGCTCTGTCCTGGAGCCCACTTCGCATTCTGTGTCTCTCTTCTTCTCTGCCCCTCCCCTGGCTCGTGCTCTGTCTCTCTCTGTCTCTCTGAAAAATAAAAATAAACATTAAAAAAACTAGTTCTGATGATAAGTCTTGATTATTTTGAAGTTTACCATGGACTTTAACTTATTGGGTTGAGTAGTAGTATTTTTAGAAGTTCCTTTAAAGTTCACTTGGGAGTTTTCTTTCCAAACTGAAAAATATTTAGATTTCTCTCTCGAAAAATCATAATATTGGTGGCATTTTGAAATTTCCATGACATATTGAAGGAACTATCAGTGCCTGTGTATAGAATTAAAATTTAAGAGCAGAATTACTTTTAAATGTCAAGACTTGAAAGAAGACATTTTAATAATATTTATTGCATATTATAAAATGTTGGGGTTTTCTATTTTAATACATTTAATAAAGACTGATTTACAATGTCAAAAAAAATTTTTCCTTATGGAATAAGTGGCTAAAATACTTATGCATTGCCTTTAAAATCGTCACTTGGGTTGGTCCCAAATCTTCTATCTCCACCAATAATGTCTGAATAAGCATTTCAATAAGGCATACCATGTCCCTGTGTTCCAGATTCTCTTCTAAATTTAGAATTAGCATGGGTTTGTTTTGTTTTGTTTTGTTTTTTTGGTGCAAAGACTATTTTAAACTATGCACCCTTCTCTCCATGTAGTCTTTTTATTAGGGTGAATGGAAGAATTTCAAAATGGCCGTGTTTCACAGGACGAGTGCAGATCGAATATTCCCTTCCAGTCAACTTGATCACTGTGTTCATCCATTGCACCAGTCATGGTTACCTCCCCATTCCTGGGGTCCACCATGGAATCTCCACTTATACATATAGATACATTGAATTCCAAAAACTAAATTTAGTTTTGAAAAAAGGCCAGCCCTTGACTGTTATGAATTGTTCTACCCCCAAAAATGTCTCTTCTGAATCCAGTCAAATAGTCTGCCCTTTTTTATATCAGACAGAAAATATGAGCAGGGGCGACAAGTAGTTTTCAGTAGTAAGCAGTTTGCCCTGTCTGTGTCCCCGTGTTCTGATTTCAGGTGTGTCAGAACTAGAGTGGATTATACACTTACTCCATCCAAAGAAGATTCCCAGTTCTTTTAGCTAAGTGATAGTTGTAGATTTAAATATATAAACTTATTTTTCATAAAGGAGCTACTGGGAAAATAACATTTTTTCTCACCTTAAATGTCAGGTCTTGGGGCACCTGGGTGGCTCAGTCAGTTAAATATCCGATTTTGGCTCAGGTCATGATCTCATGGTTCGTGGGTTCAAGCCCCTAGTCAGGCTCTGTGCTGACAGCTAGCTCAGAGTCTGGAGTCTGTCTTGGCATTCTGTGTCTCCTTCTCTCTCTCTGACCCTCCCCTGCCCATTCTCTTTCTCTCAAAAATAAATAAAACATTTTTTTTAAATGTCTGATCTTTTGTTTATTGACTATTGGTGTAACATATAGATTTTTTTTTTTAATTGGGGAGGGGTCTTCTACAGAAACATTGCACACTTCTATTGAAATATCACTGTCTTTCATATCAGTGTTCAGGCTGAGTCTGCATTCCTGGTTCCCAGCTCTTGGATATTGAGTTATTTCTTCCTTGTAGTTTACAGGCTTTGGGTGAAGCATAGATAATTGTTAATTAAAGGGAAATTCATTATGCCCAAGTTAATACTTGTTTGAAAATATTTGAGAAGCTTAGTGGGCATGTCTATTCCTGATACAACTTTGTACCAATTTTTACCGTAATGTTGTTTTATGAGTATGTTTCCTATTTAATACGTTGGTGGGGGTTTTCATGCAACGACGTAAATGTTCAGCGTTTATATTCCGCAAACCTTCTTGTGGGCTTCGCTCTGTGCCCAGTGCAGGGAGGTCCACAGGGACAGTAGAGGTCCAGGCTCTTGGGGCGCCTGGGGGGCTCAGTCAGTTAAGCGTCTGACTTCGGCTCAGGTCGTGATCTCACGGTTCGTGGGTTCGAACCCCACGTTGGGCTCTGTGCTGAGAGCTAGCTCAGAGCCTGAAGCCTGCTTCAGATTCTGTACCTCCCTCTCTCTTTGACCCTCCCCTGCTTGTGCTGTCTCTGTCTCTCAAAAACAAATAAAAATAAATAAATAAATAAATAAATAAATAAATAAATAATTAATTTTAAAAAAAGAAGTCCAGGTTCTTGCTCTGAAGAGGTTCTCGGCTACATTTGAGGCAATGTCAGTACAGTTGTAGGATGCAAGTGCTCTGACGTTAGCCAGCGAACTGATCGTTGTAAGCCAAAGGCGTCGGAAAGACTGCACGAAGGTGTGTTGGTTTTGGAGGATGGGGAGATCTGGATTAGTAAAGGCCAGGGATGCACGCAGCCCGGGCACAAGCATGGGACAGTGATGGGATGCGTCCTTGGAGCCTCCAGCGGAGCTCTACCCCTATTATCAGGGAAATTGATGTTTGCAGAGATGGACCAAAGCTGGACCAAAGCCACTAACCATTAAAAAAAACAGCCTTCAAATACCAATTTCCTGGTATTCATATTTAGAAAAGTCTGCTTCTCTCCTCTGACTTTTCCTGAAATGGGTGAAATTTCAATCTCCTTGGATGGCTTTTGATGTTTCTCTGGCTAACAACAGCTGGCAGTTGATAATCTTCTTGTGGCAGGTGTCTCTTCAGGAGACGCGTCCTGGGCCTCCCCACAGCAGGCCCTCCTGCTGGGGGAGATGCCCTCTGCCCCGAGCTGGTCACCCACCACCTTTTCTCAGCTCTTCGAACACGCAGTTGGCCTCACAGACTCTTGTCTCGGAGATTTCCTAAACTGGAGGCCAATGTCTTCCTGCCTGCTGGCTAATCCCCAGTGAGGTATATTAACTGGGTGGCTTCCTGTTTATCTCCTTGAACTGACTATGAACTAAGCCACAGAGACGTGGTCATGTATGTGTCCCCAGATCTAAGCACAGGACCTGGCACATGGTAAGTGTGCAGTAAGGGCTTGTTGACCAGAGGATGGCAGGCAGGAAGGAAGGAAGGAAAGAAGGAAGGGAGGAACGGAGGACTGGAGAGAGGGAGAGAGGGGCCAATGATTGGTCAGCTTGCATGTTGCCCCCTTCCTCCCCTACTGCTGCAGTCCAGGCCAGGTCCAGACCTGGGGCTATCACCAGAGCTGGACCCTGAAACTTTGGGCAGTTGCTTGCGTATTCCATGTCCTTAGGACAAGTCACATAGTCCATGTCCTTAGGACAAGTCTGCCACTAGCTTGTCTTTAGAATTCCCAGAACCCCTACCCAGACTGTTATGGTTATCAAACCAGACCAACATCAGAATTTCTTTTTCTAGTTTTAAGTCCAAAAAAGCCTTTTAATGACAGCTTTATTTCATAGAATCTTTGACTCCATCTTCTTTTACAGAGCCTCTTGAAAGAAGGTCTCCAATGGGAACTTGGAGGCCAGGAAAGAAAGCATGAGAGAACCTGGTCGTATTGGGATACAGAGAACAGAGATAGATTAGCACAGAGATTGAATGCCAGGCTACCCTGGGAACCAGGGACAAGAATTGCAAGTAGACATGGGTTTGAGCTGGAGAGTGCCTGCTGTGTGCCGGACCGGGTGCTGGGTGCTTACAACTCTTCGCTCATTTCATCGTTGCAACCTACAGCTGGACTCCGTGATGCTATTGCCCCTATTTTATAGTTGACGAAGCAGCCTCAGAGAGGTCACATAACTTGCCTTGGGTCCCACAGCTAATTAATTGTCAGGACCGTGACTGACCCACTCAGTCAGCCCAGAGAGGTCCTGTTCACAGGGAATGTTCTTCCTGGGTGCTCTTTGCTCCCCAACTCAACCATTGATCGGAGCTCTGGTTCTACTCCATCTATATTTATATTCTTTCTAGAATGATTTTCTTAGTAATCTTATTAAAACGTGGACGTCTCAGATAAGGACTTACAAAAACAAAACACTTTTCTCCAAACATTTTTTTCCTGCTCATCATCCTTTTTCAGCCCATGAAAAAGCTGTTTTTGCCATATGAGCACCTTCTGTTGTTTATGGGACAAAGTACAATGCAAAAGAAGAATTGGCACGCTTCTACTTCTTGTAATGAAAAAAATATGAAGCTATGAGAACGTTTTGTGAGAACGTAAGGTCTTAGGAGGTGGGCACACTGACACCTGCAGCTAAGCTGATAGAAAAACAAAACCATAGAGCCATTTCCAGAGGCACAAGCATTCAGCGGGCATCGTGGGGGTTTTCTGTCCTAGTGTTCATGCACACTTGGGGGCTGTTTTCTATGTAAAATTCACCTTTAAAAACTGAGAAGTGCACATCTTGGTAATAGAATTGCGTGCTCCACAGAGTTTAGATTTCTGTCCGTTAGGATCCAGCCAAGGAGGGGAGACGTTTTCCTAAAACATTTTACATTAGACTCTTCTGGAGTTACAAAATGTTAGGATTCTATGGTGATTATCCGTATTGTTAGAAAAGGATGTGTCTACATCAGCCACCGAATCAAACAGACGTGTTTTTGTCATAGTTCCTTTGAGATCACAGATCTGCTCGGTCCTCTGGGTAAATGCTTCATGCTTTGATCTTTTTTCTCTTTCTCTCCGAAAATAGGATGGAGCTCTTGGCATGTGCTAGAAGTAGGGGATGTGATGCACACGTGATTCGCTCCCAGCCCTTAAAGGACTTGGGGTGGACTTGAGCATCAGATGCATCAACAGCCTGTGTGGCTCTGGTGTAACCCGTGCAGGGAGCACACTGGAGGCAGGGGGCCCTGGGGGGTGCTCTCCAAGGGACCCCACAGCACGGACATCACAGCTGAGAGCCCAGGCGTGGAGAGGAGCAGGGCACATTAAAACTTAAGGCATTTTCTTAGGATCTCAGGGCAAGTAAACTCCATGGTCAGGATGTGAATGTGTCTGTAACCATCATACTATGCTGCCCCGTGGGGGTCCTCCCCGGGTCATCCTCCACCAGAGTCGGCCACAGCCTCCAGCCAAATCAGATTTGGTCAACAGTAGCATCAGTGAGGAGTGGCCTGTTTTGAGAGGACACCCGCCGAAGACACTGATGGGTGGACTCTTCCATCTGCGGATATCTGGACACCCATCTACATGGGTGCAGGACCCACTTAGGGTGAGGGCGGTGGAAGCATTCACCTCTCCTCCTCTTCCCCCTCGTCTTTCTTCCTTTCTTGAGATGTGAAAGTTGGCCAGACCCAGAGTCCCAGCTGGGGAAAAATGGGGCTTCAGCCTTCGAACCAGTCCTGATGCCTTTAACCAAGGGGCGAGAAGGGTGGTGATAGCGCGTATCAGGTGCCCTAAGACCCAGGACAAAATGGACCAGCAAAGTTTGCCTTTGACCCCAGATGCTTCCCTTTCTGGGCCCAGACACCCCATAACCCACTCTCTCCATGCCTCCTGCTCGTTCTTCAGAGGCCCCCACCTGAGTCCCTTCCAAATTTTTCCTCCCTTTGGCCCACCTCAATCAAAACTCTCTTTCCCTGAGCCCTCAATTAATTAGTTCTGATTATCTAATTAAACGAATTCGCACTGAGGTATGAATGAGGCTTAACCCTCCCGGGGGCGTTTGTATTTTAAAAGAGGAGCTTGTTAACCCAAATGCCTCGACAATTAGCAGAATGTGCGGGGAGACCTTTGGGGGACTTGGAGTTTTCCCGGGTCCCCTGCTTCCCAGGCTGTCACAGACCCGGACGAACCTATGGGTTTCCGCCACCAAGGAGTTGAAAGTGTTGGAGTGAGCATCTCAGATGCCCACCCTCCAGGTCCCAGCCCCCTTCGCCTTTGATGGTTGGCTGAGTTAAAAAAAAAAAAAAAAAGTCCTCTCTTGAAGTTTTCTGCTAGTTCTGGGAAACCTCAGCGGTGGCTGGAAAGAGCTTTCTTTTCTTAGACATGAGCCTTCCAGCGCCGAGGTGGAGAAGGTCTGAGGATTCCGAGTAGCAAAATTAGAACGCGTGTCGGTTTGCCCCCATGGCAGCCTGGCTCACTGCTCCGAGACCCTCAACATTCACGCTCATTTCCTTCACCCTAATTTCGAATCCCTGAAGATTCTGTTCTTCAAACCGGAAAGATAGAAGCGTTCGTGCTCCAGCCCTGAACCGACGTGAGGCACAGGGTGGCCGAGGTGACAAGGGTCAGCCTTAGAAGCAGCTTTGAAAGTCGGGCTGGGAGTGTCTTCTGCAGCCGCCTCTGTGAAAAGACGGGAAGGTGGTTTTGTTCCCCGGGGCCGTGAGCGAGGAGCGAAGTGGTACATTCCAGCAAGATCCAAATTGAGGCGATGCTCTGGGAATGCGGCCCCAAAACCGCTGGTATCACTGACCATGGCCTTGCATTTTCGAAGACGGCCCTCTGCTGCTATCCTTTCCCATCAAGTGCCGCAGTCCCGTGTATAGACACAGCCTAAAAATGTATGGGCTGTTCTTTTTTAAACATATGACTCAGAATTCCTGAAAATAAGACTATGGACAAGCATAATTTAGATGCTCGTTATTGATCATTTTAATAAAGGCCTTTCCAGATGCAACACTTATTTTTGCCATAATCTTCTGTGCTTATTTATCCTTTCTGCATCTTTTCTTGTTTTTTTTTTATGCATCTAAGGGTCCCCTGTTCTCAACATGTGGCAAAGGAGAGGCACGGGCTACAGTTTGATATGATTCACGAAGAATTGGCATTTGCCGTTCTATTTTTAGTGATGGATAAAGAGAACTATTTTATGTGAGTGCTGATTTTGCATATGTTCCTGTAATATTTAAATTAACTAACTTCCCTGGAATGATAAGAAAAAGCAGTGCCTATTACTGATGATCTAAAGCATGCTGTGTGGCATTCACTCTGGAATACATGTGGGGTATGTGCTTATTGGGCCCTGATATTTTTAAGACTGTAGGTCTTAGAGCAAAACCAGCAATGGTAATGTAGTAAGGCTTCAGAAAGCAGAGCCTATATGCCAAACAAATAATGCAACAAGAAGCAGTAAAAACTGCGCTTAAACCTTTCATCCGGTTATTTTTCATTTCCAACGCTGTTTGAGTTTTTATCTCTATGTTTTGCTTCGTGGAAGAAATAAGTATGACATCTGGACAAGGCATTCACAAGGGAGGATATAACTGTGTCCCAGGGATATTTTAGCTGTCAGGGCCTGAGAAATGGGAATAAGGAAGCTGACCAGCTGGGAACAGACAAGATGAGGTTCTGTCTCTTCAGCGATCTCGGTGCATGCATACATACAGTAGTTTTTAATAATTATGAAGTTATCAGTACCCTGTTATGTTTCATTTTACCCACAAGTATTTGTTTCACTGATCAATATTCAGAAGCTCTTTTAGGGTGATCCAAGTTGATTTTTCTTGATGAAAATGCAAAATAAATCATTAAGAGTTGGTTTTTTTTTTTCCATTATACTTGAAGCCTATGGGTTATTTTGGTTTTCTCTGCAAGCCATACATCACGCAAAGAATTTCTGAAGCAGAGATGTTTATAATCCTTGGTCTACCAGAAGAGTTGCCGTATGCTAATTGTGGAGTTTGTCAGAGAGGAGACGGTAGGGTTTCTAGGTTAGATAGACTTCTAGTTCAAGTGCATACTTCCTATTTTGGAGCAGCTGATGTATTTGGCAGGGCAGTATGCCCAAGGAGTCAACTTATTTAAACTGCTGCCTTTGATTATGATATCTTACTCAATCTTTACCAAAAACACTTCTTAAAAATATTGTGGAATTAAAGCACAATATCTCATTTTTTAGAAACAAGGTGCTACGCTAATTTGAATTGATTTTCTGTGCTGTATTTTCTTTGTTTAGCCCTGATTTTGATAGAATGGACTCCTGGAAAGTAAAAATTTCCATTTATTTGGAAGAGAAGAGAGATGAAGGAGAGAGGAGAAACCAGAGATGTATATAAGTGAGGGAGGAATGGATCACATATTATTCTCATTTTACACAGTATTTTATAGTTATTCCCTTTGAATCCTAGCTGTAAAGCACCAGTAATGTCTTTACGTCATTATGAGGCATGAATGAGACAGTTTACAGAGAGCACGTGACACAATGTGTGTGTCGTTGGGTGGTGGCAGCCAGTCCTTGCTGAATTCTGTCTGTCTTTTCTCTCCTGGTGAAGAACTTAAATTCAGAGAACCTAGCTGGGGTCAGAAAACCGACTCCTGCATATCAGACAGTGGCTGTTAGACTGTGTGCATATCTATTTGCTAAATCAGATGGTGTCGCCATTTTCATAGATCAGTATCAATACAATATTGGGATTTCATATACGGCTTGACCCAATAGTGAAGTAGATTGGCAGAGTTACTCAGATAACGGAGATAAGTTCTTCCTCTGAATTGTCTTGATCTTCAAAGTCAATGTACTGCTTGTAAGTGGATGGATTATTTCATTTCTGTACCTCCTTTCCACCATACAAGGTGAAAATAGTAGTTCACCATCCTACTGTTTCTGATCCTGTCTTCATTACCTCTTAGAGCAAAGACTACAAGTATCCCTTGATCTTCAGTGTCCCAGCCCCACCAAGCCGCTTTGTGTCAGGATACATCCCCTTGAATTCCTAAGACCATATACTGTGTCAAAGTCCCTACTTACGTTGTTGAAGTTCATTTAGGTGGCAAATCCAGATAGGATCAGATTACCTCATTAACTGTGGTGTATTGTGTGATGCAGGGGTGTATAGATATGGGCCTCAGGGCAGCGAGGCCTCAGGGAAAGCTGGATGGCCATTTGTGAACATTGAAGATTCTAGCACAGTGCTGGGGACTCAGGATCAGTTTGAGTGAGTCACTTCCTTCTTGTGCGTCACCTGCCCCTTCCCACTCTCATTGAAAGACACTCCCTGGCCTCCTGTCTGCTCCATGGTCCCTGCTGCTCCCACACTTGGCCTGGGCCATGGCCTCTCCAGGCCCTTTGGTGGCTGAGCCTACTTCTCAGCCTATGAGCAGGGCAGCATCCTGCCTTTCCCGTCTAGGATTAAATGTCACCATCTTCCACGAGAACCACACCACACCTCTCTGCCTCATTATTCCCCATTTCGGTGATCTGATGCGTTCATAGCCCCCACCACAATTTCTAATTGTTTCTTTGTCTGTTTTCCCCACTGAACTGAAAACTCCGTGAGGACAGGGCCGGGCATCTGTGTTCTCCACTCCTCCGGCCCTAGTACTGAGCACAGGGCCTGGCATGGAATAGATCCTTGAAAAAAATTACTTGAAGGAATAAAGTACGAACTAGCAAGAAACTCCTTAGAAGGGTGTCTGGTGTCATGGCAGACACTCCGAGATGTCTCAAGGAGAGATGCCGTCCAGTGGGGACTCTGCAAATGCAAATAGGTGAGCTGCTCTTTGCGTGGGCACCTCGCCTGCAGTGGGGCACCTTCTGCCAAAGCGTGTGTTTTTCTTTTGAGGCACTTCTTTCCATTGAGCTGGGGTGTGCATTTTCGCATGTTAGCTTTTGCTTGTTGCTATAAGGAAAATGATAGGACCCAGGAGACAAACTTTCAGTAAAACATTAAATACATAAAAGTAGACCTTAGATCAGGAGAGTTAAAGATTGTTTGGGAAATGCGGCCTCAGAATTAAACAGGGAGATGGAAAGGCACATGTGGGAACCCAGGAACTGAAAGAAGGAGTCTATACATCAGGGGGGAAGCAGCCCTGGTGACAGCAGCACACGGAGGGAAAAGATGGCCGACTGGCCAGTCACAGAGGTGGCTTCTGGAAATTAAGATGTGACGCTGAGAGACAAGAGTGGTTGGAAAACCACGGGCTGGGGCTCATTCAGGACAGAAAGAATAATGAGGCCTTCAAAAGCCCTGGATTATCTGGTAATCTGTGGCAAATGTTCAGTTGAACTAGTTTCTCCTAGTTTTAACACCCACTTTGCTGAAAACTGAATAAGATTCAAGCAAGGGCGTTTGTACACCTCTTCGTAAAACTGGGCTTGAAATGGAGTCTTCTTTATTGACCCCTTTGTGAAATACTAATGTAAAGCTTTAGCTCATACAACTTTATTGAATCAATATGGAACAAGCAATAAAAAGGAAAAGGAAGCCTGTGTTACTCTAATTGAAATTCACCAGGGGCACCCAGGTGGCTCAGTCGAGTAAGCTTCTGACTTCAGCTCAGGTCATGATCTTGCAGTTGGTGGGTTCGAGCCCCATGTCAGGCTCTTAGCTGAGGGCTTAGAGCCTGGAGCCTGCTTTGGATTCTGTGTCTCCCTCTCTCTGCCCCTCCCCGCCTCCAAAATAAACATTAAAAAAAGAAGAACACAGGTTTGTAATTTATTTTATAGTGCGAGGTGAGGAAACAATAAAACATAAAACTTGGGAAAAGGAACAGAGATGATGACAGGCAAGGCTGCTTATCTTTGCTCCTCTTACCCAGGGAGGTTGACATTTTACTGTGTATCAAGGTCATAGAAATTAGGAATGAACACTGTCTTTGAGAAATCTTTAAATTATAGATCTTAGAGTCTGCAGAAACCTCAGGATAATTTAAACCAACCCTTTACTTCCAGAAAGGCAAGATGTTATTATCGCCCATTTTAGAAAAGAGACAAGTAAATTAAGTTGCCTGCTGCAGTCACATGACTGAAAAATGACTGATGACTGAGGTGGCACAAGGTGGTGGGGTGGCCAGGGAGGGCTGTGAAACCCAGGCCCTAGGGTGTTGCCAGGGGCTGCCTTCCATTATACAGGCAGGTGATTCTTTCCCATATTGGTGTGGACTCAGTAGAAGACTTGCTGTATTCAAGTAGACCATTGTTAACCAAAATAGTTTTCTTTCCGAAAGAAAGGAAGGAAGAAGGGAGGGAGGAAAACTCTACTAAAAATGACAATTGACTTCTAGGTCCATATGTTGGAAAGGGGCAGTGAAATTACCTTGACTTGATCTTTCATCTGTTTTAAATTATGGAATGGACACTTCCCCCCTATTTTAACAAATAAAGTCATGAAATGTTGGTTATTTATTACCAGGTCGCAGATCTGACCGTAGAATTACACATCTTGAGAATCTTCATATTGACAGTGAAGTGGGTACAGTGATGCCTCGTGTCTATGCCGTTGGTCTTAGAAATGGGGGTTGAGGATTAGGACCCCTGAAGTTGAGATCAGTTGTCTGCCATCTTACATTTGTTACCGTGTGCCTAGGCAAATAATGGTATTAATTGTACAGTTTTTAATAGAGGTGCCATGGATGTACATACAAAGAGAGGAATCTTTACACTTTACTTACAGAAATCTCTCGCTGCTTTGGCGCATTTGCCATGCGTGATTTCTAGAGCTTCCGTTGTGTAGGGTTAATGATCAGAAAACGGAAGTATCTCTACTGCCCACAGCTCTTCGAGGCTTGTGCGAAACAGTGAAATCTTAGAAAAAGGATAGAAACATGATGACAGACTTTTCCGTTTCATAAACAATTTGACGTAATAATAGATTACAAAATAATTGACTTCAGTTTGTGCTGAAATGAACTTTGCTCTCTCTTAACCTGGCATTTCCAGCCTAGCTGTATTACTTTGTAGAAAGAAATAAGTGTTCCTTTTATTTATTAGTTTTCTGTTGCTTTCGAGTCATAAAGCTATCCTTTATAAAGAAAAATATGTATACACCTGAAAGACAAATGAAGAGGGCTGCATCTTGTACGTGTTAAATCTCAGTAGCGAGGATGATTAATATGTTGCATACGTGTTTTCTTTCTGGGTTCTCTATGTTTCCTTTGGTTTTCGTAAAAGTAGTTCACTTTGGCAGGACCTTTTCAATCAGGTAGCTTCCACCCTGTGCAATGAAGACGCGCAGCCCTCTACCACCTCCCTAGGTAGTCCCCAAATTTCTTCCTTCCTTTCCCTAAAATTTCAACCAAACTTTGAATTTGTCTGTCCAAGATGGTTTGTACTTTTAAACTGCTATCTAGGAAGATTATATATTTCTCCCTATATTGCAAACTTGCATTTCCTCCCATTCGGTGCAAGGTATGGTTTTGACAGGTAGCATGATGAGATTTAGAGGAACGGCCGAAGTTAATTGAGGTTAGCAAGAAAACTATTACCGTCGATCTCAGATTTTTTTCTTTAATTATTTTTAACTCATGAATAATCAATTAAATGAAAAAAGAAATGTACATTGAAAAGCATCTTGAAAATTCCCACGCCCAGGAGCATCCAAGGAGAGTAGCTCTTTGTGTCACTATCTACAGTGGAACACACCACTGGCTTTTGGGAAATGACATAGTTGAAAAAAAAAAAAGATGCTTCTTTTGAAGTGACAGAAGGAATATACTAGCAAGAGGAAGTTGAGTGTATATAGCCATAAGTACAGTTTGCCTTTTCAGTGACAACCTGGCTTCACTACACCAGAAAGAAGTATAGGGTCTAACTCGAAGGACACGGTGTCGGTCGGTCTATACCGAGAAAGGCAAACAGCCGGTAGGTACAGTTCTGCATCAGGGTAAGCCTCACATCACCATGCTTCCTCAGAGCACACTAATGTGCTTTGGGGGCTTTAACACACAAAAGAGGCTGGCCAAAAATAATTCATGTGAGTTCAGGGTGGCTGGGTGGCATAGTCAATTGAGTGTCCAACTTCGTCTCAGGTCATGATCTCATGGTTCATAAGTTTGACCACCGCCTCAGGTTCTGTGCTGACAGCTCAGAGCCTGGAGCCTGCTCGGAATCTGTGTCTCCTTCACTCTCTGCTCCTCCCCTGCTCGCTCGCTCTCTCTCTCTCTCTCTCTCTCTCTCTCTCTCAAAAATAAATAAATGTTACAAAATTTTTAATGGCCAGTGATTTGTTTTGTCAACCTACCAGCCAAGTATCTTAGACTGGATTATTTAAAACCTTTTAATTGAAAAACTGATTATTTTGCCGAAAATTTAGCAAAGAAGAAAATCCATGTGGAGAAAAAAGAAATCTTCATTAGATTTCTTCCACAGCCTGCTTCCCTTGTTTCATGAGTGTGATTGGAGTACTCTTTCCTTTGTGACATGAGTTAGCATTTTAGCTTAATGTTGATGTCCGTGGAAGGAGATGGGCATGTTGAAATTATTCCTACGATCTGGATGTGAAAGCACTTGTTTCTTGTGGGTCATTCTTGTTGGGTCATTCACTCATTTTTATTTTTAATTTTTATTTATTTTTATTTTTAATGTTTATTTATTTTTGAGAGAGGAGACAGAACACGAGCAGGGGAGGGACAGAAAAAGGGAGACACAGAATCCAAAGCAGGTTCCAGGCTCTGAGGTGTCACAGAGCCCGACCCTGGGCTCGAACTCGTGAATTGGGAGATCATGCCCTGGGATGAAGTTGGACGCTTAACTGACTGAGCCCTGCTGGCACCCCTATTTTCTGATTTTCATTCAGCCGGCTTTACAGCACCCACTCCGCTTTGCTGAGAATTCACATTGTAACTATTTGAAAAGTAAGACACATAGCGTAGGATATTTGGGAATCTGTGACAATGACTCTTCTTTTTTATATCTGCAATATCCTCCCTTTAACAAAGCCGAACATCTTTTCCTTAAAAAGTTAAATAGAAACACCATTGCTTATGGTTGGCCCGAAGCAATGGTAAAAGAAGATGTAAAACTTGAAGCCAAGAAACTGGTTCCAGAAGCAGTATTTAAAGAGAGGGTGATAAATGTGTATTTTATCAGATTCTAAAATGGAAGGATGGCCATGCCTTTCTTCAGGTTCGGATTGAGAGCCATGCATCTGACAAATCATTTTTCCTGGCGAGTGCTGGCTTTGGAAGCATTCTTTCTCATTTCTATGGGAGAAGACACACTTCTGTCGTTAAGAAAGGAACTTCCAGGTATGAGTACCTGAAATATCTATGTACCGCGAGTCATCACTTTGACTAATGGAGGATCCTGACCACATATCATCCTAAGCACCCCTTCACAGTGTGTCATTTTTCCACCTCAGTTGAGTTTTGATATGTCTCACTTTATCAGTCATTGAGGTGGAAATTTCATCACTCTTACATGCTTTTTGAGTTTTTCTTAGTGTTTGTTTGTAATAGGTTTTATGGGTGATTAGTTATGTGAATTGCGGCATTCTCGGTGATGGGAACCTATCTTAATTTCGCTCATGAAACCTGCTTCCCTTGCAAACTCCGCCATAAACCACGGGTAGAACTTGTTTTCCATTAAATGTACCTTGTTGAAATTAGTGTGTGTGCCGTTCATCACTACTTATTGTGAACATTAATAGCTGAAATTATTTGCATTAGCTCTAATGTTGGAGTGTTGGCTTTTTCAACCCTGTATTTTCACACATTGGTTATTATGCTGGGACACGTGACTGACTGAATCTTCCACTGGGTACTATCAGGTGTCAGAATTTTACCAAAGACCCCTGAACAGTATGATGACATAAGAGTAATATTTCTGTTCCTTCTACAGACGATCATCTTTGCCTTAAAAACTTACACAGGGGCACCTCGGTGAGTTCAATCAGTTGAGTATCTGACTCTTGATTTTGCTCAGGTTGTGATCCTGGGGCCATGGGATTAAGCTCATTGTCGTTCCATGCTGGGTGTGGAGCCTGCTTGAGATTCATTCTCTCTCTCTCTCTCTCTCTCTCTCTCTCTCTCTCTCTCTCTCTCTCTCTCTTTCTCTCTCTCTCTACCCTTTCTCCCTCTCTCTCTAAAAACAAAAAAAAATTAAATGAAAAAAGAAAAAGCTTTCAAAGTAAAGCTTGAGAATTGATATTATCCACCATTTTATTTTACCTAATGTAACTGCGTGTACTTGTCCTAGGAGTCAGCACAGAGTCATGGTCCAATGGACGGATTTTATGTCATGCAGATCTGGGTTTGAAGCCTAGCTGTGTTGCTTAACAGTTTTGTGACATTGAGTGAGTTGCTTAACTTCTCAGAGTCTAGGTTTCTTTCTGTGTAAAAGAGGGTTAAACAAAGAATGTGCTTCATAGCATTAGTTATAGAAGTTAAATGAGAAAATGCATTAAAAAAAGAACATTATTGAGTGCTCAATACTTTTGAGCTTTGTACAGGAAACTTCTCTTAATCTCTACATGGTAACTCTTGAGGCACCTTAGAGCCATAGAATCCTCAGATGAGCTGTATATTGTCAATTTAATGGCTTAATTTTTTAATTTGAAGCCTTCTACTTTTGTTTTTATATTGCATGACCATAATGAGAGTATTCTTTGTAACCATTGCTTTTCCGGATATAAATTTTATCAAAATAAGAGTCCTGGAGACCTCTAGCATGATTCTAGTTTCCCTTCTGGATCATCACATTCCTATTATTCAAGAGTAAAATTTGAAATAGAGCATGAAGATCCTTTAGGGTATAGTGGGAACAAAGAAAAACACACACACACAAAGCAAATGAACTAAATCTAGTCATAAGTGGCAAGTGAGACATGCCCTGAAGACAATATTATGTGATCTTCTCTCTTTTAAGATAATTTATTTTTCTATTAAAATTAGCTTTATTGTTTCATTTGTGACCTAGAATTTCAGGGAAATCAAGAAACTGTACTGATTATTGAAGACCCACTGTGTTCGAGGCACCAATGTAGATAGATAACATCAAAGAGGGTTTTTTGGAAGTGATTATGAATTTTGGGATAGAGAAGCATGTGGAATAGTGTAATAGAAATGATGGTCCAGTAAAACTTCTGTTACAGTCAGTGCTTTTCCCCCTTCTCAACTGTTATAACCAAAATAGTGTTCACTCCGGACAAGGAATGGCATAGCTTACACCCAGTTTGCGTGGACACAGACCAGAGAGGGTGTGAGGTTGTATAAATCATTTGCTGTCCTGTGGTGGTTTACAACCCCTGGCTTATTTATGTGTTGCACACGAATAAGGGGTGCCGCCAAATTGAGCTCATTTTGTCAAGGTTTTCTGTGTTTTTGTTTTTTGTTTTTTGTTGCTGTTGGTTTTTTTTTAACCTGTATCAGAAAACGCAGGTTGATTGGGACCAGCATCCAGAAATGGAGCTGCACCAGCTGTAAGCATGGTGCACCTTGCTAGCACTGAGTATCACATGGTAAGGCCAGCTCCAGGAAGTATGATATAGTTCCTGAAATATGACAACATTCTGTGCTGAAAGTACAGAAGAGGATATGTCAGGGCCATAAACAGCTCTACTCAGAAAGCAGCAGATTGTTAACACATCCTAAGTCCTGAAGGGCCTGCGAGTGAAGAGTGTGATTAACAGAGACTACTTGTATTCCTCCGTTGTGTCCCTTCATTGACGCTGGAAGGCACTGATCTGCTGTAGAAATAATTGCATTATAATTGTGGTGGCTTTTCAATGTGGTTGTGAGTCTTTTATTCCTTTCAAGATGCTACCAAAATGTTTAATATTTCGAAGTTTTCCAGGAATGGTATTGTGGAGAATTTGCTGAACTAGAAAATTAGGTGTGATCAAACCAATAAAATGTTCTTTCAATGAGCCATCCACAGGGATGTGCAAGGGTTTTATTATTCAGAATCTGTATCTTGATAGTCTTCGGCTTAGTGACATTTTTAGCCATAGCTTATCTTCTCTTACTACAATTTGTTGGCCTGGTGCTTCAGATTTGTGTCCCAGTTCTGTTTCCTTTGTGTTTGCAATGCTGCCCCTTTTTGGCTTTCCGCTTTGGCCTGAGATGGAAGAAGGATAACTCCCATCCAAGTATGAAATGTCCAAACCACGCACATCCTCCGTGTAGAGCATGGTGGAAATATCCAATACTAGTTTGAGGTATGCCCTTCATAGGACCCTACTGTTGTAGGGCTTGGAAGGGAGTGATTACTAGCCTACTTGTTCAGACACAGATTAGCCACAGTCAGAGAGAAAGAGATTCTTAGAACTTTGTTATTGGCTCCCCACATTCTGCAGGTCTGACCAAAGGGGCTATGACTCAAGCCATTTGGGGGATAGGGACAGCAGAGCCAACAATGGTGACTTTGTGCACATCTCTTGCCCTCTCTGTGAAGAACTCTATACTGCCTGCTCAGATAGATCATGAGAAAAAGCTTCGTCAGATCAGGTCGTGGGGAATCTGGTTCATCTGATTCCCTTCAGTACCAGGAAATTACATAGGTCTATGCCTCTTGTACCCAAGGAGAAGAAAGAGGGTCTCCTAGTCCCCCGCCACCCCCCGGTATGACAGTAAGCCATACTTGCATGTGAGGTACATCTTCTGGTTTTTGTGGCCCATACCTTAAGGAACCAGACTTCAGAGCCAACATACGATCAGTGTATATGAAAATGTTTATAAATTGCAATATATTTTATATATATAAACTTATAATCATAAGTTTGTCTTCTAGCTTTTTACTACTTGAATCCTTCTTGAATTATCTGGACATACTTTTCCCAAACAATTAATACCTCACTATTTTAATGGGCAATTGAATTATAATAATTTGGACATTTTCTATTTATTTCTATTTATTATGACTCGACCAGTATTTTGATAGCCACGCTTGTCTGAACCCCATCTGAGTGAAGTCCCTTGGAACCTGAGGACTTCTGCCAATAACATAATGGTGAATTGCCTCCATTATGGAGCTCTTCATCTGCCTAGCGTTTCATGGTTTTCAAGTTGTACCTCCTAGAAAGGTTCTGGGGATGAAGTATGAGAGGAAAAAAGCATTATGTACATTAGTTGAAATTGGCATCATGTTGCCAAACTGTAATAAGCCTTAGGGGACCTCAGTGTTGAAACTGCTCAATTGAATGCTGCAATTTCCCATAACAATTTAAAAGGCCTGCAGGCATGCTAAAGTCATAGCTGGATCTTTCAGTTAACACTCCGTAACATGACCCCAAAGTCTCATTTACATCACAGCAATTAAAATATATTCTGCATTACATGTTTACTACTTACTATGTACTGTAGAAACAATCCAATGAGATGTGGCGATTTCCACAAATAATCATAGAAATCTTTATGTCCGCTATTTCTTCTTTCCAAAGTGGTATTAACATTTGCATGCAGGCACACAGAGGATGACGGGGATTGTCAAGGGGAAGAGGGAAAAGCCAGGAGAAAAGACACTTTCTAGACTGGTAATAACTAGTAGTCATTACTAGTTGGTGACCCACATGAAATTAGGTTAGTAGTCTCAGTCCGGTTCCTAGGTGACTGGTGTCCATTATGCAAAATAACTGTGGTAATCATTGCTAATTGGCCCCCTACTGGTAGTTAGAAATAGAGGGACCAAAAATTAAGTGAGTGTTAAAATAATACACCTCCTGATTGCAGAAGTACAACCCATAGTCTGGGTCAGAAATGCCGATGCCCGGTTGGGAAGGTAGCAGAAAAGGGATACCAGAACTCACCTGAGGAAGATGTTCCCGTAAATAAGTGTTCTTTCCTCGGTATTCCATCCACGTCCATGAAAACCTTCCTGGCGTTACGGTTTATAACCATAATCATTAACTGATACCATAACTTTGCAGTAACACGAATGGCTGGCTAACTTCTTGTAAAACAAAGCCACAGTAGCCAAAATCAGCTCCTACTTTTCTCAACAGTGACTACCGTGGTTTAGTAACGCCTTTCTTTCAAGAAATGCAGACTGAATTGACTTACTCCAAACGGTTGTTGCGGTTTAGTGTTTCTTGAGTAGCCGCAGTTTACTAGCTTACCTAGAAAGTGTGGTTTTGAACAATTGTCTGGAACACCTCATCAAGGTATGAAATACGGTGGCAAAAGTCCAGCCTCTCTGCTTGGCAGGTAGTCAGCGGGAAACCAAGGAAACGGAATTTCTCTCTGTGCCTGTTGGCACAGTCTCGGAGGCACTGCCCTTCTGTGGTCAGGAAGAGTGTTGAAAGACTCGCACTTCAGCAGACATCTGAGAAGGCAGCACGTTTATCTGCTGCCCAGGTCCATTTTAATCCTGTGCCTTGGCTTATAACTACCCCCAGTAAGTGGCAGCATGGAAAAAGAAATGTTTTCGAGTGAGCCACTTTCTGCAGAGCCACCGGGCTAATTAGTGCAGGGGGCCCCCTTTAAGCAGACAGAGCCTCCCCCGTTGCGGACTTTGCCCACCGTTGGGCTGGGCAGCAGCAGAGCGTGGGCTGGATTGCGTACCCCTCCTCACCCTTCAGCAGGAACCCCCGACAAGGGAGGTCCGGGTCAGACCCTATGTGCCTGACCCACACGAGTTTTTATAAACATTGTAAATGATGCACATATTTGTCTTTGTGATATAGAACACTCAGGAAATCAGAACAGCTGACTAATTGGATACACTTTTCCTATTTCCCTTGACTGGCAACATTTATACAAAGTCAAAATATTTGAGTGTATTATACATACGCACTTTGGGGTGTTCAAATAAACTTGAGATGTCAAAACGTTACATTTCTACGTGAGCCTATACTAAGTCAAGCATATTTATGAACCCTGAGAGTGTTGCATTAAAAATTATCTAAAAACGGACAATCGACACCAAAGAAAAAAATATGAAAGAATTGAATCTTCCAGCGTAGGTGCGCGATCTATTCACTATTCAACCTATCAAACTGTTGATGCTTTGTCCTACACCCATAGAGGCTGAGACCAGACCTGACCCAGCCTCTGTGGTATCCATAGCAAGCTAAGAGGGTTTACCTGGTTCTCTGGGCGCTCTGGACCCTAGGACTGAACCCAAACGTGCTTTGAAACCCTGAAGCAACTCTGAAAGTTGACCATCCACCCCCAAGAGCTTCACCACTTGAAGGAGAAAGTGGGGTTTGGGAATCTCTGTCCACATCTCCCTCCTCCCTCCACGGGAAGAGGACAAGTTGAGTGGGACCCTTACCTCCAGCACCGAACCAGAATTTCCTGCACCCCAGGGGTCAGCGAAGAAGGTGCCATTTGGCTGGTTTGGTGCTTTTCAAATTGAGATGAAACCGATCTGCCGGGTGGGAGATGGAGGATATGTTTATTACAGTCATTTTGCCTGTGGGTTGCAGAGGCATGAATAACTGTAGTTATCCTTTATTCTCCGAGTACTTGTGGGTACTTATCAGGTCTCCACCTAGTTGTTACTAAAATAAACCTCACATCGTTCTTTCAATCTGGAGACTCTTAATCAGTTTCATTGCTCCTCTTGAAAGTTTTTCCAGTGTTACCCTCTTGCTTTCTGCTACCGAGACAGAAATATTTGGGTAACGTTATAGATGAAGCCACTTGAAAATTATCAGTGCGGGAACTATTTTTTTTCTCATTTGATGGCCTCGTGTTTTTGAAGAAGCTCACAAAAATTCAAAACCTAAATTCCGTTCAAACCGTTAGCAAAATACCATTTTCACCACAGCTACAGTATTACCCCTTGCTCTTAACTTTATAGGACTGAGATTTTATACATTTTTGTCCATCCCAGTTTCTCAGAGAAGCCTAAT
This sequence comes from Suricata suricatta, assembly GCF_006229205.1. NCBI lineage: Eukaryota > Metazoa > Chordata > Mammalia > Carnivora > Herpestidae > Suricata > Suricata suricatta. The sequence continues at coordinate 12,437,409 of NC_043700.1, forward strand.
GATCCTGGATGCTATTCTTGGACACTGGACATGTTTTTATATTTAATTATGATAACTGGCCCTTATCAAGCAGACATGATATTATATGCCAATCACGGTGCTAAATGGTTTTTAAGACTTTATCTCATGTAATCCTCATAATACTTCTGTAAGAAAGATAGTGTCATATGCATTTTAGTGAATAAAATACAGGAAACCAAATCTCAGAGAGGTTAAGTAACCTGTCCAAGGTCATAAGACATGGATACTGTAAATCGTGGAGCTAGACTTTAACATAGATGCATCTGATCAAAAATCGGTCCTGCATTTCCGCCTCATTGTGGCTGTATAGATTTCATTTTAGTTGGAACACTCAGTGCAAGAATTTGTTGGTGCACAATCCTATTCCTCTCTCTCTGAGGTCTGTTGTCTTCGATGCAGACTTAGCTTGGCAGGCAGGCTTTCTCCCATGGTGACAAAAATGTAAATGAGACCCACGGTGACATCCCCACAGAAGCAACTCCACATTTCCTGGTTTTGAGTAGGCGCATTCAGGAGAGTTTTATTACAGGTCCTGGAGCTAACGTTATTGGCGTCAGTCAGGCCACATGTTCATTCCTGAACCAATCACTGGGATCCGTGGAATGCAGTTCCCCCTAAACCCCAAGACTGGGGTCTGCTCCAACTCGGCTTCTGAAAACCGTCACCGGAGGCTAGCACTTATTCTGAGAAATACAAGGCATCCAAAAAAACTTGTGTGACTACGCCAGTGGTAATTTAGGGGAGGCTCCTCCTTTGGTAACTCAACCACATGGGTGGGGGACAAGCCAAGGTGACTGTGTCCTCCTTTGAAAACATAGCCTCTCAGTAAGGAATCATCTATTTCTTCCTTAACCGTCTTTCTTTGAAGACAAACTAGAAGATGTTTCCAGGATATTTTACCTTTCTTACGTTGGTCTTCAATGGTTCGCCTTTCTCTGCTCAGGTGAATTTCACATGGCTTTTCCTTTGGCTTCCCCCAGACTGTGATTCTGCAGATTTAATTATCATGGTCTTTTCAACATGGCAGCCTTCGCTGACTTTCTTAATGCCCGATCTGTTGACGTCCTGACACAGGTTGTCAAACTCTTTGCTGTCATTTCCCTCTCTGTCTGTCTCTCCCCCCTCTTTTTTTTTTAAAACCTATTTAAAAATTTGTTTTTGTGATAGCTCAAAGCCCCTTTTTGTGCGAAGGTTTAGAAGTATAGTCTAGTGCTTAAGAGCCCAGGTTTGGAATTACACTGAAAGACGTTCAGATTCTGCTCGACCATTCCAGACTCGGTGACCTTGGACAAGTCAGTTCATCTCTCTGGGCCTTCATTCTCTCCTGTGAAAATGGGGTTTATAATTCTTACCTAGCAAGGTTGATGTGAGGATTAAGTGAGGTCATATATGTAAAGCACCTGGCATATTATTGTAAGCACTCAATAAATAATCAAGAGTGAAATTAATAATTCATCAGGGAGCTTTTATGTCCACTCTTCAAGAGAGGAGTATCTTCAGCACTTAGGGAACTAATATGAGGTCTTCATTTAAGAGGCTTGTCCAGTTTTACACAGCATTCCCAACTGTTACCATGTCAGTAACACCCATTTTTGAGTCACGCTTATGCCACAGCAGGCCGCTGTGGTTTGTAAGCCACCAACAAGTCTTGAGTATGTTTTTCTCATTGTGACTAAGGGTTTAGATTTGGAGTTGATGCTGCACAGGCCCTACAGTCTGGCAACCCTTCCAAGAAGCCAATAGAAGAGCCGGGTAGACAAACATGAGTCCCGCCCTCCCCACTCACTGGTTGTCTGACGTGATATCTTTTTATTAATTTCTCATATTTCCTCGTCACTAAAACTGCTCAATCCGGCACCCTTGGTGGGCTGCTATTCGACGTAGAAATACAGTGCATAAAATGCCTCGCCTAAAAAAGTGTTCAGTCAGTGGAGGTCATTGCTGTTATTGTTGTAGTTGACCGTGACTGGCATGTCCACTGAGGTGAGCGTGTTCATTTCAAGATGGAATGACAGTCTGGTTTGTGACCAGTTCAATCAGAACAATACATGGAGTGAGAGCAGAGTTACCTATTTTTTTTTAAGCCTCGTGTATATTTGAAGCCGTTTGGATACCACAGTATCATCTCCATGACAGCTAACTGTTTCCTTGATTTTTCCTTTGAACCGGAGAACATTGCTGGCAAAGTGTTCAAAGGCCTGGCTCATGTGGAAGAAGAGAGGAAAAATGTGGTGGCCTCTATATTCAGGGTTCTGGTTTAAAACGTCATAAAAATGCTTAAATATTTATAAGGGATATCTAGGCGGACAGGCAAATTGAGAGATATTATTTACACTTCACTCTAAAGGTCTGCAAGGGAAGAAGGCTGTGTTCAGTGTGGCCGTATTTGGATCTTAGTGCCTTTCTCCATCTATTCTATTCCAACATGAAGATCAGGACCTTCTCCCTGCCGTTACTGGGGCAGGTGTCACCATACACCACATAAGTGTGTTAATTACCAGTACATTATAATTGTTCATAATTGTTATCAGGAGGGGCACCTGGGTGGCTCAGTCGGTTAAGCATCCGGCTTCGGCTCAGGTCATGATCTCACAGTTTATGGGTTCAAGCCCTGCGTCGGGCTCTGTGCTGACAGCTAGCTCAGAGCCAGGAGCCTGTCTTCAGATTCTTGTCTCTGACCCTCCCCTGCTCACGCTGTCTCTTTCTCTCTCAAAAATAAATAAAACACTAAATTTTTTTCATAATTGTTATCAGGAAAAACAGAATCACTTTTAACTTCAAACTGGTACAAGTGATTGCGTTAGTTGTTTGTAAATCGTAGAATAGTATTCTTTTACTTTCCGTTACTGAGTAAATTGGCCCCGTGATCCAGATTTTTTTTCTTTTTTGATCATTTCCAGTTTCTGTTTCCTTCTCTATATAAATAATTTTAAAAGAATTTTTAATGATTTGATGAGATTTAAGCCACTTTTCTTCTAGCCTAAGGCAGTGTTCTATATATTTTCCAATTAGAAATTTCCCAGTATTCACACTTATTCAGTAGCTATTTTAGTATATTATTCCTATTTGCTTCATTATCTAAGTTCACATATTTTCTATCTATGATAAAGCATGGAGAATAATTTTGACTTTTAAAACAGCAGCCTTCCAGGGCACCTGGTTAGTGTTAAGTGTCCAACTTTGGCTCAGGTCATGATCTCACTGTACATGAGTTCGAGCCCCGTATCAGTCTCTGTGCAGACAGTTCAGAGCCTGGAGCCTGCTTCAGATTCTGTCTCCCTCTCTCTCTGCTCCTCCCCTGCTCGCTCGCTCTCTCTCTCTCTCTCTCTCTCTCTCTCTCAAAAATAAATAAAACACTTTTTAAAAATTAAAAAATATTTAAAATGGCAACCTTCCTATTTATTACTGTTAAAATAGATGTAATTCTATCTTTACTCACATGAAAATGTTCACAGTGTTAAGTAGAAATGGGTTATGAGATCATCTGTATTAAAATACGTATGACACATACATATATATTCATACATGTACATGTACACACACCCATAGGAAAAAAATCCAAAAATGTGGATACAAAAAAGATCAAAAGGGTAGCTATTCTAATATTTCCTTTTTGGAGGGGATGAGCACTCATCTGTATTTTCTAGTTTCCACAAAGAGCAAATATTACTGCCTCACACGTTTTAAATTAAAGAAAAGCACGGACTGGTAGTGTGCATTAGTTAGTGTTGAGGGATGGCCTTCCCCGTGTGTCTCACAGATGTCCCCCTCCTCCGTCTGCTCAAGCCAGCAACCTGCCAGCCAGGCTCAGCTCCTCCCTCTTCCTCACTCTTGCTTCAGCCCCTCCCACGTCTTGCCAGCCTCAAGGCGATCTCTCATATCCATACACCTCTCTAAATCTTCACTGCCTTTCGGGTTTCCTAGTCCAAGCTGGGCTTCTCTGGCCTGGACTTCCATAAAAATCTGCCAACAGGTTTCCCTGCTTCTGCTCCAGACCTCCCTCTTGCCTGTTCTCCACACTTCAGCTGGAAGGATTGTATGAAACTGTAAATCTGATTGGTTGCATAAGAGCCCCGTTTCACTCTCCAGCGGTCACCAAGTTTGGCGCACTCTGGGGGAGACCCATTAGCTTATGTAATGACACTCGGCACCTGGCCGGCAGGTTTTTTCTGGACTCAAGTCTCCTGGCTCACTGTGCCCCAGCCCAGTGGACACGTTTCCATCTAGCTGTTCTGTGCCTGTTTGAGCAGATTATTGTCTTCGCCTGCCTGGTATGTTCTCAAGTCCTTTTCTGTGACATGCATGCTTGTGGCCAGGCTAAATTCCATTCATCCCATAAGTCTCAACCTAAATGTCATTTAAGAGAGCTCTTCTTTTGGCCCTCCATATCAATTAGACCCCCCTTTCTCACCGCTCTCTCTTTACAACTTGGAATTTTTTGCTGTTGTTGTCACACTTTTAGTCTTATATTTATTTTTGTGACTATTTAACCATTCTCTCCCTGTTCAGATTGAAAGAGGGTAGAGACTGTGTCTTGTTCATCTCTACATTTTTGGTGCCTATAAAATCCCTGACATGTATGATAAGTGAATTAAAAAATGAAGAAACAATATTTCTTGTGCACAATTTTATGCTAAGGAATGAAAATCGTGCCATTCTTTTGAATTGCTGGTGAATGTTCCTCCAGCTGATCGTGCCTTGCTTTTTCATACAAGCTGACAATCTCTGCCTTTTAACTGGTGTCTGTAGATCATTCATTTTTATATTAAAGTCATTGTTGATATGCTTAGGTTTCTCACTTTCCACTTATGTTAACCTATTTGTGTCTTTATGTTTAAGTGTGTTACTTGGCAGTAGCATATACTTTTTCTTAGACAAATCTGAAAATCTCTGCATTGTGTGGAGTATTTAGACCATTTACATTTAATGTGATTGTTGGCGTAGTTAGATTTAAGTCTACCAACTTGCTCTTTGTATTTGTTTTGCCCCATAGAATCTTTGATCCTCTTCTTTTACCTTCATTGGATTAGTCAAATAGTTTTTAGGCTTCGAATTTTTATGATTCTATTTTCTCTCTTGTTGGGATACTCTGTTTCCTCTTCAAATCATATAGATCTTTTGCCTTTTAGTATTATTTCTTTTGTTGGCTTATTAGCTACAACTCTCAGTTTTGTTATTTTAGTGGCTGCTTTAGGGTTAAAAGTATACATCTTTGATGTAATACAGTACTTTCTGAGGTGATGCCACTTCACATATAGTATGAAAACCTAACAATAGTATACTATTTCTCCCCTCTGTTCCTTTATGCTGCTGTTGCAATATACTTTATTTGCACGTTATAAAATTCACAATATACTGTTAGAATTTTTATGCAGTCTTCTGTCTTTTAAAGAGGTTTAAATAATAAGAAAGATATTATACATTTAACCACGTAGCTGCCACTTCTAAGTGCTATCAATTCCTTCCTGGAGATCCATAGTCCCATCTGATGTTCTTTTCCTTCCGCCTAGACAGCTTCCTTTGCATTTCCTATAATGAGGGTCTATTGGTGGTCAACTTTTCCATGTCAGAAAAGGTACTTATTTTGCCTTTATTTTGAGGAGACATTTTCACTGGGTACGGACTTAGAGGATGACAGTTTCTTTGCCCCCTCTCGGCCTTTTAAAGATGTTACTCTGCTGTTTTCTTGCTTACATTACTTCCAACAAGAAAATTTGTATATAATGTGTCCTTTTCCTGTATCTGCTTTTAAGACTTGTTCTTATTTTTTTTTTTACATTTATTTATGTAAATATTTCTCAGAGGAAGAAAGAGAGCACTAGTAGGAGAGGGGCAGAAAGAAAATTCCAAGAAGGCTTCACACTGGCAGTGCAGAGCCCGGTGTGGGGCACGAACCCATGAACTATGAGATCATGACCTGAGCTGAAGCCAAAAGTCGGACACTTACGCCACCCAGGCACCTCAAGACTTTCTCTTATCACAGTTTTTTAAAAAATAATTTAAATTACAACCAAATGCCTGGGCATAATTTTATTTCTATTTCTTGTGCTTGGTGTTTGCTGAACTTCTGGGAATCTGTGGATTTATAGTGTTTATCAAATTTGAGGATTTTTCAGTTATTATTTCTTCAGATTTTTTTTCTGTTCACTTCTCCCTGTTTTCCCTTCAGGGACTCCAATTAAATCCATATTAGTCACCTGAGGTAATCCTACATCTCTCTGATGACGTATTTTTTAATTTATTCTCTTTCTTTGTGCTTCATTTTATTTATCTTCTATTACTATATCTTTAAGTCTTTTTACCTTCTTGGGCAATGTCGAAACTGCTACTCATCTCATCCAGTGTATTTTCCATCTCAGACATGGTGATTTCATCTCTAGAAGTTTGATTCGACTCTCCTTTTTATATCTTCCATGTCTCCTTTTAATTTCTTGAACATATTTAATTCAGTTATAATAGCTGTTTTCATGTCCTTTTCTATTAGTTCCAACATGCATGTCAGTTCTGAGTCCGTTTCAGTTGATGGATTTCCCCCGCTCCTTATTTTCCTGCTTCTCGGCATGCCAGAGATCTTTGCTTGTATGCCAGACATGGTGAACTTCACCTTGTGGAGTGTTAGACATTCTTGCCCTCCTATAACATTCTTCAGATTTGTTACGGAATAGTTAAGTTACTTGGAAACAGTTTGATCTTCCTGGTCTTGCTTTGAAGACTTTTCAAATGAGACCAGTACCATGTTTAAGTTAGTGCTAAATTATTCCCCACAAATGAGGCCAGACCTTTCTAAGTACATTGCCTAATAAATTAGGAGGTTTTGCCAATCTGGTTAGTGGGAATATACGCTAGCGACTCTTGTCCTTGTGTGAGCTCTGGGTACTGTTTCCTGTAATTTGGTGATCCTTTAGAAGGGCAGCTTTGCACCCACAGGACATTTGGTAATGTCTGCAGATATTTTTTATAGTCATGACCGTGGATGCTACTGATATGTAGTGGTGTGAGGCTGAGTACTGCTAAATATCCTACATAGGATAGCTCTCAACAAAAAAGACCTTTTCCATATAAAATGTTAATAATGTTAAGGTTGTGAAACGCTGTTATAATCCGTCCAAACTGCTTTTTCACGGGCATGCGGTAGTCTCGCGTACCTGTGCTCATCAGTGCTCTGCAGAATTCTCGAGAAGGACCCTTTGCAGTCCTCCAGAGTTCTGCCTCCGTGCAGCTCTTTCTTCAAACAGCTTGCCCTGTAGATCTTACCACCTGTTCTCCCAGAGTTTCAGCTGTGCCTCCTTAGGTTCGGAAGTCTGCGGGGCTCTTCCTGGGTTCCTCTTCCGGCTGTAGTCTAGAAACTCCTGAGGCAGTGAGCAAGGGCTCATCGTGTTTGTTTGCCATTTTTCAAGGTTCACTGACCTTCATCGCTTTGTGTCAATGTCCTGAACACTCTGGTCTGTGTATTGTGACAATTTTAACGTGGTGGTTATTTTTGGCAGGAGGGTAAATCCAGGTCCTGTGACTCCATCTTGCCCAGAAGCATAGCTGACTTCTTTATTACCGTTATCAAATGTCATGTTGAAGGAAAGAAACTTGCCTTGGTTTAACCTTCGCAGTCACTCATTATTCACTATCCTTTTTCTGCATCTGTATCTTCTCAAGAAGCGTCATTTTGGTTTTTCCCCATATTTCTTCTCACAGTTTTGTGTTTTAACGTCGTGCCTCAGACATGACATCTATATTCCCATACATTTTTCTCTTTAGTGGCAAGCTCAAATTTTAACGCTTGAATTCAGCATTACAAAGGAAAAACATCTTAATATGATTTTATTTTTGTACTTAATTATTTTAATTCTTCAATTTGTAAATCTGCCTCAGGAAACAAGATTTCCTATGAAATGAACAATAGCAATAGATTTCCTCTTGTGTTCAATTGGCATTAATCTAGCTCTTCAAGAAAGGAAACTGTAGAAATTCTTACCGTGTGCAAAGTTGTATTTACTGTTTAATTATCGCAATTGGTAATAAATCGTAAATTCTAACTTATTAGGGGAAATGTGAATTGTGACTAATAAAAGGTAAAATTTTCTTAGTGTTTTGTATAAATAGCTTGTTTGATCTTTAATCACACATAAGTTTGAGACCATTAGTGTTTTTCTGAAATCTGCTTATTCTTGCGGGTGAGCTTTTTCAAACTGTTATAAAGATTGGAGGACATTCTGGACAGAAGATAGTGAAAGTGACATTCACCATTTGTAATTCTTATAGAAAACAAATAACAGTGGGAACATGGGTGGAGTTTGACCAACAGTTTACCTAATCCTTTGGGTTTGAATATCTGTTTTTATTTCAATTGCTAGCTAGACACATAAGCCCCTAGAATTTTAGAAGTATAGACGATTTGTTATAAGCCTGATGAATTGTAATCATTGGGTAAAGGGTTTGAAAGATCTATTAAGTCCAATTAAAATCAGATGACTTCATAAAGATACAATTAAAAAATGTTTCTTTGGAAATAGGAACATATGATGAAATAACATAAAAACGTTAAGTTCTCTGGCGAAGTTTCAAGCAGGATTAACTCATATATCTGAAATAGATGATATGATCACCCCAAATCTGGTGTCCGCCTGTTCATTTAGCAAATCAGATATGATGAGCAGGAACCAAAATGAGAAAACACTCAGTTGAGAAAAACTAATAAGCAAATAATAGAAATTGCTTTAAGATCAGCTGTGTTTTCCAGAGAGGTGCTGTGGTTGATCACGGGGTTGCTTTTCAAGGAGCTAATGGGAATCCACCAAATCCATTTGATGAGGTTGTGTGGTTCACTCAGAGCTTTTTGGACAACTTTATTCCTCATGGTTTTCCCTATTGCTCAGAGGCCTTGCCCACCATTCCAGCCGGGATCCTGCTCAACGCTTTATGCTGAATATGCGCACAGTGACCCTCTTCCTGGGTAGGACTATGCAATCACCATCAAAGGGCTTCAACATTTTAGCACTGCTTAAACAGCTGCTTTTTTAACCTTCAAATCTTGAGCTGTGAGTGCAGAAGATAATGCAGAAAACTGCCTTTTGAAGTCATATTGAACTCATTGACTTCCATCAGAAGCGTATCAGCGGTTGCGAACATTACAGTGTAGATTGAATCCTTGAGGAGTTTGAACTGCGCACAAAAATGGAAAGACAAATGCAAAAGACTTTACTGTTTGGAATATCTAAGATCAAAACGTCTTTGTCTTTGATAGTATATTTGAATACTGTATCTTGATTTATCATGGCCCTTCAGAATGGTTTCACAAAGAAAAGGCAGCTATTTGGTGCTAGAGATGTTCTATAAATCTCAAGAATACCTAAAATTATCATTTTATTTGGCATCTATTAACATGTAACTGACTTATAAACACTGGTAACATTACCATAAGGGTGCATCTTTACTATCAATGGTGTATATTTGTATTACAATGTTAACTTATTGAACATTTAATTTGCAAGATTATAAGTTGTACTATGAGCTATATAATAAAGAGAATACATTTTACATTCAAAGATCCAAAGGGACAATGAAGGACAGAATGGAAATCTGAATGATGTCACTCAGACCTTGATCATTTTGCCTATAAAGGACTGGAGAGTAGATAGTTCAAACTTTGCAGGCCATCAGGTCTCTGGATTCGTAACAAACTAATGCAGACTCAGTGGCTTAGAACAGAGCAAGAAGGTATTGGCTGTGCCATGCTTTCTCTGAAGTTCTCGGGGAGAATCTGCTCCATGTGTCCACCCGCCCCCCAGCTTTCAGCCATTTGCTGGCAACCCTTAGCCTGTAGCTACATCCCCCAGCCTGTGCCTTGTCCTCACACGATCTCCTCTCCTGTTTGTCTGAATATCCCTCTATCCAAACCTCCCTCTCTTGTCTCTTACGAAGACGACAGTCACTAGATTGAGGACCCATCCTCATCCAGTGTAACCTCAGCTTAACTTGATCGCAACTCCAAAGACCCCATTTCCAGATAAAGTCACAGCCATGGGCCGTAGGTGTTAAGACTTCGTCATGTCTTTTTGGGGGACACAACTCAGTTCACTGCAGTCCCTGTCACAGCCCTTCAGCTCTGTCTTTGTGGCATGACCACAGTCGTGGACAAGACATAAACGAATACATGTATTGTGTTCTCATAAAGTTGTATTTGCAAAAACGGATGATAGGTCAGATTTTGCGGGTCTACTAGAGTTTACCAATGCCTGGTCTAACTAAAGCAAAATTGCAATGGAGGAAGAAAAAGATAAAATTTCCCCTTGCTTCATTCAGTCCCTTTTTAAAGTATGAAAAGACAAACATATGTATATGTATAGCAACACTTACTGTAATTTATTTATTTTTATTTTCTATTTTAGAGAAAGAGAGACAATGAGTGGGGGAGGGGCAGAAGAAGAGAGAGAGAGAGAATCTCACTCAGGCTCCATGCTCAGCTTGGAGCCCAACATGGGGCTCGAGCTCATGACCCTGGGATCATGATCTGAACCTATATCAGGAGTTGGACCCTCAACTGACTGAGCTCCAAGGAGCCCTGAGTAGCACTTATTTTAAAATCAATGTCAACTCAGGGCAATAATAATAATTTCAAACCCCAAAGTTCTGTGACGAAAAATGCTTGATTTATGATCTTTATCTAGTCAATTAGAAGCTTTTTGGTGATCATTTAGTTATGTGAGTTGATGTGGCTTTTCCTCCAAAGAGGTCTGACCAACATTTTCCTCAACAAACATTTTCCTCAAACTCAGACGTCTATATTCACTCTGATAGAAAGAACGTAGCTTTCTCCTCAGGAAAGGTATGTTCCATAGGGCAGTGACATCATTTTATTTAATGGTGTGTCCCCAGCACATAAAAGAGAGGCTAACTACGTAATACTGATTCAATAGATATTTACCTAAAGTAAATATTTGTTTCCCTGGACTAAAGAGAGTGTGTTGGTGTGTTGTGTTAACCAGGTTTACAAAAATATGCCCTGTTATCATACCTTGAAATTATTTATTGTTTTAAACCAAAGAAGAGCTGCAATAAGAGAAATCCAATTTCCATTAAGAGCTATTGGGAAAATTTGTGAAAAGAATAATGGGGTAATGAATCAGAAGGAATCAGTGAAAAATACTAGTGTTTTTTATTTACTCAGATTCATGGACAATCAGAAAAAGGTAGAGAAGTCAAGATATGTTTCAACAGCCAAGGTGAATATTAGCAACTTCTTTTTTTAATTTTTTTAAATGTTTATTTATTTTTTGAGGAAGAGAGAGACAGAGTGAGAGCGGGGAAGGGGGAGAGAGAGAGGGAGACACAGAATCCGAAGCAGGTTCCAGGTTCTCAGCTGTCAGCACAGAGCCTGATGCGGGGCTGAACTCACGAGCCTCAAGATCATGACTTGAGCTGAAGTCAGACACTTAACCGACTGAGCCACCCAGGCACCCCTCGCACCTTCTTTTGACAGCCCCACTTGGTTCAATAGTGGGGCAGTGTGGAAACCTGTGACGTCACACTTCACAGGCAGTATGGAGAAGATACAGTTTGGTTAAGGAGGTAACAAAAGGAGGGGCCCCTGGGTGGCTCAGTCCGTTAAACATCTGGCTCTTGATTTCTGTTCAGGTCATGATTTCCAGGACTAAGCATACATCAGGCTCTGAGGGGACAGTGCGGAGCCTGCTTGGGATTCTCTCTGTCTCCCTCTCTCTCTGCCCCCCGCCTCAAAATAAATAAACAGTAAAAAAATAAAAAACAAGAAAACAGGTATGAGAAGGAGCCCCCTGGATTTTCCAAGCATCGGCTCTGGAACTCTCTGCTCATGCCAGCCCAGAATTGCAGCACTTTCTTATTGCTGGATGGAAGGCAGAAATCAGAAAGCAAAAGGTAGAGGGGTCCTAACGTTGCTCAGACAGAAGAGACCTGTTGACAGCCTAGATGTAAGCGGAAATGACGTGGGAGAATCAGAGTCAGCACCAAGACGCCATGTTGAAAGCACAGTAAAGAGAGTTGTGATGTGGATAATGATAGCCAAGGACCAAGAGCAGGAGAGATTCCTTCTGACAGGGATTCTCCATGGAAAAAGAAAGTATCTAAGTAGAAGTCACCGTCCTAGGGTTGTGGTACCAAAGAGAAGATCTGGGGCCACCAGAAATCATTTGTTTCAAGCTGAATATGGAATCAATCTGATAACAAGTGAATTTAGGAAAGTCAGAGTGGTTTGGGAGCCAACACTAAAGGCCGTTGACAACCTTCAGATGTAAGAGAAAGATCAAATGAGAAAGAGTAAAGGCAAAGGAGGACCATTTAAAATGCAGATTAGGGGCACCTGGCTTGCTCAGTCTGTGGAGCATGCCACGCTTGATCTTGGGGATCTGAGTTCGAGCCCCATGTTGGGTGTAGAGATTACTTCCATAAATAAATACACTTTAAAATAAATTTAAAAATTAAGTGCACATAAGCCCTGTGCAGCCATCCCTCCTCAGGCCCAGTCACCCTTGCCCCTGTCAGTTCAGCAAAATCAGGAAAGAGACAGTTGCCAAGCGAAGAAACACCATTGGCCTTATTCCTTCTGACTTCCTCTCGCCATCGGCACTTGCCAGAAACTACACCTCAAATCAGCCACTTGAACCATCTTACAATCAGCATAGCATAGATTAAACTCATGTTCTAGAGAGGAAAATACATTTTTAGGAGAAAGAGTCAGGGAAGAGGATCCGTTTTTTCCATAGTTGAAGACGTTTAGATCCTTGAAACATGAAAATGTGCCCACTCAAGAAAAAGTCTTTGGGACAGTTAATAAAATGCTCAATGTGTTTGACAAAATTTCCCATCCAAAAAGCTCCCAGTCTGCTACTGCTCTTAAAAAATCAAAGAAATAATATATATGTTACAAATATATATATGTTACAAAAAGAAAGGGAATTTATTTGAGAATGGCGAAAATGCTGTGAGAGAAAATGGTCCCATTGTGAAAAATTTAACAGATGTATTGGGGCCAACATTGTTGTGAAATTTGATCTTGAGCTTAACCTTTGTATTAATGTGATAAAGCAATTATAGCAACTTGAACAAGTGTCCATAACCCTCAGTAAGCGAAAGTATGCCTCACTTCCTAGAAGTATAGGACATTTTATAGTGATGTCACAAATTTTCATTTTTCTTGTTGTTGAAAGCAAGTTTTCTAGATAGACAATAGTATTTCTTTCCACCATTCCCCACATCGAGAAGGACGTAGGGTAGTCAGATTTTAATAATTTTTTAACGTATATTTATTTTTGAGAAAGAGATAGACAAGAGTGCAGAGCACCAATAGAGGAGGGGGCAGAGAGCGAGGGAGACCCAGAATCCGAAGCCGGCTCCAGGCTCTGAGCTGTCAGCACAGAACCTGATGTGGGTCTCGAACCCACGAACCATGAGATCCTGACCTGAACCTGAGTCGGATGCTTGGTGGACAGAGCCACCCTGGCACCCTGTAAAGTGGCCAGTATTTAGAGGAACATTATGCTGACATGATGCAAACCTTTTATCTCTGCAGAGAGGCCGATGACAGTTGGTCCCTGAGTGTCATCTGTGCCACCCAGGACGGATGTGCACCCGGAAGGAATGAAGTATGGATGTGAAAGAACGTAGGCCTTACTGCTCGCTGACCAAGAGCAGACGAGAAAAAGAACGGCGTTACACAAATTCCTCAGCCGACAATGAGGAGTGTAGGGTCCCCACGCAGAAGTCGTACAGTTCCAGTGAAACCTTGAAAGCTTTTGACCATGATTCCTCACGGCTGCTTTACGGAAACAGAGTAAAGGATTTGGTTCACAGAGAAGCGGATGAATACGGCAGGCAAGGTAGGTCACTGCCCTCAGAAAACCAGGCACACCCAAATGGTGCCCCTTTGTAGGGCTCATGCTTTCCCCCCTCCATACCCTACGTGATTATTTCCCAAGTTGGATTTCCAGCCTCTGATTCCAATTTTTGAGAAATGAGATGGTCACGTGGTATTCCAGGTTCAAGGTGGATGGCCACCTACAGACACATTGACTCCAGATAAGGGTACCACTACATGTAGACAATCGCTGTGCACATATAAATTTTTTTATGTTTATTTTTTCTGAGAGAGACAGAGACAGAGTGTGAGCAGGGAAGGGGCAGAGAGAGAGGGAGACACAGAATCGGAAGCAGACTCCAGGCTCTGAGCTGTCAGCACAGAGCCCGACACAGGGCTCGAACTCATGAACCACAAGCTCATGATCTCAGCCCAAGTCGGACGCTGAACCGACTGAGCGACCCAGAGGAGACTCACTGTGCACATTTTCTATGTGAGGTGTGCGATTCTACGTAGCCAGCGTTTGTGCATCAATGTGAAACCCAGGTCCCTTGGGCTCCCTCACCCTCTCAGGAAGGTGCCCACAGACGTGGTTTCTGCAGTTAGAACTGACGTAAGGGAACCAGAAAGGTTGACTAGCAAAGCCCTTTCCCTCACTGAAAAGTAACAGTCCTAATTCTGAATGATCTGAGTCCTGTCACCCATGTGCTCGGTCTGTCTGCTCATACAGAGCCCACTACGGGGGGGTTCAAGTTTCTCTCTGGCAGGCGATCTAGCACATTGAGCTTCTACCTTAAAACATCCTACTTTCGCATAATATAATCCATTATGGCTTGGCCCTTCAAATGTATTTGTTGAACATTTTTATGCTCTGTTTGCTGCTCTGTAACTTTACTTCACAATCTTCAACCTACCCATCTCCACGCCTTCAGACAATAGCTTCCTTTAAATTTGGCATACCTAGTTATATTTTGTTTCTTCTAATACATTTTTTGGAGATGTGGGCAGGATTACCACTAATAAAAATAAAATCCTCTTACATTTCTCAGTTGACACAAACTTACCATCCCTTAGCTAATCTAATCAGGAAATGAGGAAAAACAAATTAAACTTCAGATTTAAGAATGTATTCATTCTTTCCCAATCACGTTACAAACAGTGTGACTAACAGTTTGATATTGAGCAGGATTTAAGAAAAAGTAATTTAAGAAAAGGTAATAATACAATAAATCATGCAGAAGTTTGGAAATTTTCCATGGTTCTTTTCTTCTCTGTGTTGCAAAAGAGCCATCCTAAGTAGATTGAAAGAACATTCACTCACCTAAACCAGCAAAGAAAGAAAGAAAACTCATTTGATTTGTTCAAGAGAGAGATTTTCTCCCTGAAGCACATCTGACTAATATTACAAGTATCATCATTTATGAATGGGGTTATGGTAGCTTGACATTTTTAATCCAATTTTTTATTCCAGATTCAGTTGTTTTAATGTTTATTTATTTTTGAGAGGGGGGGGCGAGCAGGAGAGAGGCAGAGGGAGAGAGAAAGAGAGAGAGAGAGGGAGACAGGGAATCCAAAGCAGACTCTGCGCTGTCAGCAGAGAGACTGATTCCAGGCTTGAACTCACAAACTATGAGATCGTGACCTGAGCCGAAGTCAGACACTTAACCGACTGAGCCAGTTTTTACGAGAAGCTATAAAACATATATTTGAGACTCATACCCTCAGTACGCCAAAGGGCTTCTAAGTTCACTTAGAATTCCAAACCCGAGTGGTGTTTTTTCTTTCTTTCCTATTGTCTACACAGCTGACATAGATTATCAGGGTACATTTTCCACCGATTTAAAAAATAGGAGGTACTGTGAAATGCATGCAATCTGGAGCCAGTGTGAAGTCTTGCTTTTTGTACCAAAAACAACTGTTTAGTGCCCTATCGGAAAAAGAAAAAATACATCGTGGAATGCCATTAAAAGAAAAAAAGAAATCAGCACATGTGGCGTGATGCATGGGGGAGGCTCATCTCCACCCCAAGCAAGCATTTGGTTTTGGCAGCACGAAGGATGCTTAAACGGGTTAAAAATAGCGAGCTGAAATCTTCACCTCCTAGGCAGCGCTAATGCGGTGCAGACTGTTGCGGATGACACGGCGATACCATCCGTGGGAACCCTGGACCCGAAGTTCTTAGGGGACCAAACGGTACTATTACTCAGCTTCTCGCCAGCCAGGGAGGGGAGAATGGAGAGGGGCAGAGGGCAGAGAGAGGGAGGCCCCTTGTCAGGAGCAGCTGGATGGAGCAGGGGGGAGAGGTTTAAGGGCCGGAGAGAAGGGAAGAGCAGGCCTGGGGTGCGTGGTGGGGCGGACACGTGCATAAATCAGGCCCCAGTTAGCAACATAACCGGAATGTTCTGCAGTGTATTGCTAACGTGCCCTGATCACCTAGTGTGCTCCGGGCACACGCTAACCTGGTTCCATGCACCCTCATCCAACCTTCCCCCAATCCCTGGGGGAGGTGGGTCCTAGTAGCACGCTCCTTTCCCAGATGGAAAGGCCTGACACCCCAGGGCTGGCAACAGCTGAGTCGGGACTAGAACCTGGGGCCGGTCTGCCCCAAGCGCTTGGCCTCCAACCTCTGTGCCACAGCCAAAGCAGAGCACAAGCAATTCCGGGTCAGAATTCCCCTTTGTCTTATTGGTGTCAGTTTTGGCCGCTTTTGATGGGGTGGCTAGAAAGGAGGAGGCTCAACCCATCTTTGGGAGGTACAGTTGACACGATCATCTGGGACCCCGTGAGACGCGTCTGGGGGAGAGGGATCAGTTGTAAATACTTTCTCTCTCCTGTGGTTTGACACAGGGAATGTGCGTCGCAGGAGCAGTCAGTGTAGGAGAGAGCTGAGGAGGGAAGGTTTGCTCTCAGAGTAGGTGTTTCTCCAGCGAGCCTGAAGAGAAATCCTCCGAGGCTTTCATTTTCTTTGAACCTGACAAATGTCAATTTCTCCTCACCGACGATTATGCTGTGGGATTAATTATTTAATTGACAAAATGTGCTTCCTGCCACAGCTCCTGACATCATACACGTAATAAAAATGAGAGATGAAAAATGTTACTAGTAGCCAAAGATCTTTGAGACGATTCCAAAGAATCATGCTAATTTAGCTTGTCCGTGGAGTCCGAAAACAACGCGTCAATCCTCATTCCACTTACTCTTGAAATGACACGGGCAAGGCCGCTTTAGCCCAAGAAAGGGATAAAGAAAGACCCCTGTGAACACAATGACTTGAAGAATCCAAATCTAGAAATATGATGCTTTTCTGTTTCTTGACCAATTTGGTGGTCTGTTATGCAACTTGATTTTGATTGTTTTTTTGTGGCTGTACTGGTTGGGAAGTGACTCTCCTTAATTACCTGATTGAGGGGGAGATTTTATTCTCACAGTAGTGTGTCATTTGACTGGATCTCACACAGACCTCTTTCTCTCTCTCTTTTCAAATCTCTTCCAATGGTTTATGAGGTGTTGGGAGTAGTTGCTTTAGCGGCTGTGGAACCTTCTGTAGGTGAGATGGGGTTAGGTAACTACGGCCTGTTTTGCATTCTTGGATACCGTTTTCTTTGATTCATCTTTGAAGAGAATTGATCCTGTCAGGTTGGAGACACGTTTCTCACGAAACAGCTGCGTCAGGTCATCCCACGGTTTTAGAGAAAGGAGAAAATAAGAGACCTTGTTTTCTTTTCCCTCTGAACTACGTACATTGCTTGTCCCGTCCTCGACCGAACGAAAATGTTTATCAACTCCAACAAGGAATGTTGGCCATGAGGGCGAATTTTGAAACAAGGCGATGTCTGGAAATAAGAATGCCTTTGTTCCACAGAACCATATGTCCGCAGAGAACACCTCTGAGACAGCCTGACCCTAAAATATTTCCCAGTCAGTCCGTTATTGCTGTTGGTGGTGACCTGCAGAATTTTAAAATGAAAAGGCCACCATTTACTCCTGATTTATAGAATGGCAGTGAGGAGGGGGTTTTTAAATGTGAACAACAGAGAGCCTTATGTACGTGCATATGCATTCCTGAAATCAAAATAGAACATACATTTGTAAAGGAGGAAAAGGACGGAGAAGGTAGGTTGACAGAGACAGGCTATCACTGATTGCTGAGTGTGGCTCTGCGCTGATCTTCCCTGACAGCTTGCTTCCGGTCCCAGAAACTCTCCCCTTTCCTTACCACTGCTCTGGGATTTGCCTTCTCTTCCGGTTTATCGCTGTAGGCGGTGCCCAGCCGTCCCCAGCTGTCCCCAACGTGGCTTCTGCTTCTCCCCTCATGATATTGTTCATCTAAGACAACTTCAAGGGTAGCAGATCCCACAGGCCCTGATTTTTCACCTCCTTAGTGGGCTGCATCCTGAGTCCATGTTGTTGAATACAAATATTCCAGATGCTCAACCTCTCCCTTATCAAGGATAACCCTCTTTTGGGAAACCCAAGAACATCAGAGGAGCAGTCCAAGTTTTTCCTATAACTATGTGTCCAGGATTCCAGCGTCATGGCGGCCTGAACGGAGCCTTATGGACCCATCCCCCAGACAACTCCTTACTTGCTCTAAACTGAGCAATGATCCAGGGTGTAGATGAGATCTAGGATTCGACAGAGTCCTGAAGGACAGAGCTGATGCAGGCAGCTTTTCCCTTCCATTCGAATGAGTGCTCAGGATGGGGTGCAGCCCTGGAGTGAAGATCAGGAAGAAGCCTGTGATTTCATGGCATCAGAGAGAGGCTGACCTGCCTCTCCGTGGTCCTTCTGAGACTGAAAACTGTCTTGCAGGAGCAGCTGGGGTCCTTGGCCCCTCAGGAGCTTGGGGAACCTAACCACATGCGTTTTCTCCACTCTGATGTCCTGAGTGCCGGCCAAGGAAAATAGGGAGGGGAATGATTTGTCCCTAGAGTCTAACAGGACTCACCACTAAAGCACCCCAGGAAAGCCACAATGTGCCTGCATTGCAGGAAGTGGGGGTAAACTGCTAGACAAACCAATCAGGAAGCGGCTAATGAGAATGAGCAATGGAGACTGAAGAGGAAAACTTGAAACCAGATTAAAGGGCTTAGAGTGCTCCCGGAAATCCAAGTGCCAAAAAAGGGCAGCAACAATAAAGCCAAAAGTAACCAGTGAATGCTAGGTTGGGAAAGCTGTCGTTTACATATGGAAAAATATAATAGATTAGGTGAAGAAAAGAAGGAAACCCAGTGATAGTTTTGAAGACCAAGTAGAAGAAACAATTCAAAACAAGAAACCAGTGCCAGCTAAAATGGAAAAGAAAACAAGTGTGTATGCACCCCCCCACACACATACCCCAACACACACCCCTAAGCGCACCTTAGAGGATATTTTTAGCTTTAGAGATGAAGATATTGTATAAAATCCTGCAGCGAAAAAAAACCAAGTTACCCTTCTTGTTGCTTACAAAAGAAACAAAATAGGGACTAATGAATTTCTCACCTGCCATAGTGAAAGTAGAAGGCATGACAAGACCAACTACTGGAAGAACGGAACTGTACGGGGATCCTCTGAGCGGGGAAGACATCCTTCATCTGTCAGTAAATCCAAGATAGTTAGGGACACGCGAAGATCGTATTAGCAGCGCAGGTCGTCTAAGAAAGCATTCAAGAAGCGATAGCAGCGCAGTCATGATGGCCACCGTCACAGGAGAGGACCTCGTGGTGAACATCTACTTTGCAGTACGTGTGCAAATGCCTACGGAGCACTCCATGGGAGATTTTAAGAAAAGCCCAGCGCTAAAAGGGATCACTAATCTTAGCAACACCCCGGAGTTGGAGGAAAGTGGTAAGGAATGTAAAAAGTGTTCCAGAATCTCAGCTGACGGGAGCGAGGGGGAAACAGGGAACAGGAGTTTCAGTTGAGGGAAATCATTTCAACCTTGCATTCATATAGTAATGAAAAGCATGTATTTGACTACGAATGGCAGGAAAGGGAGGTGATCATTAGAGGAAGAGGAAAGCACAGTAGTCCTACCTAATTAGCAGGGGGGAGGGGAGGAATAGCAATCTGATCACTTTAGCAGAAACTGCTCGAAGGAAAAAGAGGAAACACGTAAAATCATGAATAACCATAAAACGAGATGAGAGACGGCAAGTCTACTATATTACATATTCCATGAAATGTAAATGCGCTGACTTTGACATAAACAGAACTATTCCATTGGTTTATAATAAACGGACTTAAAATGGCTGAAGGATGGTTGAGAATAAAGAGATGGATAAAGAGTATCTGGCAAATACCAACCAAAGCAGAAAGAAAGAAGGAATGGCAGTATTAATATACTGCCAATATAAAATTAATACCAGGGACAGCAGAATCTTCTATTAAGAACGCTAAACAAGATAAAGAGGACCACAGAGTAAATGATAAAAGAGAATACTCTTTACTCTGAATACTCTTGAACTGCATACATTAAACAATATAGTAGCTAAGTTTTAAAACAAAAACTATTAGAGAAAAAAATTGGTTAAAATTTTTGGTTTACCTTCTTCAGAATCAGATCTAAAAGACAAAATGGAGGAAGGAATTATATAATATTAATATAAATTTTCAGTTAAAATATATATGCAGACATTTATAACCATCAGAAGGGATACAATTTTTTATAATTCTATAGAATAGTTACAGAAACCAACTGTGAATTTAGCCACAAAATTTAGAAAAGTGGAGACTTTACAAGTCAAAACACTTGATCATATAATTCAGTAAAATTTGAAATAAATAACAAAGAGATAAACAAACAACACCTTTCTTTTTTCATGGATTAAGATAACCCTAGATTATGCTAGGAAGCAGTAGAAAGCAATGAAAAGAAAGTTCTGCTTTCCAAATTTATAGGAGACCGAGAAACCTATAATCATAGGAAAAAAAATATATATATAGGAAAAAGTATAAAGAATAAAGACCAACAAAGAAAAATTTTCTATACAGCCTAAGAAATGGATAAAAAATAAACAGAAGGAAAATAAACCAAAGGAAATGGAAGAGAGAGATAATCAAGATAAAATTGAAATTAAACAAAAAAGCTGATTCTTTAAAAAGACCAAGGAAGTAGAGGGCCCCCGACGATCCCAATTAAAAAATAATGAGAACAAAAATAGAGATGCCGAAGACCGTGCAACAACTAAAAGACGCTGCTCCACACAGTTTAAATCTAGAGGAATTTATTTTTTCTTAGCAAAATATGATTGACCCCAAATTATTTCACAACGTGAAGAAAACTTGTCAAAACCAATTTTCCCCGAAGAGATTAGGAAAGTGGCTAAAAGGGCACCATTAGCAAAGAAATATTTCCTTTTGGTGAATTTTAGGTTCCGAGGTGAATTTTACATAACCTTTAAAGTGGAACTCAATCCAAGGTTCAAAAAGTTATTTAACACCACACACATACACACACAAACATGATGGAAAGAACTAAAATTCATATTACAAAGCTGGCATAATCTTGATAGTAACCAAAAACCTTGATTAAAATAGAACATAAAAGCTTAATCTAGATGAAAATTACTTGTCAGTCTATATATAAAACGTAGTCTCAATAACTGCGTGTAAGAATCTGGCAATGTATACAAAGGATGATAGTCTAGGTCAAATTAATAACCAAGAAGTTACTAATCCTTGGTATAATGTGAGGATTTTTCAATGTTAGGAAGTCTATTAACATAATTAGATTAATAAATCAAAGTAGAAAAACATGATCTTATCAATAAATGATGAAAAGGTTTGGGATAAAATTTAGAAACCATTCCTTATTAAAATAAAACTCACTGAGTAAAACCAGAATAAAAAAACACAAGCATCTTAGTCATACATAACATGACCAATCAAAAAGATTGAACTGGATTCTGATGGAGGAGATCCGAGGACCATTTCGGTTAAAATCAGGAACGTGTGAGAGGCTCACCTACTCATAATTACTGTTCAAAATTGTTTTCGAGTTTTTAGCAATTGCACTTAGAGAAGGAACTTAAATAATTGATTGCTATTTTTCAAAAAGGTAAAATAGGCACTTCTGTCAACTCTATTGTCAATTGTATACATACAAAAACTACCAGTCTCTGGAAGTTGAAGGAAATACTTGGAAGCAAATTGGTACTTGGATGAATACAGGATAAATACACAGACATCACAGGTGATGTGGCCGAGCGTTAAGAGCATAAATTCTGGACCCAGGTGATCTGTGTTTGAGTCCCTTGCAGGAAGTGGGATAAACTGCTAGACCAACAAATCAGGAAGCTGCTAATGAGAATGGGCAGTGACCAGTGACCTGACCTTGGCCAAGTAACTTGGTTTCTGTGTGCTTCAGTTTTCTTCCATGTAGATTGCACCTTAGTTCTCAATCTATTGTTTGTTGAGAATTAAATAAGTTAATGTATGTAAACTGCTGATGGGACGCCTGGGGGGCTCACTCAGTTAAGCATCCAACTTGGTCTCAGGTCATAACCTCCCAGTTAATGGGTTCAAGCCCCGCATCAGGCTCTGTGCTGACAGCTCAGAGCCTGGAGCCTGCTTCCCATTCTGTGTCCCCCTCTCTCTCTGCCCCTCCCCCATTAGTACTCTGTATCTCTCTGTCTCTCAAAAATGAATAAAAACATTAAAAAACTTTATAAAAATATATGTAAACTGCTTAGAATAATGCCTGATGCATGTTAAATACTATTTTTAAGTAATTATCAAACAATAATTGGCTAGGTTTGGAAGTCAGAATAAAACATCCCATCCCAACAGCAACAAACACTGAAAAATTCTTTGGAGTAAGTTTTAGAAAAGTCGTATGAGACCTCATAAGAAGAGATCTCTAAAATGTTATTGGAAAACATAAAACAGGATCTGAATAGATAGAAAGACAGACTGTTTTTTACATGGGAAGATTGATACCCTAAGAATATCAATTCTCCCAAAATAAATGCGCGGAAGTCAAGGTTTATTTTTAATGAGAGAAAGGGGTCCTAAAGGTCTCATTGAGGAATCAATCTGAAAATAGCTAAAAAGGTATTTAAAGGCAAATAGTAATGATAAAATGACCTTAATATATATGTATATGACATATATATATATGTATATATATATATCAAGTATAGATACTAAATACTATGAAGCCACAATAATCCCCATCTTTACGATATTGGCATAAAAAAGGACAAGTCAATCAGCAGAATAGACTAAATTTTTAGAAATAGATCTTAGTACACAGGGAAATTCAGCATGAAACAGAAAGCGGTTTTTCTGTTCAGTGGGATTTGATAAACGTGCCGGCACAACTGGTTATCCATCTGGAAGAATATAAAATTGGACCCATATCTCTCAGCGTATTCAAAAATAAGTTAAGATGGATTAAAGGCAAATGTAAAAAATAAAGCAGGAGGAACTCAAGAAGTTAATCCGAAAGACTGGATAGGGTAGGATTGACTGGACCCACGGCGAGCGGGGAACCTCCCAAAACAATGACTTCAACATCTAACAGTTACTTCCTTATAAAACCAGAAGTCTAGAGGCGGGCTGTTCAGGGTTCCAAAATGCCATCCAGGACCCAGGTTCCTTCTGTCTTTGTTTGCGCTGCTGTCCTTAGCATTGTGGCCTTTGTCTGGTGGATCCCCAGAGGTTCGCTGCATTTTCATATTCCTGGCTGAAATAGAATAAAAGCAAAGGTGAGAAGTCCTTCTCTCCTCTGGACTGTTTTTTTTTTTTTACTCCCCAGAGGCATCTTCCTACATCTCTTTTTTCAGAACTGTTATACTTGGCTACGCTTAGCTGCCTGAGAAGAGGGAACATTTACTATTTTTGCCTTCCAGCTTTTGTAACAGAGGAAAGCAAGGAGAAAGTGGCTGTGAATCCCCACAGCCTGCCCTAGAGACTACACGCACGCACGAGAACAGGGGAGGCCTTTCTGATGGAAATAGAAAACCCAGAAGAAAGAGCTTATGTGGTTAATTTCTTCCTTCAAACCTTCAGTATGTAAACTAAAATACCATCAATAGAATTATTACTTTGGGAATTGTGTTTCCAACTCATGTGACAGATACAAGATCTAAGATACAAAATACGAAGAGTAACTTACACACATGGAAGACAGAAAGACGGACGATCCAATGGGAAGACGGCATGGATACACCATTCGCAAAAGAGCAATTTCAACGAATCAGTGAGCTTATGGAAAGGTGATGGGTTTTCCCGTTGGTGTGAGGCCTGCAGTCCAGGCCGCACAGCCCAGGCCCCACAGCTCCCAGCCTGGTGTCCCCCGCTGAGTACTCGTGTGCCATGCGACCACCAGCAGTTTGCTTGGGGAATTCCTCCCACCTTGGAAAGCAGAAAATTAAGGAAGAGGCTCTGGTGATGAGAGGTTTTCCGGATTGGAATTCTGAACGCATTTTCTCAGGGAGATGGCCTCCTTCCCAGGCATCATGCCCTATACTGAGCTTGTGTTCCAGCGCCTCAGATACAGAGAGCTTCTGTGTCCCCTCATGGCTCCCTCCATGTTGTTCTCATGGGAAAACATCCACTGATCTTTGAGCAGCGTGGGGATTGGGGCACTGACCCCCCACACAGTCAAGAAGCCGTGTACAACTTGGGACTTCTCCCAAACTTGACTACTAATAGCCCACTGTTCCCGGAAGCCTCACCAATAACGTACGCTTTGTATGCTAT
This sequence comes from Suricata suricatta, assembly GCF_006229205.1. Taxonomy (NCBI): domain Eukaryota; kingdom Metazoa; phylum Chordata; class Mammalia; order Carnivora; family Herpestidae; genus Suricata; species Suricata suricatta. The sequence goes on from NC_043700.1 coordinate 12,461,944, forward strand.
GTGTATTGTATTCTATATTCCTACAATAAAGTAAGCTGGAGAAAAGAAAATGTTATTTAGAAAATCGTAAAGAAGAGAAAATATATGTGCGCTGTACTGTATCAAACAATACCCACACATGAGTGGGCCCACGTGAGTCAGACCCATGCCATTCGAGGGTCAGCCATGCTGATCCCTGTCAACTTCTGAACACAGCACAGTCCTGAAGTGAGGACTTTCTATACAAGTGTGAAGTCTGGGCATAGTAAGAGGCCCCAAAAAAGCAATGCATGAATTGCTTTACTCAAAAACTTTTATAAAAGAATATGATGTAAACAGAACAAAAATCCATTCATAGTACTGGGTGGGGAGGGGGGGAGGAGAGAAAGAAAGGAAAGAAAAGAAAAGAGAAAAAAGGAAAGGAAGAAAAGGAAGGAAGGAAGAAAGGAAGGAAGGAGAAGAAAAGAAAAGAAAGAAGATAAAAAGAGAAGAGAGAAGAGAAAGAAAAAAGAGAAAAAGAGAAGAGAAAAGAAAGAGCAGGCTACGCGTGTAGCTGACTGTGGAAAATTTTAGGTTTCTGTTCTTCCTTTCATCCAGCTTCATCCAGGGTGAAACTTCATGCGGTGCTTGGCAGAGGCACATTGTCTCTGCTGAACCATAATCACAATCCTTTTAAAAACCACTTCTGCTGGCATCGCACTCTACTGTGTTGCTGGATGAAGACGTTTTGCCCGCTAGCATGATAGCGTCCACAACGTCTCACGATTGTGCTGAGGGAGGGAATGAAGAGTCGGTGGCACGTAGGTGGGACCATGCCTTTAAAATATTCTCATCCATTTCCCAATAGCAAAAGCCCCATTTATAGTTTTTAGATATAGATTACTTGGGGGGGAGGGGAAGTTTTATTACCAGAATATTACTAAAATAATAAGCAATTTAAAAATCTTTCTCTACGCTGTATGTTCCAGAGAGGTCAAAAGAATTAGATTCATATTTCTTAGATGTAGAACATGAAGGTTATACATATCATTTTAGAATGTCATTAACAGCACTGGGCAGATGTAAAAATAGTATTAACACCGCCTTTACGATAACAACTATGTGTCTGTCTGCACCATTTTATCCTGTTTCGGAAGCGAAATGGAATGCATTCATTTTGTTTCTTACTCCCCTTATTTTTATTTTATTTATTTGTGTTTTTGCATTATGAAAATATATTAAACATTCCAGCCTGTTGGAAATTGTGAAAGAGGAAGGTTTGAGAGCCAAGAGAAAATGCTTTTAATTTTAAAGACTGAGATTTAGTTTAGTCTTGGATGCCATTATAGTGAATAATGGGAACTGATCCTAGACTTCAAAAGAAATATGACCATATGGTCTTACCATTCAGCACTTAATGCCTCTATGAATTTCCAGTTCTACCCCAAACTTTTCATTTCCCCAGTGTTCCCCCTCACCTCTGTCATCATACAAAAATGAAAGGAATCTGAAACCCTTTTTTTCTGAAATAACTTCTGAAATACTGATGCAGAGAGAACTTTTTCTTTGTGGGCGTAGGGTCTCACAAAGAAAGACAAAAACCTGAAACATTAATCAGATACACCAGGCTAATTACCGAAACTCCAAGTTTATTGCTTTTAAATATTAACTACTTAAAATGATTCATTTAGAGATCAAAATGATTAATCCTTCTCAGTCACTATAAATGTCAGCGGCGGGATTAAAGGATTTAGATGGTCATGTTTACTCAACCTTACATTTCTGTACTTAAAGACACAAGTTAACTAGCTCCAGTTTATCATGGTTGCACGTTAATGTTTCCCCCTCAGATGCCTCCTTTAGCTCCCCTGCCTAACTGATTGTTAACTAATTTTGGCTGTTAAAGAGGCAAGTGTTTCTTTCAGGCTTGGCCGCCAACCCGCTTTGTAGATTACCTACCAGAAGGTGTGAGTAGATAGATGTAGCTTATAGCCCTCCTCCGGACACGGTGGGGGTAATCCTTTCCCCCTGCCTCGGCCTTTATTGGTCTGATGTGTAGAGCCCCCAGCTTCCTGCTAAATTTGTATCCGGTCCTCGCCCCGTTGCCAGATTCGGATCCACATTGTGAATCACTGCGGTGCCGCGTCAGTCCCAATTATTAAACACCTGCTGCTTCATGCCCAACCGGATGCATATTTATCCCGATACCTGCTGCAGCTTGCCTCAGATCCCAGCAGATAGGGTGTAGGCATGTGATGATCACTCGGGTCTTAGATTGTTCTAATAGGAATAATTACTAAGTGAAAATCAGAAGCAAATTCATTTCAGAATGCTTTTTGATAAAAACCAGTGGCGAAGTTATTTCTCTAGTTACAAATAGTTGCTCAAATCAAAATGGCACTGTTTTGTGGTTGGGTATATAAATCCTTCGTGATTCATGCTTACAAAGATGCTCTTTCCTTACAAGTCAGCAGACTCACAACCGAACGTTTGTGATTTGAGTCACCAGACCTTCTGTTCATTCTCTGGGGTTGCCCTCCCCCGGAACTCCACACATCTTCTTCTGCAGAAAATGGATATGCTCTGGGCCATTCATTTTTAAATGTTTATTTATTTTTGAGAGACAGGGAAAGAGAGAGAGAGGAAGAGTGAGCACACACAAGTGCGTGTGAACGAGGAAGGGGCAGAAGAGAGAGGAAAAGAGAGAGAACCCCAAGCAGGCTCTGCTCAGCCAAGAGCGCAATACCAGGCTCAAACTCTGGTGATATCATGGTCTGAGGGAAAACCAAGGGTCAGATGCTTAACTGACAGAGCCACCCAAGTGCCCCCGGGCCATTCACTTCACTCTGCTTTCTTTGCTTGCAAATATACTTGGGGTTTCCCCTTCTCACCCTCTGTCACCAAGTTCGCCATGGCACCTGGCACCTGTCCTCCTGGGCAGAGGAGCCTGCAAGGCGGAGTTTAAGGGGAAATGCCCCTGGGCCAACCTGCTCTGGCTTCCATTAGACTCGTGTTTTGAATAACAAACCTGACTCTAATTATGACCGTACAGATCGTGTTCTCTGTCTTCTAAGAATTTGAGAGAATCAGTATGTGGTTATAGATGTTAATATCACATGACCAGATAAACTGAGCAAGTAGCTGAAGATGTTTGCATTTTACATAGAGCATAAAATGGGCTGGACCAGTTAAGGTATTTAATGGGATTTAAAGTTAAATTTTAAAATGTTGTTTTGTGTAGGGCCTTATAAGTAAAGATTTATACCATCATTGAAATTTCTATTGCATGTTCAAGGGTGGGTATTCTGTTCAAACAGTGACAAATATAGCTTAAGAAGGTTAAAGCATTTGGATTGCCCCATAAAATATGCATTAGGTCTCAAAGGGGAAAAAGTTACATACATTTCTATTATTGTGTGATCTTCTTATCATTTTGCAAACACAGCAAAAAAAAGGGAACTCTAGATACGACGGTGGTGACATTAATTCCACAAGCATCAAATAAGAAATATTTGCCCAATTTGTAGTTTTGTGTTATCCTCTACCCTTGGAGAAATGTCACTCGGTGCCTAAGGAGAGAGAATCCATCCAAACTTACAGCAACCAAGCAAAATATTTAAAGACAATTATAGATCACTTTATTTCCGTGTATTAAGTGTCTATTCATTCTTCTATCCATTTCCCAAACTCCATTTTGAGGGTTATTACTATAGAAGAAATGAATGAATATCCACCATTTTCCAAAGCCATGAAGGGCAGACATGAAATGAGAGACAAATGTTGCTGCTCCAATATTTCTTACATAACTTTACGTCCTCACAACCAATAGGGAAGGATTTTTAAAACTCAGCTTCTCCAAGACAAGGTAGTAAGTTAAAATTCTAAATATGGAACAGGCGCTAAAAACATAGCCAATCAAAAAAAAATAATGGGTTTTTTTGGTTTTTTAAAGGAGATAGGCTTTAATTTTTCTTTAGTACGTTTTTTAGATTAAGGAGAGTATCATGCAAAGTAAAACTTCACAACTATAAAATAGAATATCACTTCACTTGCAATCCCTTCTAAACAATCATCACAACGGTTTTCTAGCCTTCCTCACCTTTATTCATGCTCAAAACCATAAGCACTCACGTAATCTGTTGGTTCTCTTTCTTAGTTTCCAAAAATGGGACCAGACAGTACACACCATTCTGCAACTTGTAGTTTTGGTTTTTTTACTCGAAACATATATCATGGGCTTCCCTCCAGATTCAAAGATGTAGGTCCAACTTCACTGTTTATGCTAGCCACATAACGCTCTATCGAATGGGATACGTAACGTATTCAGCCCTTCCTTTTCTGGTGAATATTCCATTTAATTTTTGCAGCCATGACATAGTAAGTATTCTTCGTACGTGCACATTTAAGACCAGGTGATTTTAGCCTCAGAGGTAGACTTTCTGTGCAGAAGGGTATTATTTATTGTAATAGAAAAAACAGTTTCAAAGAATGAATCAGCATGATAGAAAACAAAGAAAAAAACAATAGGATAAAATTATAATGAATTCACCTAGCAGGCCACCAGAATCAGCTGCTTTTGAAAATCACAACAATTCTTGGTGTGTCCCCCAAATTTCAATACCGCTGACCTCCATTCCAGCTCCCCCTGGCAACCTGGCAGTAGGTTATACTGTCTCTCAATGTGGTATAAGAGAGAATCTGCAGGTAATAACACGTATGGTGTGTACCCAAGAGCAATGAAGACAAAACCTTGTACATGATTGTTCATAGCAGCATTTCATAATAACCAAAGATTGGAAACAACTCAAATGTCCATTAACTGATGAACGGATTATGTAACTGAACACATGTCCCTCGACCCGGAAGTGCAGCAAAGCTGATCGCGGTGAGGTAGCAGTAAGAACAGTCTAGTCAAGAGGCAGCCAGAGGAGATAGGAGCGTGAGCTCAAACCCTCTGCCCCAAAGCAGGACAGAGCAACTTTTTATAATCATAGGGATGAGACTACATATATACTGATGAAAGGGGGAAGCAGGGAAACTTAAGATGATCCATAAAGAAAGATGGCGCATGTGTGTTAAGCAAACGTGTATGTAACACACAGCCCATGTTTATTTTGGGATGGAGACTTCACATCAGAGCGAGGCAGAATTCAGCCCTTGACATGTCAGGCAGTTACGTTAGGGCAGGGAGAAGGGGCTAGGGGCACGCTCCGAGAGCCGGCATAAGCTGGATGGGGTGTTGGTGGAGTTTTCCCTGGGTAAGGAACTTAGGGCTTTGCTCACTCCTAGGCTGGGATGGTATCAGTTGGCTTTGGGTCTGGGCTTCTGCGGAGACAGCTGGTGAGTTTGGTAGTGGGGTCTGAAAGACACAAGAACAGATTAGGGGAAACAGTTCTCTGAAAAAAAGGTTTTAAACTCTCTGCTAATTGAACCTCATTAACCCTATGGGGCATGGATTCAAACCCCCCCCCCCGAGTTATGATCATTTCTCAATCTTGATGACTCGGGACAATGACCACTGCAACTTCTTTTTTTTTTTAATTCTTTTTTGTGTGTTTATGTATTTTTGAGACACAGAGAGGCAAAGCATGAGTGGGGGAGGGGCAGAGAGACAGGGAGACACAGAATCTGAAACAGACTCCAGGCTCTGAGCTGTCAGCACAAAACCCAACGCAGGGCTCGAACCCACGAACCGAGAGATCATGACCTGAGCCCGAGTCAGACACTTCACTGTCTGAGCCACCCAGGCGCCCCTGCAGCTCCTTCTTCATCTCCTCATTTAAGGTTAGTTGGGGGTAAAGAGCTGTTTTTGCAGATCTTATCTGTAACATGCCTACATGTGGGCCTAACCAGACGAGTTTCACCCATAGGTCACAGGAGCACGGGAACCAGAAGCCGCATGGAGTCAGACACATTGTTACTCCCTGTTACAGGTGTTCCATACAACTGAATTCTAGTCGACCCTAAAAATGAAGTATTAATATACACTTACAATATGGATGAACCTTCAAAACGTTATGCTAAGTGAAAGAAGCCAGTCACAAAAGTCCAGGTATTGTAGGGTCCATTTTATTTGAAATGTCCCGAATAGGCAAATCTGTAGTGACAGAGGAACTGGCGGTCGCCTAGGGCTAAGGAGGGGAGGAGTCAGGGGGGCAATGGGGAGGTGACTGATGATTGGTACAAAGTTTCTGTGGGGGGAGGTGATAAAAATATTCCAAAGTTGATTGTGGTGATAGTCACCACAAGGCATAGACTGAAAACCATCGAATTGCGCATTTTTAACGGATGCAGTGTATGGTTTGTGAGTTATGTCTCAAGAGGGCTGGTTTTGAACAACGAGCAAACCAAGGCGGGAGACAGAGAAAGCAAACTCCAGACTTTAGAGCAATCTGGACTCGGGAGGGAAGAGGGTCGCCAAGATTCAGAAATGGACCACCCAGTAGCGCGGTCTGTTTCTTCGCAACGCTCCCAGAGACAGTAGCTGTCTTGCTTACTGGTGAATGTTACTTGGCATTGCATCTTTGAAAACTCCTTGCGTGCTCTGACAAGGTTATAGATGCTCTGTGAGAAAAAGACCAAGGAGCGAAGCCATTTTCAAATCCCTTTCCTTTATGGGAGGGGCAGCTTTGCTACGTGCCCATCTTACTTGACGCATTTGTTCTTAGCTGGTCCTGTCCACTTTGTCACAGACCTTTCCTCAATTTTTTTTCAAAATGCAAACTATGTTTTTAATGATACAACCTGCCTATGCTCTTGTGTTTTGAGTTTTTAAAAATAGATTTTCAAATGTATGAGCGTCATAAACCAAAAACGCCTAGTCCGATCCAAGCTAACGTTGCCTTGTAATCACAATGAATTTCATCCTCACATATCCCTTACTCTTGCTGCAATGGTTATTTTAGTACTGCTTCAAATTAGAGTAGAAAATTCTGTGTTGGCCCTGCTGATCAAGGTTACCAAGATGCAATGTGCAGGAGACAAATACCTACTTCACCCGTTTTAGCCAAACAGAATTAATGTAAAGATTCTAAAAGACAAAGAAGGAAAGGTTGTTAGACCCATTGCAAAGAAAACAATCTGAAGAAAACATGGAAAATAAGAATAAATGTGTCCTTCTCTCTTTCATGTTTCTTGAAGCCAAAGCAAGATGGCCAAGTTTGTAGCTGGTTCCAGAAGCATCTTTTCTGCCTTTCTCTTTCTACTTTTGTGTATTGCTTAGGGCAACCTTCTCCAGCAACCTCACCCCGCCCAACCCTCCCATCTCTGTGATACCTCCTACCAGATGTCTCTCTTGCCCGAATCAGAAGCCTTTCTTCTCTCCATCATCTGTTTTCAATAGCTATAGCCCACCTTACTAACACTGCTAGATTGTGGAAAATAACCCGCAAGAACTAATTTATTCGTGTTTGATCACTAGATCTCCTGGGTGGTATTTGCATTGAAACAAGGGATCCCACAGGCAAGAATCCTTATCCAAAGAGGGGTGTTGACAATAATCAGGTCCAATGCACTGAACTGGGTCAGGGCTAGAGATATTTTTGAATGAGGAAGAGTGAAAGTCAATGTTGGTGGTGGCACAACCGTTCTAAAATTATATGGAAGTGACCCTCTCCTCACCATCACATGCTTCACGTCTTTATGATTGTCGATTACATTTGTCCGGGTATTTAATTTTTAAGCCGTTCTCACTTAGCCTTTCTTTATGCTAGTCACATTTACATAAAGCATCCTTAAACCAGGTTAGAAGAGCCCTGAAAGAAGAAAAAATAGAGGAGTGTAATGATTTGAACAGAGCTAGTGAGGGACTTTAACTTAGATCTGCCGGAGGTCAGGTGTAGTTCCTTCCTAGAGGAAATGACAGCAAACTTTTTAAATTCAGGAAGCCACTCTAACAGGGTTTCCTCCGCATGAGCTTGCTTTCTAGCTTGCGTTTTAGAAAGAGCCTGTAAGAGGTTTGAATTATTGTGAGACAAGACATTGATTTCCAAGGGTCAGATGTTGAAGGAGTTTGGAATATACATATTGGCTCATAGGAATGGAGCTCCGGGTACTTATTTGCAAAGTGAAGCTGTGTTTACATGCCTGGGTAACAAATAACTAAAGATAGTTTTCTGTTTTCCTTCACCTCATAGATTTTTGCATCAAGACGTTACCACTGTAAAAAGTCAATAACGTGGAAAATGTTTTCAGTTGCATCTCGGAGATTAGAAAGAAGTTTTACTGCTTTTACCCTCTCTCTTATTTTTATTCTCCAATATGACCCTTTCTCCCCTCTCCCCATTTAAACGTGGTGTATAAATAACAGTGGGGAAATTCTCCCGCCACCGTTCCATTAACTGTCCATGACTGTTTTGGATTTACTTTTCCTTAAGTGCAAGCTACACTCATTCTTTAAAAAGATTCTGATAATACTGTGCCTTCATTCATCAAGCATGCCCACTTTTTCACTGTCCAATGGGCTCTTTCCCCCTTTTCTTCTTCTCTTTTTTTTTTCCTGACATATTTTTTGGCTCCGGTACTTATTCAAATCTCCCTGATAAGCAATTTGATTTGTAGCTAATTGCAGCAATAGATTTTCATTATTTATGATTGTCATTGTCAGAGCCCATTTTGAAGTCTGACCAAGATAAGGCTGATTCCAACTTCTGATATGACCACAGCAATAAAGCAATTAACCACACTTGTTAGAATGTGCTAGGCCCGGAAGTTACTGGTACCTTTACAACCAAATATACGCTGTATTGTGCATTATGTTTGACTCATTTCCTAGAAGATTCAGCATCCTGTTATTTTGTCACAAAGAATTTATGATGTTCTCTTTTAAAAACATACAATGTTGTGTTATCTCTCACACCAGCCAATTAACTTTAAAATGTTTGTAGATTGAAGAGATAGAAGTAGCAAAATGAAAACTATGAGTGATCTAAATGCTTCATATTCTTAAAAGGTTGGGGTTATGTGATGGCGTTTAAATCAGTCTTTGTGTGCCGCTAATCCTTACATGGATTTTGATTCTGGTCGGTACCTAAATCTCAGACTCCATCAGGCCTACAGGAGACAAGAAATGGAAGACTCATATATCTGCATCCTACAAGCAAACACATTTCTCTCTCTACTCATCCAGAGTCTCATAAAACATATGTGAAATTTCAAGAATAAATACACGATTGGCAAAGTCATTAATAAGAGCAGTCATTTTAAAGTGTCACCTAATTTAAACACTTTTACTTTAAGTTATTGCCGTGTCGTGGGTTTTACTATGCTCAATTTATTAGTAAAGGCCTGCAGGGTTCACAGCCGTTTATTTTTCAGGGAACTTGATTTTGTCATTAATTTTTAAATACATATTTCTCCCACTTTATTTTTAGAGTGCACTTTATTTGCAAAAATTGGTTTGCTCTGATCAATACAGATGTTTCCAGGTGATTATTAAAGCACAATGTCTAGAAAGTCATGTGGCTGCAAATTTTCAAGGCATTACCCTCCAAAATATAGTCTAGGCACACACACACACACACACACACACACACACACACACACCAGATATATGTTTATTTTGGTTGCCAGGGTTGCCAAGTTAAGGTGGGAAGATGCCATAAAGACTGACCAAGCTCCGATTTCTACGCAACAAGTAACTTAGTCTCTTTTCTCTTGTGAAGGAGCGACATCTGGGTGGGGAAAATCCCATCATGTAGGGCTGGAGACAAGACACCAGAAATAACTCTGATAATTTCTCTTGCTTCCAAGTTGCTTAGCAAAATTTGATCACTGATAACCAGGCATTTGTCTGGGCTGAGTTGTTGTGGTCTGTTCTCTTGGCCTGCCCTTTCTCTGGAGGTGCTCACAGGCTTAAGTGGTCGACAGAGGAGCCCTGAGTGGGGGTGGGGGGGGAGTCGGGGCAGAGCGCCACCCACCGGCCTTGATGCCCCCACTTGACCATCCGCCATGCTTTGCTAATGTTAAACGCCTGGTGCTGATAACTGACAAACCTGAATGCTTGAGTGTTTATTTTAGGGAGATTTCTTTTTTTTTTTAAAAAAGAAGAAAATGACACCTATACTCACTAGTTGTTATCTTTTTTTCCCCCTAATTAGGACAGAATTTTACCCTAAGGCAGTTAGGAGTTTGTGAACCAGCAACTCGAAGAGGACTTGCGTTTTGTGCGGAAATGGGGATCCCCCACGGAGGTTACTCTCTCAGTGCAGGGTCAGATGCTGATACTGAAACCGAAGCAGTGACGTCCCCAGAGCATGCCATGAGACTTTGGGGCAGGGGGGTCAAGTCGGGCCGCAGCTCCTGCCTGTCAAGCCGATCCAACTCAGCCCTCACCCTGACAGACACGGAGCACGAAAACAAGTCAGACAGTGAGAATGGTAAGTGCCATTTTTTGCTCTCTAATGTCGGCCTTCAGTGCTTCTGTCCGTTTTCTTCAACTGTGGGCTCATGCCTTCCTTCTTCTCTCCTCCTGTTCTTCCTTCCCTTTCTTTCTTCCTTTCTTTTGGTTCTAACACAGTAGAACTGTTCTTGAATAATGCATATTTTTCCCTGGGAAAAATCAATATTCAACATCAGGTTGTTAAATTATGCAAGCAGTCTATGATGTGTTAGCTATAGTTTAAAAAATATTTTAATTATGTACAGAAAAAAAAAAAAGATTAGCTTTGACTTCTCCTGGGCCGTGTCACCTGTTATTCTCTGCGGGGGAGCAAAGCAAGTGGTGTGATAAAGTTTACCCCAGAGCCAGCTTGTAATCAAACATGTCTTTGTAGATTCCTCTTGAAGAGATCTCAAAGAAGTTGCAGAATCTTTGAATGGATGAGTGAGCACACAGAATAGTTTATTAAGAGCGCTCAAGTGATTGAAAAACAAATTTGATCATGTTTTAAACTTACTGGATGATGAGAGCCATTGAAATTTTGGCAAAGAGGGAGAGTGTGGTTTTTGATGTGTTTTAGAGACCGGATTATTATGCGGTTAACTCCGGACGCAGAAATTGCCTTGTAGGATATCCAAATAATGTTACGTGTCGTAAGAAAGGTATCTCTATAAATTCTGGGGACTTTTTTTTTCTGACTGCCAATGCAGGATAATAAAAACAGTTCATCTCTATGCAATAATAGCTTTAAAAGGAAACTTAATTTCTAGTCAATATTGCTTTTTGGAAGAATCAGAGCATCACTGCCAACGTACCAGACAATAAAAGGGCGTTTCTCCTTCGGCATTTAGTATGAACAGTGCACTTGCTACTTGAGTATAGTTATTGATGCTCTGTGTGTATGACGAAGGAGGAAGCAAGGAGAAGATTAAAATGGAAGAATTGCATGACGTTTAGAAGGAAAGATAGACGATTCATCAATCGCTCTTCATTTGTATTATTTCTCTTTGCCATAGGAACGCAGGTCTGTTCAGCTTTCTGTTTTAGCCATCACACTATCCGGTGACACTCCATGCATCCCCCTTACCCACTTCCCTTTGATTCATGAAAAAAAAAATAGTCTAATGTAAGCCCGCCAACACCGTATATTATGTAGGATACTTCTTCAACCCAAGTCAAATCCATTAATAATATGCACTCACTGTCTTCATTTTGGAGGTGTCCACTATTGGTGGAGGCTGACTTTATTCCAGCCCCTAACAGAAAACAAGGACAGTTCTTTCTGACAAAATGAGCCTTGGAACCGGGCTGCCGACGTTTGGCCGAACTAATCTACTCACCTCGGTAAAACCTGTATTTATTATATATATCTGCTTTCACTGGGGATCCGGAAGTTCCTGACCTCAAATGTGTAAGCATTGATACCAACTTTGTTTTCCATCTATCCGAATCTTCAGGTACAATGGTTAGAGTCCAACATAGCACTCGGCATTTGATTTCCCTGAGGTACATGATAAAATTTATGGTAGTTGTAGAAAAGAATAGAACGCTGTAAGATACTGCTGATTATCTACATTATATCCTTACCAGGTCCACTAAATATTTTCTCGTATCGGGTCAGGTTGTTCTTTCCACCCACAACCTTTGTGGCATCTTTATTCGTACTCATAACAAATCTATCCTGCTATGGTATCTGTATTGGTAAAATAGAAATGAAGTTTATGATTTTTCAAATCCCTGTATCTGCTAAAGCTGTTTCATGATGAATGCCCCAACACATGCCGTTTTTTTTTCTTTATGGAAAATCGAAAACTTACCAAATTCTCAACTTTTAGATAAGAGTATAAAACATCTCGATGGCAGGGAGGAGAAAAGGACGACTTAGTTTCTCCCTACCACTGACCCTCGCCTCTGCACAGATTGTCATTACATGGCCGTGTGCTCGGGGAGCAGATGACCTGGGTTTGCGTTGGCCCCACCACCCCCAAGCTGTGTGACCTTGGTCCCTCATAGACCTTGTTCACGGAGTGATGTCAAGGCGAGAAAAGGTGTGCTCTTCCCTGGCGCCAGGTGGTTGTGATGAAGCAGAATGAAGAGAGACAGGAAGAGGGTGTCAGGGGCCCTGCCTTGAAATTCAGAACATTTGGTAGCATTTGTTGAGAGTAAACAGGTCAGCCCAAGTTAAGAGTATAAAGTGTCAAAAACAATGTTTGTTGAGCTGGGTAAGTGATGACTTCAACTCATGTTTACTCTTTTCCCCAAGGTTTGGCTATGGTTGTTTTTAAAAAAAACATTTTGATGGTCCAAGAACTCCCAATGAGGTCAGCGCAGTGAAGAAAAGAGGAAATAAAATAGATATGGCCTCCTAAGGAACTGGTTATGGCATAGATTTAGTATATACGTCCATAGGAACAGTTCAGATTAATTTATTCTGAATTTTCAGATAGGTCCGAAGGAGCAAGATGCCACTCAAAGGAACTAATTGCAATAAAAGGTGGAAAAGTATACTTTTCTGGGCTAGCTAGCAGACTGTTTGAGTTATAGAGTGAAACAAGAGTCTTGAGGGGTTTTTTTCCTGATATAAAAACTATGAGTATCTTTCTTCAGTTGAGTTATAGGAAAAACTAGAATTCGTAATCCTACACACAGTCTTCCAACATCCTTCTAAGCCGTAGTGTCAAAACGATTACATATTTCTACCGTTACTATACTTCTAGTATAAAATAAAAATAATTCTGTCCTTCTCCGTTGGTTTTCATTGGTCTAAGTTGGAGAGGCTATTGATTTTTCCAGTGATAGCGTTCTTTGCTTTTCATTATTTTAAGTGTCTGAAGCCATTTACTCTACTAGTTTCAGATGGGTCCTTGGAAGTTCTATTATACCACTCTAGGTCAAAACAAGAAGGACATGTGTGAAATAGCTCACCAAAATGAAATGGATTTAGGAACCAGACACTGCCTTGTTTTCATCCGGTTTAGCACTGGGAGTTTTCGTTGACTGTTTTCATCATTTGAAATAACTGTGAATAGGCTGTTTTCCCCAGAAAACTGTTATTCAACATTTGTAAAATTATGCAAGGCAAACGCCCGATGTTCTAGTTAAAACTTCAAAGAAGACTGGAGTCACTAAAAGGGATTAGGTTTCATTTATTTATTGATAAAGAGGCCAACAGTTCAAGTTAAGAAGGCGCTAGAAAGGCTGTGAGGCTAATGAAATTTTGATGGTCTGAGCATCCCACCAGAGGAAAGGAACATTCGGACCATGTCACACATTCTCCGCAGTAGCAGAGTTTCAAAACAAGTGATAAAATTTAATCTTTTGCAAAACTAACTTCACCAAGCGCAGGGATTCAAAGCTCAAAAACATTTTGAGGAAAGAGTTTTTTTTCCGGTATATTGAGTTTCGGAAGGAATGCCAAATGTTAGTCTTGAATTCCAAATGTGAATCTTGTTCCGCGTTGAGGATATGGGAGAAGACTGTTCTAGACACACAGTGCCTGCTGTGGTCATTCCCTCATTCTCCAGCCTGACACTGGAGGGGCTGGGGTGAGCGGTCACCTACCAAGTGGCCGTTCTGGTAAGCCATTGAGAGGTGACAAAATAAACGCAATGAGTCGCCTTCATCAAAGGCAGAAATACCAGTCTGTTCTGGGTTGTTTTAAGCGTCTTTCCTGTCTCCGATATATTGTTAAAAGACCCCCGGCTGAATATCCACTATCCAGCTTCGAAGGTAATCTGATCTTAGCTCCAACTGTCTATTTAAATGTCAGCAACAAAGGACTTCTTTTTTTTTTCAAGACAGCAACCTTTAAGCTTTAAAAATGTTTGTTTGTGCATCTTTTCTCAGAAGAAGCCAAAACATAGAACATCCTTTGTCATCCCTTGGTGCGGGATCATGAAAGGTGCCTGGGTTTAGAATCACACTGGTCAGGGTTGAGGTCTCCTCTTTCGGCCGCTGAGGCTGTTTGCTCCTGAATCCCCCGGAGCTGGGGGTTCCCAGCTTTTCCATCTCTACGTGCTCCCCTTCAGGTGTACTGCAGCCCCAGAGGTGGGGTGCTCTCCTGCTCGAGGTCCTCTCTTGCTCCTTCTCCCTCTCTCCGGAGTCTCTTATGCCCCTTGGAAAGCCATGACCTTGGAAGCGAGACAGACCAGGAGGGGCTGGCCCTCCTCTTCCATTGTCATTCCGGACCTGGACAGTGAGAACATGTGCTAAGAGGGCAGATCACCTGGATTTGCGTTGGTACCACCATCCCCAAGCTGTGTGACCTCGGATAAGTTACTTAACCCTCCTGTGCTGCAGTTTCCCCAGGGGTAAAATAGAGGAAGTGGTAACTAGCATCCAGTCCGTATAAAGTCGTTATAAGGATTAAACGCGTTCAGATCTACAGAGCTCGTCATGTGCTTAGAACAGACAGTGCCTGACATCTAGGGAGTGCCACAAGGTGCATGTTCTTATCACCTGTAAAAAGTAGGAAATTCTATTTTTTCTTAAGAGGCGATGGAGATTAAAGTTAGATAAGCAATATCAAGTACCTGCAGTTTTGGCCCACAGTGAATCTCTCCTCTTTCCTACCCTCTGCCTCTTTTTACTCTCTCTCTGTAGTCGTTTTGTACAAGGGGCCAGATGAGGGGGAGCTCACGGTCCCCAGCAAAGACACTGATAATTTGCATAGTCTGGCGTTTCTGCTGCCATTTATTGACTCTTTTATTTTCCTCCCAAACCCCACAGCCTTTTTAATTTACTGTAATTAAATGAATGTACATTGAATGGTGCTGATAATTAGTCTGATGGCTGCAGACTTCAAAGACTTTAGCATGCTCCTTCCCCTCCTGGCCCAAGGAAATTTCAAAAGTAGTGTTTCCCTCAAAGGCATGTTACTTAGACAGCCAGTCAATTAAAAGGCAATTTTACTGACGCTCATCAGTTCACACGATAAAATAAATCATTCCTGAAAGACTTTATTTCTCACCTGGGGTCTTAGCAATATACCTGTTGTAGGACCTCACTAATGCCACACTAATTGTGCGTGATACTCAAGGATTAAGGGCTAATTTGGCTGACAAACAGGGTATAACAGTGAAGTGTAATATTTTTAGGTGTAATAGATACTTTCTTTGTGCCGCTAACATACATCAAGGAACCAATTTACTTGTCCTTTGAAATACTACTTTAATTTTTTTTAGCATTTCTTTATTTTTGAGAGAGAGAGAGAACAAGAGCACGAGCAGGGGAGGGGCAGAGAGAGGGAGGCGGAGTATTGGAAGCAGGCTCTGTGCTGTCAGCCCAACGCAGGACTCGAACTCACAAACCTTGAGATCACGCCCTGAGCAGAAGTCGGACACTTAACCGACTGAGCCACCCAGGAGCTTCAGAAATACTGTTTTAGAAGTCTGCTTTCTGTATCGATAGAATAAGTCTAAAAGTTGAATTCTTCTCCTTTAAAAGGAAAAAGGTATATTTCTTAAACCAATTTGTCAAACTATGGCAGTGATAATGTTTAAGACAATCTCTAGACAGAACACTTTTAGCTATTTTGCAACTCACATTACCAAGTCAGGCAGAATATGCTCTCTGAAAGAGTAAGCAGTGCACTTTCTTCACTTTCTGAGCAACTGCATAGAGGTGGGAGAGGAAATGGAAACTTGTAACTCTTCAATCACCAGTTAAACTCTAGAGTAGTTTGGGAGAACTCTTTAGTGGCATGGGAGTATGCTGTTACGTCACATAGTTGTGATGCGTCCAGCGGTAATCCAGATGGCAATTTCTCCCCTGACTCTTTTGATAAAGAGGATATTCGAGTCTCGTGAAGATAACTTGAAGAGAGGTGTGCCATTTTGCCTAACTCCATTCCATTACTTCAACTCGACCCATGACCCTTTCAAGCTACTTTGGAAATGGATTGTAAGAATTAGGATGGAATTCTGTTGCCGCAAGAAATAAATGACACTTCAGCATTCTTCTGATTTTACGAGACTCTGTTACACATACTAAACTATAACTTGCATATAAATTCCATTAGGGGCTCTCTTCTGGCATGTAATGGTCACTTCTGGCGTGTTCTACCGTTGTAAATTATATTTTATGTTTTAGGTGCGCTGAGATGTCAAAATCAGCAAAAGTAAGAGGGTGTATGCTTACTAAATCAAGCTCAGAATTCGAGTACTGCTT
This sequence comes from Suricata suricatta, assembly GCF_006229205.1. Classification (NCBI taxonomy): domain Eukaryota; kingdom Metazoa; phylum Chordata; class Mammalia; order Carnivora; family Herpestidae; genus Suricata; species Suricata suricatta. The sequence continues at coordinate 12,478,448 of NC_043700.1, forward strand.
TGCAGAATCTAGCCAAATAGTTTCTAATATATAAACATAATTACATTGCCTTGATACGTATACATTTATGGCTTAATAGCGACTTCCCATTCTCATAACAAAAGCTCCCGTATTTCAATTTGAAGAATGAAACACATTTATTTCATGGATATGTTACTAGTCACTCAGGCACAGTAAAGCTATGATTTAAGTTAATTGTTTGTTAATTTAGCATTCAGAAACTCGAACAAAGAAGACTATAAAGTGTACCACCTTTGTGTCCCCACTTAAGCATTTATATGCATTTGTATTTTCCATTTTAAGAGGATTTTCAAAACCTCTTGGCCGTTTGCTACTTTTCACATGACTACTGCCATTTCTACAAAATTCAGTTTGTGCTTTAAGTATTGTTGTTCAATGTGGAGTAGATGTTCTCTCCATTTATATTCTAAATGTTCTTTTCATTGTAGAGTTGAATTCAAAGTAAAGCATACTACGCACATATCAAAACTGATGATGTATGCTCTTTTGATTTTTGAATGTGTTTTTGATATCCTTGACAAATCACAGTGGTAGCAGGAAGATTGTTTTAATTAATGAATTGAACAGCAGCAAATGCTGAATCAGGTTTATTGATGTAATTATCACTGAAATAGAAAAAGTAAGTGTTCGCGCCGTAGAACCTTACTGGATTTGCCATTCTGTGGGTATTCAAGTGTTTGAGGAGCAACTAACTGTGGATTGTCTTGGTGCTATTAAAAGAATATTCTTCCCAGGTTATGACAATTGTGTTTATTAACATTGTACACACATATAAGCATAAATGTGAAGACCTTGTACATTATTGACTGAGGGAACAATGGCTTACTATATTGAAATTGTTTATATTTGTTAGTGGATTTGAGATAATTTTCCATAAAGAATAGACTGTACAGAAACTAAATGCAAAATCATTTTCTTAAGTTTATTTATTTTGAGAGAGAGAGAGAGAGACATGAAGGGGGGCAGGGAGAGAGGGAGAGAGAGAGAATCCCAAGCAGGCTCCTCACTGTCAGCATAGAGCCCGACACGGGGCTTGACGCCATGAGATCATGACTGGAGCCAAACCAAGAGTCAGACATTTAACCGACTGAGCCACCCAGGTGCTACCAAATGCAAAAATCTTTTAAAATGCATATTAAAATTTCTGAACGTGCATATGAAGTTGAGAAAAGGGCAACTAAAAATGCCTTCTGAATAGTACCTGGACTTTAAATGTCACACAGACAATGCACTTGGGTGGCTCCATCAGTTAAGTGTCTCTGGGTTTCCACTTAGGTCCTGAGCCTGATCTCACGGTTCATGGGTTTGATCCCCATGTCAGCCTTTGTGCTGATGGCATGGAGCCTGCTTGGGATTCTGTCTCTCTCTCTCTCCCTCTCTTCCTCCCTCTCTCCCCTGCTGTCTCTTCATCTTTCTCTCTCTCTTTCTCAAAAATAAATAAACATTAAATATTGTCACACAGAAACTGAAAAATGAATAACATTTAGATGTGATTTTTTGAGCTGATTTCTTATTTAGTATATCAACCACTCTTCATTCAGCAAACAATAAACGCTGGGTATTGGATCAGGTGGAAAAACAAAACTGAGTAAGAAGTCATCGCGACGTCTAGAGATTCACAGGCTGAGTGGGCAAATGGATTTTAATGTGCTAAATGATCAGCACACAATATGCAAAGTCAATGTCAGCACAGAGAGGATTGATGCCAACAGAGATGAGGGTGGAAAAGAAGAGGATGTTTCATAAAGGAAGAAGGAGGGGGTATTGGCACACAGGGCGCACAGGATGTATAGAAATTCAGGATGTAGTCAGAGCAGCAAAGGAGAAAGTGTCACATCTGTGGGGACTCTTCTGAGAGCCACGGCTGTTGGTACCTGGAACACAGAACGGGGGAGGTGAGGGATGATCTGAGGCAGTGCAAGCTGTCCCAAACCAAATTGCACAGGGCCACATGGCCACATTAAGCAATCTGTACTTCTTCCTGTAGATGATGGAGAGGCTCTGATGGACGTTCATGCAGAGTAATATTACGGTCCAATTTACATTCTACAGAGCACTCTGAAAGCAGTCCAGAAAGACGACTGTCACCCACAGGGAGTGAGCTCCGTAGGGGCTTGGCTCTGGTCACCCTTGTATCTTGGTGCTCACCTCCCCCAGTGCCCGTCCCGGGGACAATAGTGTTTGCTGAGCAAAGACACTTGAAAGCAAATTGGCCAATCAGATAGTATTAGAATTACCAGAGTGAGAGAATACGAAAGTTTAAACTAAGAACTTGGCAGGGGACGAAGACAGATTGAAATAGAAAGAATCAAGAGTTGAAGATGTATTCATTGTGCTGGGGTTAAGGAAGATGAAGACATTTAAAAAGACCCTCTAACATGAAAGAACAGGGGTCTGGGTGGCTCAGTCAGTTAAGTGTCCGACTTCAGCTCAGGTCATGATCTCACAGTTCGTGGGTTTGAGCCCCGCATTGAGCTCTGCTGACAGCTCAGAGCCTGGAACCTGCTTCAGATTCTGTGTCTCCCTGTCTCTCTGACCCTCCCCTGCTCGTACTATCTCTCTCTGTCTCTCAAAAAAACCCAAAAACATAATAACTTGAAAGAACAGTACAATCCAAGTGATGGTATAATTCAAGTTGCAGGTTAAAGTCTATTGTTTGTGGTAGTTAGTAACTCAGACATGAACAGGTTGTATTTGAGGTGTCTGTGGGACACCAAGGTTCAATAATCTATTAAGCAATTATATAGAGAGGTAAAAAAAATTCAATTAGATTTTGTTTAAAAAGATTTACCTTATAATCTATATGACTGCAGTGAAAGCCATGTGGCAGAATTAAAACTGTCCCCAAAAGCAAATTAGAGGAGTCAGAGGAGAACTGAAGGTAAAGTCCTAAGTTTACCAATTTTTAACATAAGGGTGTAGAGGGAGTTCCCTTGGAAGAAAGAAAAGGGGACCCTCCACAGAGATGAAGAGAAAATCAAGATCCATTCACAAGAGATGAGAAAGGGTGGGGGGCGGATAGGGAGAGAAAGAGAGGGTCTAAACTTCCAAAAGTCTAGTGAGTTAAGTGCAGAGATACCCTTTGGATCACATAGGAGGTTATTCATTTCTGTGTACGGGGCATGGTGGTCAGATTGCACGGGTGGAGAGAAAAACAGAAACCTAAAAATATGGCCGCAGCAAGTGTCGATCATTCTTTCCAAAGATGAAGGGAGGTAGGCTGGTGACTCCTGAGATAGACAGGCAGAGGTATTTTTATATGGAGGACATGTCAACATCTTTATAAGGAAAAGGACGGAGCCATCCCACAATGAGAAGGGGAATAGGGAGATTAGGGAACATTAGTAATTTGACCTTGAGGGATATAGAGCAAAGGGATCTTGGAAATATAAATTCATGTCACTATGGATCCCTCAAAACATTTTATCTTTTTAGGTACTTTTCATCTTAAAATGGCGTGTGCATAATAAGTTTAGTGTTTCTTATAGAACAGGTATACTTAAAAAAGGTAAATTTCTACCTGTATTGATGAAAATCATAGCAAGTGGTAAGTCGGTGTAGCATAAGTTGATGAGAGGTGACAGAAGTGAAAGTCCATGTCATCAAGAGGTTTGGGGGAAAGTATATTCTCATTCAGAATTGATATTTTATTTCAGGTAGCTCTGTAAAACTGTAAGTACACACACACACACACACACATATCCAGAGTCCAGTGGAAAACAGGTACTTATTGACTTCGGAGCCTGAACTAATGGGACTGTTCTCAGTGTTCCTCCAGATACACAGGTAACTTCTTTCTTTCCCTTATCCTTACCTTTGCCTTAAAAAAATGGATGTTTATAAACATAAGATTGTGTCACCAGATTTGATTATTAATGAATACTCTCATGGCATTATCAAACATTTATTTAAAAAACACACACATGTTGGTGTGCCTGGGTGGCTCAGTCAGATGAGCATCCAACTTGAGCTCAGGTCGTGATCTCATGGTTCATGAGTTCGAGCCCCGCATCAGGCTCTGAGCTGTCAGCCTGCTTTGGCTTCTGTATCTCCCTTTCTCTCTGTTCCTGCCCTGCTCACATTCTGTCTCTCTCTCTCTCAAAAATAAAGATTTAAAAAAAGGCGGGGGGGGGGCAAAAATCATATCAGAAGAGGTATGTCCGAGAGAAAGAGAAATACACTATAAAAAGCCAGAGTGGAAGCTATTGCCTGCATATTACAGTTTGGAAGACGGTGACTCTGTGAGATGATGATTCAGACTAAACTGAGTAATTGATTTGTCTTTAATTGGTTAATACCAAAAAAATCCGTAGGAAGTAGGCTTGACTTCCAACTGGTTTTTATAGGGGTGTTAAAGTTCACAAAGAGAGATCTTATAATTTTGGCATACAGCAGCCGGAGGGTCCTGGGGAATTGACAGTGCTTGAATAAAATGTCAGTTGCTGCAGAAAACAAGTATAAAACATTCCCTTATAATGGGCTGTGTCTCGTTTACTGTGACTGGTGTCCCATTATACAGATTGTAGGCTACAGATGTGCTCCTAGGCGCGTATTTGTTGTTCAGATGAACCTATTTACAAAGGGTAAGCCTTCAGAGAATCATGAGAATCTTTTAAACATTTTATCATTGTTTGCTTTTTACTGTCTCGATAACCAAGTAAATGATAGGTCATAACAGACATGATAAAACTGAAACTTTAGATCAAACGAATTTAAGTATAAAATATTCCGAGTGTTTAAATTCATGCCCTTAATTTATGTATTTTATTTATTTTTTTAAACTTTTTTAATGTTTCATTTATTTTTGATACAGCGAGAGACAGAGCATGAGAGCGGGAGGGGCAGAGAGAGAAGGAGACACAGAATCTGAAGCAGGCTCCAGGCTTTGAGCTGGCTGTCAGCACAGAGCCTGACGCGGGGCTCGAACCCACGAACGTGAGCTCTGACCTTAGCTGGAGCCAGAGGCTTAACCGACTGAGCCACCCAGGCGCCCCTTAATTTATGTATTTTAATTAGTTCGCATTACATGTTCATTGGACAGTGCAGAGAAGCAAATGAGTAGTATTAACTAGTTCCTATTTTGGTATTTACACTTCGGTTCTTTTCCGTGTATATATTTTTTAAAAGTTAAAACTGCAATTTCTGTTTTTACCTAGGTCACTCCATGTTATCAGACATTCTTCTACCCCATAATACTTTTCCATGATAAACGTTATTGTAACTTGTTTAACATACCCACTGCTTTTGGACATCTAGGTCGTTTGACTTTTCACTATTAAAATTGTGTAGTAATAACTATCCTAGTGGCTAAAGCCTTGCCCCCAAGTCTCTTATTACCTTGGGATAAATTCTTGGAAGTGGAGTACCAGAACCAAAGGGTGTATACAATTTAAAGCCTTAAAGCTTTTTTTTTAAATTTTTTAATGTTTTATTTGTTTTTGATACAGAGAGAGACAGAGCATGAGAGGGGGAGGGGCAGAGAGAGAAGGAGACGCAGAACCGGAAGCAGGCTCCAGGCTCTGAGCTAGCGGTCAGCACAAAGCCTGATGCGGGGCTCGAACCCATGAATGCGAGATCTGACCTGAGCTGAAGTCGGAGGCTTAACCGACTGAGCCACCCAGGCGTCCCAAAGCTTTAAAGCTTTTAATATACCCTGCCAAAGTGCCCTGCAAAAACAAAACAAAACAAAACAAAACAAAAAAACTTGTATCAATTTACACTCCCACCAGCAGTCCAAAAAAGTGTCTTTTTCCACAAGCCATCCACAACAAATGTTGCCATGCTTTAAAATTGTTGCAACTTGATGGATAAAATATAGTGTCCTACTGTTGTTGTGATTTATATTCATTTGATTGATAGGTTGAATATATTCTATCTGTGGACCCGTTTGGTTCTGTTTGTATTTCTTCTTTTGTGACTTGCCAGAACCCTCTGTCCGTGATTCTGTTGGGGGATATGAAGAAATGGATATTCTGGGACATAAGGAAAATGAAGGGAGAATAGAATTCAAGGACACTAAGACACTGACACTGTTTTGGGGGGGGGGGTTGTTTTGTTTTGTTTTTGTTTTTTTCCCCTGTGTGTACATGCAGCCTTGATGAGACAGGTGTAGTTGTAGGAGGACCTGATATATAGGATCATCTCCTTTCATAGGGCCCTTCTGCTCGTAGAGATGTGTGTGTTCTTCACAAGAGTGATGAACAGAGATGCCAACTCCATGTAACGCCCTCCAGCCCAGTAGGACACCGCCTTGCTTAAATAGCATCAGGCTCTTACTCAGAGATTCTAAGTGCCAAGGAAATCTGCATCGGCTTCAGCTCGTAGACACAGATTCCTGTCTACCAAGTTTCTGCCTCCTATTCAAATAAATTTAAAAAGGTGATGGTAGCAATAAGAGGTAAATCTTTTTTTTTTAATCAATCCTTAGCCTGATGGGAAAGATGCAAAAGATAGAAGTAGAGAGGAGATTTTGTTTTTACTTACAGAATTGCAAGTGCTTTTATATAACAAGAATCTTAATAATTCCTTGTCTCTTTTGAAATATTTTAGATCTTAAGATCTTGCAACTATTTTGTTTAGTTTGAGTCTAAGATATTGTTTCCATAAAGAATTTTTAAAGAAACCCTTAAAAATATAGCCAAGTCAGTTGTATTATCTACTTTTGTGTGTGTGGGTGTGCGCGCGCGCACATACTTAGAAAGGTTGGCTTTACCCCTAGAGCAAATTATCGTTTCTATTTTCTTCCTTCTTAAAATATTTCTTTTTATTTACTTTACATCTATCTAAATATTGTTTAATAGAATCTGTGGTGTAGGGACTTCAACGGATTTTCTTTACACAATTCATTTTCCTAAATTTCATTTCATTTAATTAGGAGATGCTTTGTAAGATCTAATAAGTATACTAATATACTTAACTTTTGGCAATAAGATATCAATGAAAAATTGTACTGTTAAATCTTTGCAATGAAATAGGAAAAGATTTAGGAAATACTTTACATAAATAGTAGTTTTTAGATACTAAATACAGGCTTGGTAGTTTTGGGAGACATCTAGGATGCTAACTAAAAAGCAGCATTTTCAGGAATACACAGTTAGCTACTAGCACTGTAATATGAAACCTTCAGGTATTGCAAAAAATGTAGCAATAGAAAAACAGAATGAAATAGGCTTATGAAAGTCATATATAATGTCGCCAGCAGTTACTGAGATCTATTTTTCATTAAAAAATGAAGGATTCATCCTGCAAAAAGTTAGGATTTATTGTATTCTGTGAACATCTTTATTTCAAATATTTTGAGAGATATTTGGGGGGAATAAATTATATATTTTGCTTCCAAGCTAATGGACTTAGAGACACAGGGCTTTACAAAGAAGAAACCATTAGAAGGCAAAGCAGCAAGATAAAATACATTGTTGCTCAACTGCACATTGAGAAGAGGAAAGCAATCAAGATTTGGAAAAGGATTTTGCAGAAATTTTAGAATTTCAGCAGGACTTGGAAGGTGGTAAAATGTGTTTAAGTGGATCAGAAGAGCAGTCCAGGCTTACAGTTGGGACAGCGTGAGGAAGTGCTTGGAAGCAATAGGGGTATCATGGGGAGGCCATCCCATCTCGAAGAATCCTCCTGGGAAGCAGTGGCGATTAAAATTGACAGTGAAATGGAATGGATTTATGAAGACTGTAAATGTCAGGCTGAAGGTCTAAGCTTGCTGCTGCAGAGAGTGTCTGTCCGGCCCACGTCCTAAAGCAGAGTTGAGACCTGGCGGACGGATTATTCCAAGGCAAGTTTGGAACCGATGAAACCTGGGTCCCCTGTGAACCAGCAGTGGGTTGTTGTGAACAGAGAGGAAGGAACAAGCCGCGTGCTGTTGACAGGGTTTGCCAGGTGTGAAAGGAAGATAAGGGGCCAAACATGACTCCCAGGCCATGCTTACAAACCTGGAAGAATGTTGCCATCACACAAAAAGAGGAAAAGCCATGGAAGGATCAAGAAAATAGACCTTCATCTGCACGATCACGTGAAATCCTAGTGCAGAAGAGTTCACGTTGTGGTTAGGGAACTAGTAAACAGGGTGTGAAAGATGTCCTTGAAGACTAAAAATGAATGTAGATGTAAAGGGTGATGAGGTGGTTTTAGTAGAAAACAAGATGGACAGCAAAGAGAAGATCTAGTCCAGACTCAAAGAGAAAGTGACTTCTCCATATTTCCCGAGCCACGCCTCAGCCGGGACATTCAGTGATCGTTGGGCATCCCGATGTCCTACTAATGTGCCCTGGTTTGCCTTTAGAGGAGGGGGCTGAGCACCTCAAGAGCAGAATCTGAGAATATTTTATCCCCGAACATTTTAGTTGCTTCCTGCCAAATCTCCAGTCATCAGATGAAATAGATTTCCTGCACCCTTGAGTTGGTGTTTATCTTCGCCTCAGCCATCTTGAGGGTTCGGAGGCTGATACATTTTCCATGGGAAGCACAGGAGGACTCTGGGGTCTGAGTCAGGGTGATGCAGAAAAGGAGGCTGCATGCCATTCTCAGTCAACCGTGCTCCACTTCGACCTATGGGTCTCAACCTGATAGACTAAAATTTTTTTTATATTTTGTATTTAATTTTGAGAGACAGAGAGAGACAGTGTGCTAAGGGGAGGGTCAGAGAGAGAGGGAGACACAGAATCTGAAGCACGCTCCAGGCTCTTAGCTAGCTGTCAGCACAGAGCCTGACATGGAGCTCGAACCCACAAACCATGAGATCATGACCTGAGCTGAAGCCAGACGCTTAACCGACTGAGGCACCCAGGCACCCCTCAACCTGATAGACTTTAAATCAGGAAGGTTGGGTTCTGGAGAGAGCTTGGTAAAGACACAGCCTTTGCCCTGACACTTGGCCAGTGGGCCCCTCAATGCTGTAAAGACAAAGGATTTATATTCTCACTGTTCACATTTGCATCTTAACGGTCTAGATGTTAACTTTCTGGTTTCACCCTTAGCACACTGAGCGTACTTATCATTTTTTCTCAACATATTAAGAGACTGACGCAGAGAGTCAGAAGGGGAACGTGGGCTACAGCATTTCTTTAAAGCATTGTCATATTTTGTACCACCTTTTCCAAGATTGATTTCTAGAAGGATAAAAACTACTGAAAAGGAGTCTATATGGAGGTGAACATGTGTACGTTAGGGTTAAGACTATTGATGATACGTACCCATGAGTCTGGGTTACTCTGCCCCCTATTCAGATCGTTTGTACTGAATGGATTGATAGTTGGTAGCTATCTGGTAAGATTTCTTTCTTTCCAGAAACATTAGGAAGAGTGAGAGTTTCAGTTGACCTTTCCTTGAGGTACATTTCTTATTCTATTTAAATTAGAAATTTTCAGCCAGGACAAAACTCTTACCCCAACCAATTCTGGTTTTGCTGTTAGGACATCACATTCCTCTCTGGAACAGTTTGTATTCGTTACAAAATCCTTTGACGTCCCATAAACAGTGCATAGAAACATTGTGACATTTCCAATGATAATTGCTAAAGATTTTGTATATGAGTATTGTTATCATTCTTTTCCCCATTATATGTGAATGTAAATGCCAGAGAAGCTTGATAGAGATCTAGGCAGAGGCAGGGAGAGATGTTTGATTTTTATTGAGCACCTAGTATATTCAATGTACTACCCTCTTAGTTTAGTAGTATTATCCCTATTTTACCACGGGCAGAAAATTAAGGCTTAGAGAATCCAGACATCATGCTAAGGTCTCACGAATACTGAACGACAAAGCCAAGATCAAAGCCACTGTTTGATTCCCAAATGCACAGGAAGACCCTGCTTATATTTGTGTGGATTATATCGGTACCAGACAATAGTAGAGGGTAGGTCCTTCAGATCATGTACTTTTCAAACAGAAGGAAAAATCCTTGCCAGTGTAAATGTCGTCCTTGTCACCACAAGCTTCTGTGTAGTTGGATTTATTTCGCACTTCCTAGTTTAAGATGTAATTCTACTATATTTAGATGAGAGTTTCATAGGCATAGTGATAATGACACTTGATTAGAAGCACAGAGATCTGATTTCTTATTCCGGCTCTATGATTAAATCATTGCTTGACCTTGGACCATTCACCCAGTATCTTTGGGTCTGAGTTTCTGCAAACCGTGTCTTCTTATTAAATAGTTTTAAAAATATGGATTATTTTATATTTGGTTGATGTTACAAAGCTAATATTGCAAAGTTTTCTCTTGAGGATTTCCCACAAGGGACAAAAAGTCATCATGTTGGGTTACGATAGGTCCAGCAAAGTGATGATATGAAGCATCAAAATCTAATAAACCACCGAAAGTAGCAAGAAAAATTAGATTTATTATTTGCATCAATCAAACATGATCCAAATTTCCCTTGCTTGTGTGACTATCTCTTAGAAAGTATTCTGTCTCCAGAGAATGAAACTGTGGCCCTTGGACTAAGACGATACGTATCACTGCCTACAAAGTTCTGTTATCTTTTGTTTTGACTAACATTCCATCTATATTACTCCGTGCTTTCAGATTCCTAAAATAAATTTGTTTCTGTACTGAGTCGTTTCTGAATAAACATTAAGAATTCTATGGTATTTTAGAAAATTTGCTTAGTAGTGACATTCTAGGAAAAAATATTTTTAAATATCTTGCCATACCTAGCAAGTGGGCGCTTCATGTTTATTGGTGCATACAAAAATAACTGAGATGACCTGAATATTTCAATAAATCTTTTTAAAAATGATAATTGGCCTATTTTAACCAACAGACAGGCACCCTTTTCTCTTCCTCTTTTATGTACTTTTTAAAGGGGAAGATATGGTTTGTTTTGACTATGGTCCTACTTGGTTTTTGTATGTGATCATTCCTACCCCAAATTTCCCCCATGTATTTATTATTTGTGTCTTTCTTGAGATACTATAGACTGTCAGACTACAGTGTGGTCAGGACGCTATCTCACTGGATGAATGTTCCTGTGATTATCTGCCTGTTTCTAGAGGAAATGATCTGTGCAAATCATGTCTTCTTTGTGTTGCAAAAGGACCTGCCGGATAATTGAATAGCATAATCATAAGCCTGACGAAGACCTTAGGAGATTAGGAGACATTAGTTCTGTTCTCTGTAAGGCAGCTTAGAGAGAGCTATGCCTGAACTAGGATCACAATTTTCCTGAATGTGCCCTTTTCCCTGTTTACCTGGACATTTTTTTCCTAAGTTCGTGGAAAGATCTAGAAAAGTGTTGGTACACAGCTTCATATCATCATCCTTCTTATACATGAGAAACAAGACAGTGTCTTTCTTTTCTCAAACCTTATGACCCAATATTTATTTTTTGATAAACGGGTCCTAACACCTAGCCCTAATCATTTTCATTATTCGCTGAATATTCGTAATGTATCACGTCTCCTTAGTTTCTGAGGACCTCACGCACGCATGCGCACCCCCTCCCTCCATGCTTTGTCTTGCTTTTTTAAAGGCAGCAACATCATATTTCTGGCTTGAAGTTCTTTTTAGTATCTATGATATGTACCAACAGAATGCTAAAAAGCATGGTATCAATCCTCAAAATATATTTTCAGTGGTTAGATCCCTTTAAGGGCGCTGTTATTCAACTCTGACCTAGTATCACCATATTGTTCCTGTACATTGGGAAGATCCATTCTTTCCCCTTCCATATAAATATCTTTGCAATCCCTTCCTCAATTCATTTATAATTTCAATTTTGGATTCCTTTAGAGTCTTGCATAAAGCGCTTATTCCCTAGAACTAATTTCCTACTATGGATTACTGGATCAGAACTTGCATAAAACTTTCTCCTCACATTGGCTAATTCTTACTAATCTCGTGACACTTTATTATAACATGCCATTTACCCTCCCTGGTCTTAATTATCAATAAAACCCTCTCCCGCTTTTTCCTCTCTTGTGTCATCTCGAAATTTCTTTGTAACTGGGGTTTCGAATACATGTTTCTTTCAACACACAGTTCCTAATAAGCCAGGATGAGCATTAAATAGCTGTTTGAAGGGCTGACTTAGGACCTTTTCAAATCCTCTTTCCCACACTCACTGAGTCAATGCAGCTTTCAAGAGATCTAGGTTTAAAAGCGAATACAATATGTGCAATGAGGAAAGCTTGCCCCACAAACATGATGTTTTACTTGTATCTGTTTTTTTTTTAATTTTTAAATTTTTAAATGTTTTTTATTTATTTTTGAGAGTCAGAGAGAGACAGCGTGAGCAGGGGAGTGAGAGGGAGACACAGAATCCGAAGCAGGCTCCAGGCTCTGAGCGGTCAGCACAGAGCCCGACACGGGACTCGAACCCACGAACTGTGAGATCATGACCTGAGCTGAAGTCGGACGGTCAACCGACTGAGCCGCCCAGACGCCCCTACTTATATCTGTTTTAAATAGTGTACCTGAGAGTCATTTATTTTGGTTTGTAGTGTAAGGTGTTATCTAGGTGAAGTATGCAAACAGTCATTAACAGAAATAACTTTTATGTTTTGCAAATATACTTGCAGTTAGAAAACCGCTACTGGCGAACAGAATGGTAGCTGCCTTTTAGTAGCCTCCTTGTTTCTTTCCTAATGGGTATAAATCATTAGGAATAAATTGTGTTCTGTCATTGTAGCCAGTAATTGGTGACATTTTCTTGTCAGCACGGGATTATAAATAACAGCAATATACATACTGTCAACAGACTCATTATGTTATGAAAAACATAAACCAGGAGTCTTTTAACTCTACGTTGCATATTTTCTGTATTAAGTATGACACTGACATCTTTACAGAATTTTAGGGAATACTCGACAGCGGTTTTCATCGTTAATAACTTCAAATTGTTTTATTATGCTTTAAATGTATTTTAATTATTTCTATTTCTTCCATAGTTCCCCTGGAAAATATGTTCTTCCAAGAGTATTTTGCTTGCAAAGGGATATTTGATCAATAAAACAGGGTTTTGTTTTTTTAGTAGTAAAACACGCAAGAGACATGCAAAAGACTGAAAGCATTTGTGATGCATTTGAACAGCGCTCGTGTTATTTGAGCACCTAAAAATACAAGGCCCTCCAGTTGTACATAATAAATAGTGATGTTCTGTTCCACGCTGAAGGAAACAGCAAGGCGTTTGAAAGTAACACGAATGCGGACCAAATCTGGTTGATTATGAAATCAGCACGTCACTTTCCACGTTGAGGGCGCTGGCAGCGTTAGATGCCCCTCGGCTCTTGGACCCCAGCGCCCTGTAAAGGAAGATAACATCGGTCACTTTGCGTAGCTGTAGCACTTCCTGGAGCCCTGCTCAGTTACGAGAGCGCCCAGCAGGCTAACCCACCCCACCGCCCACTTGACCCCCACCTTCCTGAACAGCGTTGTCAGCCTTCTCCTGGAAGCCCCTGGGGCATCACCCGAAGGGCCCTGCTCCCGGCCAGCTCCGGAGTCAGGGTGGGGAGCTTCCCGCATCCTGACTTCCCCATTGAGAGCATGTCACCTGTGCTCCTCTCTTGGGTTCTCTCTTCCCAGCTCTACATCGTGTCTGAAGTTTATCTCCAATTCCTCCACTTTGTGAAAGCACTGTTGTCTGTGTTTTTAGTACTTTGCTTTTCATTAATCATTCGACGAATGCAGCCAAGGCATTCAAGCTGAAAATGCACAACCTACCGGAGTGCATTGTGTAGTGTTTTAGAGATGACTCGACCAAGAGCTAGCGTGTTTGTTCATTTCTGACCCCCTTAGTCATGTTTGTCTCTTTTAATACTTTGGTATTAATTTCCCATTATTTTGGGTAATTCATTGTTCAGCTATCCCTTGTTTCTCCTAAAGGCTCGCCTTTTAGCAAAATGTTTTTTTTTTTTTCACTAATGGTGTTTCCAAATCCTTTTTGTTTCACAGATTGGATCTGAATTATTTATATATATATAAATATTATACAATACATATTATTATACTATATATACCATGCTATATAAAATACATATTGAAATTATACTATATCTTATTAGTATATATTAATGCTTATACTATTATATAGTTAATATATTATAATTATATATTATAATTATATATTATAATTGTATATTATATAATGTTTGTATTATCTATTACATATAATATATATATCATATTAATATATATTACTATTTATTTAATTTTGAGAGAGAGAGTACAACAGGGAAGGGATGAAGAGAGAATCCCAAGCAGACTTCACACTGTCGGTTCCAAGCCCAGGGCGGGGGTTCGGCATCATAAACTGTGAGATCGTGACCTGAGCTGAAATCGAGACTTAGATCCTTAACTGACTGAGCCACCCAGGTGGCCCTGAATTATATTTGACTTTGAATTCTGCTTTTTCTTTGCTGACTTCCTGATGCTTCTTTAGTACCCCGTCTCTTCTATTCCTACTTAAAAACGTGTTCCCATCTAATGTCACAAAAACATCCTCTTTTTCACAATGGAGAATTTTAAAAGAATTTCGCAAACATAAACTGTGATAAAAATTTTTTTCTTTATGAACTCACATGCCGGGCATTATATATTTTCTGTAATGGCCATGAAAGCAATTTGGCTAAGTGGAGCTCGGATTTCTATTTTTTTATTCCCACTTACCATTTCAAACTCACTTCCAAAATTTCAGGCTTATTACTTGTCTTCCTTCTCTACTTGAAATCTTTCCCTTTCAACACCCTTTCATCAAATCCAAACTATTTATTTATTTCAAAGCTATTCTTAGTCCCTGATATCCAGGGAGCATATATATTCCTGCATTCAACTTTCTGCTTTTTTTTTTGTTCTTTCGCACAACCAGAAATCCTTTTTTTCCCCCTCCAGTTCTCGTGATTCTTGCCTCCAGAAAATGTCTGTTCACCAGAGAAAACAGCAGACAAAATTGAGTCAACCTTCTTAGGAAGACTTAAATTCTCTAAGCTTATCTTTTGTGTTATTTAAACAGCAAATAATCTTATCTTCCTCTTTCCTGGAGATTCCTTGTGAAAACATTATAATGGACTTTTCTTTCATGAAGCCATGTGCTTTCTTGCCTCTTTGCCTTGATCAGTCCGTGCTAAGAATCTGCAAAACCCTCCCCGCTACCCTTTACTGATCAAAATTCCTGCCCGTGTTCAAGGCTCCATTTAAGTACCTCTTGCTTGTAGTCCTTACAACCCAGAGGCTAAGTGAGCCGACCTGCCTCTACACTCCTGTGGTGTCCGTCCGCCCTAGCTCCTTCATTACAGGTACATTCACTATAGTATTTTGAGATTATCTGTGTATCTTACTTTCCTACCCTGGGTCGTATGTGTCTAGAGAAGAGGAACTAAGCTTCTAAATCTCTTCCATGGATTGCGTAGTCATAGAACTCCATCCAAAAATGGGTGCCCACTTAAAGGTTTGCAACACCTGAATGAATGAATGAATGAATGAATGAATGAATGAATGAAGTGTCCATTTGAACCAGACAAAATGTCAGAAGATGTTGGGAGAAACAAATAGAAAAACGTAGCTCTATGCAAGTAGGAAAATGGACATTTATATACTCTGACCTGTGAAAATACTTTATAAAGAGTTTTCTGTTGCGGCGATCTTTAAAACCACATGTGTAAAAAGGAGAATGAATGCCTTGGCTTCCGTGATGTACTGTTTTAATTAGAATTCAGACCATTTGTGAATCCCTTATTGTGTTTTTTTCTTATTTGCATTCACTACGTTTTCTTTTTGAAATGACTTATCTACTTACAGGACTCGGAATTTTAAAGATTAAATTTATTGTACATTGTCATTATATATGAGTTATTTTCGTAATCACGAGTACTCTAATATGTCATGCGTTCTTATATAATTTATGGTAAGAATTTCCTCCAGCAAGCTTTACTGTGTCATTTGGAGCACTTTAGAAATCAATATTATAGAATGCTGGAAGGAGAAAAAATATTTCTCAAAGTACTCCCCTGTGTTCCCATTAATTTGTTTATTATCAAGGTCTTTATTAGGAATATAGTTGTTAATATAAGCCCATAATAAACAGAGTATAATTGAATTTTCAATATTTTGTCACCTGGGAGTAATTTTCTTACAAGACCTCTGCTCTATCTTCTGACTAATTGTCAGCAGTTACTCAGTATCCCCACAGCAATGTCACCAAACATGGCAAAAATAGCTACCTGATTGCATTATATTTAAAGATATTCCTTTCAAGCCCTTGATGTTTTCTCTTTAAATTATTTACCTCAATTTTAAATATCATTTAACATGCAATAAATGTAATGAGCCGACATGTTGTGAAAATACAAATTCAGACAGAAGCGAAGATTTGTTCAGTAGGCAATAAAGACAATGATGCTGGGAATCCCAGAGCGCCGTCATGGCAACAGGGTGGACCTGGGAGCAGCTGAGCCAGAGTCAGTGCTCCGACTCTGCAGAGTGTGCTTCGCATCCTCTCTTCCACTACGTTCCGTGTGTGTTTGGTCCTTATTATTTTTTTTTTCTGGGCAGCTCGCCTTGGGTGAATTAGATATTATGCTGCTATTGTATTATGCAGATGGATGTCCTAATATTGTATTATTAAAAATAAATGAAGACAATAACAGCTGAAATGGTAGACACAGGTGGATTGACGGGAAAAACGAAAACCTTTGTTTGTGTTGGAAGTGTATGTTGAGAAGTGAGGTTCTGACAAATCCAGAACATAAGATGTCTACCCTGGGATAATGTAGGTGTGTGCCTATTATACACGACCTCCTGTGCCTCTTAAAAATGTCTTGGTTTGGTCTTTAAAGTAAGTAGTCACCCTACCTGTAACACATTTTTTATTTAGCACACCCTCTGCTTCTCGGATGGCTTGCTAATGGCCCATACAGAAAGATGAAAACAATTGTGTGTGCTTGTGGGGGAATCCTGCACTTGACCTACTTTACAAAAATTCTAAAACTCTCTTTGCTCAACAGTTAAACATCGAATTTGGATATAAGCACCATTTATTCTTTAATCCGGATATTTTCATTGTGTGCTTGTCTGTGTCATAAAAAATCATATATGTATGTGTGTATTGATAAAACAAGTCATGTACATGTATGCTAATATGTATGTATATGACTTTAAAATTTTATTTAGGAAGAAAAGGGTTCCAGGGAAAACTCTTCACAGTGTATGAAAGCAGGAAAGCTTGGTGATACTAGCGTAGTATTGTATGCTCCGACGTGTGTAGACTGTCTTAACTGGAGCACGACAGGAAAGTGTGAGTGGATGTTCTATGCTATGATCATAGAGAAGCACATCTCTTTATCTCTTTGTGTGAGTCAAATCTAGCAAATTTGGACAAAAATGACAAGTTGTGATTTCACATGGCACGCTTAATTCAATTAAAGCAAACATCGATGTGTCCGCAAGATACCCAAGGCACTGTGCTGAGTTGTGTGGACGGTGCAGAGAGAAGGCAGTTTCCCTGGGGGAACTGTAGTTGGAAGTAGAAATGGGGGTCGCTAGTGATTATTGGGTTCCTACTTTGTGCAGACTCTATGCTCGACTTCTTAAAAGCAAGGAGACTGGGTTATTGTTCCCCGTGTTGTATAAATGAGAAAATGGAGGTGCAGAGAAATGTAACTCTTTGTCTGCCTTGCGCATCGATGTGTGCTATAGTTCAGAGCATGGAAGATAGCATGATGAGCCGAGCAGATATGTCCCCTGTCCTTATGGGGCTGACAAGTCTAGCAGGAGAAACAGACCTTCCATAATAAACCACAAACATGAAATCATACCACACGTAAGGAAAGGAAGTGAGAGGAAGTATCCAGGGTGGAAGAGGGAGGGACCTCTCTGGAACGGATGACCAAGGAAGTCTCTTGTGCAATTTGGACAGATTTAAAGCTGGGACTTGAGAGATCAGAACAAATAAGTCAGATGACCCAACAGGAGAGGGTAGGCAGAAGGAGGGCCCCATCCTGACCTGAAGAAGGCAGCAGCTTGTTGGGAGCCCTTGAGAAACCAAAAGGAGGCCACGGAAAGATAACTTAATGGTCAAGAAGACTGAATGACTTTGCGGGGCACTTGGGTGACTTGGTCAATTAAGCGTCCAACTTTAGCTCAGGTCATGATCTCCCCATTTGTGAGTTCAAGCCCCACATCAGGCGTTGTGCTGACAGCAAAGGAAGGAATTCTGGATGACTTTTGAAATAAAGTTGGAGAGGAGAATGGGGTTTTGTGGTTTGGATTGTAATTGAAAGGAATTTGAATTGTTTTAAATTATGTTGATTTCCAGAAGTCTGCCTTTCCCCCAAATAGCAACAGGAAGTCACAGAAGCCGAGAGAGACATGGTGTAACTTACCTAAGATCCCAGAGCTCAAACTTCCAAGAGCTGGAATCAATCTCAGGCCAACCTGATGTCAAAGCCCACCTCTGCTTTCTAGCGTAGTGTTTTCCTGGGACTCAACAAATACCCGAGAACGGGGCAGAGGACACATGCATTACTAGGTGCTAACACAGTGCTCAGTGATTCTAAGCAGGAAGATGTAGCCTCCATTGGGACTTGAATTCTAAAAGTCCAATGGTCAAGATGGCATATTCTGGAGGCCAGCAGGGCAATTCAGGGAAAGAGAAGAACAGGAAGGGGACAAAAATTGGAGCAAGGGGAAGCTGGCTCTTGGGGCGGGGGAGTGAATAGTTAAATCCCCTGAGTATCTGTAGACTGTCAGTATTTGTTAAAGGCTGAGCAGTGCTTTTTATGCCAGGGTGAGACCTTTGTGTATAATTTGGTAATGAGTAAAGAGGCACTGAGGTGTCAAGGAGGAAATAACATCATGAAGACCATGCTCCCCGTATGTGTGATCTGAGAGTGTAAAGTATGGGAGGGAGAACCCGAATGATAGAGAACTCCCTAAGAGGATTGCACGCCCGGATTGGAGCTGGACTGCCTCCCATGGTCCGCGTCTCCACTGACCAGTTCTGTGGCCTTAGACGGGTTTCTTCATCTCTCGGTGTGTCTTCATTTCCTCTTCTGTACGTGGGGTAAATAATAGTACCCTACTTCACAAGGCTGTTGAGCAGAGGCAGTTAGATATAGGTAAAAAGTCTTACCGGAGTGTTTGGACATAGGGTCCACAGGAGTGAAGGCAAAGAGAAGGGAAGGGAGGGTTTGTATGAAAGAGTTACTGTTGACTGGAAACTCCCTGAGGACAGGTACCATGTCCCCTCTGCTTCCTGTTATATCCCCAGAAGCTAATACAGAAGCAAGCAGTGAGTCAACATGAAATAAATGTGTATGGTTTGGATTGAGCTAATAAGTGACATAATAATTGCATACATGTTCTGTTCTGTATAAACAATGCTTGGGCCAATTTTTTTAAAATCATTTTTTAATGTTTATTTATTTTTGAGAGAGACAGAGTGCAAGCAGGGCAGGGGGAGAGAGAGAGGGAGACACAGAATGCGAAGCAGGCTCCAGGCTCTGAGCTGTCAGCACACAACCTGACCATGAGATCATGACCTGAGCCTGAGCCAAAGCCGGACGTTTCACCGGCTGAGCCAGCCAGGCGCCCTTTGTGCCTAGTTTTGATAATAGCAAGACAGACACTTTGAACTACATGCGAAAAACATACCAGCAGAGGGAAGGGTATTCAGAATTAGTATTCAGTTTCGTCTCCAGAATGCAAGAGTGTATGCAGCTCACAAAACTCACCAGTTTCCCAAAATGTAACCGAGGCCACACCGTCTTTCCCATTTCAGCAGGAGGGCGATCCGTTTACCAGTGACGCAACTGAGGTTAACCCGGCCTTTGGCTGACATCCCAGAATAACTTAGTAAAACCTTCTTGAAAATCTCCTCCGCATGCCCTCTCTGCCTTCCTGACATCGTCCCAAACCTCTTCTCGTTTGGTCCCCAGAGGGTGGAGGAGGCTGACCAAGGGGCGGCTGCTCTTACTGCCTCTGTGGCCGGCTAAGGG
>NC_043700.1:12498506-12499554 GCF_006229205.1 Suricata suricatta
AATCTGTGCATAGTAATTTATCTTGGCTTCAGTCACATTAAAGGAGAGGCTGATTAATTGAAGTGACTTGGATTATCTGATCTTTTTTCACTACTTTCCGTTTTCTGGATATTGTCAAATGATACGCAGTCATTTTGTTGCATATTTCACTTCAGAATAGCTCAGCAGAGTACTGGTATTCTCAACCAACCTCCATGTCTTTCTCGTTCTTGTTGGGGAAGCAGGACTTAGGCAAGAAGTATTTGGAAGGATTCAATCCTCTGATAGTGTATTTATTTTCCAAATTCATCATCAGGCTGCTACCTCCTCCTGTCCCCTCTTTCATAGGTTTCAGGTCTTTGGTATTGAGACTTCCTCTCAGATTTCAGACCCCTATGATCCAGATACTAGCCTGATAGTTTAGCCACATCATCTCTGGGCATCAGAAAGCAGGCAGCCGTTGAGGCCAGAAGCTGCAAATCTATGGGATCTTTAAAAAGCTTCCCTCATGCGTCCTTTGCCTTGGTCACCCTTCTTTCTGGCGTAAGGTCACTCAGGTTATCTGCAGTTACACCCAGGTGACATCTTGACCCCCTGCCACGCCTGTCACCCTGTGCAGTGGTCCTTACCTTTCTGGTTCCTTACGTGGAATCCACGGTCCGGGACCACATACAGCTAATGTTAAAGACAAAGTATTCTGACACTTGTTAAAAGAATAAGGAAGACTTTATTTAGACTCTTACCCTGGGTATCGAGTTATCGCAGAGACGGATCGGCTTCAACAAGAACTGATAGAGCAAGTAGGGATTTATGGCTAAGGAGTAGGTGGGGGGGGGGCCAGGTGGACAATGACTAGGAGGGGAGACCAAGGGTAGGAAGATTCGTGCTAAACTGACTTAACAGTGTTCTCGCTGAAGGCAAGCCAAGGTCTCCTTTATCGAAGGCAGGAGATGAGGAATTTAATCAGATATGGAGGGTGAGCCCATGGATGGGAAGGGGTGGGGGGCTCAGAGGAACCTGAGGCAAGTTCGGTCAAGGAGAATCGAATCTTTGTCAGAAGGACAGGCAG
>NC_043700.1:12499654-12553925 GCF_006229205.1 Suricata suricatta
CCCCCACCACCACTTATTGCACAAGTGCTTAAGAGAAGCTAAGTCTCAAAGGGAAATAAGCACCTCTCCTCCTACAAAACAGCTTTACGGATTTTCTATTGGAGAAATTAACATCCTGGCCTCCGTGTGAGGAAATCTAAAACAGAGGCTGACAGACAAGAGCTTCCTAATAAGTGTAGCAAACTGTTCTTCAGCTTTAGACTCATGTTTATGTATATTGAGTTAGTTGGTCCTATCGTGGTAAGCACCAGCATGTCATCATGCACCCCAGAAAGAAACACCCTCCTGCTTTTCAAAGTGGAATTGAGAATTCATCCAGGGGCCCCCCTTGGAGGCTCAGTCAGATAACTGTCGGCTTCAGCTCAGGTCATGATCTCCCAGTTCGTGAGTTCGAGCCCCGCGTCGGGCTCTGTGCTGACAGCTAGCTCAGAGCCTGGAGCCTGCTTCACATTCTGTGTCTCCCTCTGTCTCTCTGCCCGTCCCCTGCTTGGTCTGTCATTTCTCTCTCTCTCCATTATAAATTAACATAAAAAATCAAAAAGGAATTCATCCATACATTAAACCAGGGGAACGCGAAGTTGAGAATGTGTCATGGCACAAGCTGGGAATCTTACAAGGTAAATCTGGCGAATGCTGTTCTCTTGTGCATCTGCCGAAAAATAAGACACTGCTTTCACTCTTCAACAAAAATCCATTATAGGACTTGGTACAGCATTTGATGGAGTTTTGTTAAAAATTGGTAAAAGTGATTTAAAAAAATTTTTAATGTTTATTTTATGTTTTAAGAAATTTTTTACATTTATTTAATTTTGAGAGACAGATTACAAGTAGGGGAGGGGCAGAGAGAGAAGGGGACACAGAATCCGGGAAACAGTCTCCAGACTCTGAGCTGTCAGCACAGTGCCCGACTGGAACTCACAAACTGTGAGGTCATGACCTGAGCTGAAATCCAATGCTTAACTGACTTAACCACCCAGGCAACCTTAATGTTTATTTATTTTTGAGAGAGACAGAGAGACAGAGACAGAATGTGAACAAGGAAGAGGCAGAGAGAGAGGGAGACCCGGAATCCAAAGCAGGCTCCAGGCTCCGAGCTGTCAGCACAGAGCCCGACATGGGGCTCAAACTCACCAACTGTGAGATCATGACCTGAGCTGAAGCCAGATGCTTAACTGACTGAGCCACGCAGGTGCCCCAAAAATGGTTTTTTTCTTAAAATAAGCAAAAATGAAATGAATGGGCAGTGAAATGTAAAAAATTTGAAATTTTTATGAATTTGCTTATCCTTTTTTTCCCTCTAAGATATATTATTTCAATAAGAAACTAATAGAAATTGAGAGTTTCTTAAAAGACTTGGTAGATGAGAGGTGTATAGTTTTTAATGATTTCAGGAGATAGGTATTTTTTTTGGCTCTTGAAAGAATAAATTTTTCATATTATAATTTTGTCAGTGGCTTTCTTGTAAAGTAACTAAACAGGTATCCAAACTGCATGCTAACATTGTGTTACCTTGAGTCTATGCCCAGGAAAAGTAGCATTTACCTTTAAACTTCTTTCAAGAATATTATAAATTAACATCACTTTATGATGTCACGGATGGTAAAATCTCACTATGTATTGAAGTGAAGACTGAACACAGCGAAGAGTTACTGTTTGGAGAAAATCAATCATGCAATCAACCAGAATTCACATAGTATCTTTGTGCCTTTGGTTGAAAAAGTGTAATAAACATAGCACGGTGTGCCGCAGACCCTACTAGTTCTGAATAGTCAATGTATTCCAAGCATAGGTTCTCATGAAAGAGAATCTCACAAGAAAGTCTGGGTACTCTTAGCCCAGATCAAATGTTTTCCCTTATATCTGTTGGAAGTGTTTGTGTTTTGAAAAGAAAAAACAATCATTTATAAAATAGGACTCTGAGTTCTAGAGGATAATGATTGGGAATTTAAAAAAAAAAAAAACCACAGTAATTCCATCTTGCTTTGAGATTTTTCTCCTCTCTGTGGTTACGCAAATATATGAACACACATCTGTTTGCCCAAATGGTAAATGGGCTTTCACAAATTATGAGGAGCTTATTTTGAGGGAATTACGGTGTTTTCGACCATCTGCTTGGGTTGCTCTTCTCCATGGCTGTCCCTTGCCTTATGCTAGTCGCTCGCACCCTCACTCTGAGTTCCGTGACCACCTTTCTGGAATCTAGGAACGGCTTCCTACCTGGTCTCTTTAACTTAAAATCTTCCCTCTCAATCCGCTCCCCAGGCCAAATCAAGCTTCCTGAAACCTGTTTTTTCCATTATGTCCTTTTCCTGAAAAACAATCCTCTGGTGATGATAATCATAACAGTAGAAATGTAATAAATGCATATGGACAGTTTCTGTGCCCTAAACTATGTTAAATTTTTTGATGTGTTGTCTCATTTCACCCCCTGTCCCCGGCAATCTTAGGAAGAATATTTGAGTATTAACTACATTCAGTAAGGAGAGACTCGAGGCGTAATCAAGTTCTAGGTGCTTCTCGGGAGTGTGCATGGCAACTTTGAGCCGTGTCTTCTCTCACACCCACGCTGTGAGTGTTAAATGCTCTGCCTGACTTTCAAACACCGACGCACACCGACGCACCCTGTCCCATCTCGCTACCTTCCCCGCGTCTTACTGTAAATGTAATCACCCCCCCCCCCCCAGGGCATTAGGTATAAGATGGACTTCTAGCACATCTGGAAATTTGCTATTATTTTGTTGTATTATCATGCTTTCAAATCTGAAGTTGAGATCATAAATGAAATTGAATGTGAAACTCTCTCGCCACCCCAATTTCTTGGCCACATTTATCTGTATCACAGACCCGAGAGCCATTTTGAAAGGTTTAGGGATCTCTGACCAGAAGCAGTTGACCTGCTCCAAGAATAGACTGATAACGGGCACTAAGATGGATGAAAATGACGCTCTAGGCAGAGCTTGCTTTAAGACCTTTCTTTGCGCTGCGGTCCCTAGTCGGTGTTATTAAATCCATTCCCTCTCATAACTGAAATTTCAAACGTAAATTATATTGTAACGTCCCTATGGAAATGTCTACAGTCATAAATGAGGAAGGCAGGAAGATGCTGTTCTCAGTACATCCCACATCATTAACATGTCAAATCTCTGTCCCCGTATAAATGAAACTGCGACGTTTTCCAACTTTTCATCTTGACTGTAAGTATAGGTGCCCGCATCTGGGAGGGAAGGGAGGGAGGCGTAGATGAAAGTACTAGTTTTGTATTTCGACTAATCTGATCCCTGCAACCAGCTGGCTTCCCACCTGCCCCACAAACTCTGCTTGGAAACTGCACATTCTAACGACCTATCAGAGCCAGACCCCTGTTGCAGCCATTTCTGCTAAGTGAGCCAATTTGGGCTTGGTAGATGAAATCAAGAATTCAAGGAGTTATGCCCTGGCCGTGGAAATCAGGCTTCAAAATGGTGCTAAGGTAATTGCGAAGCCATTTTACCTGTCAGAAAAAAATAAACTACACGTAATAATTTTAGGAATTAGTAATTTTAGCTCAGTATCCGCGGCACCGGCAAAGACATCTGAAATTTAACAAGGAACATGACGGAGTAGAAAGGTGTTTAACCATGCATCCTGTTATAATAAGCAAGTCACCAATATCAATTAAGTTATTTCTGGACAAGCACAATGTTGTAGTTTCAAAGCTAGGTTTCTGTAGACGACTCTTTAAAAGTCATTTTATGAAGCATAAGATAAATCCTTTGAGGGTGCCCGTAGCCCACCCCCCTCGGTCTGGTTTTATGTTTCATTGACTGTATTAGCATTAAACTCTTTTAAGAGTGGCAGGCTGCAGTGAGGGGTGGGGGGGATCCCAGGTGGGCACAGGGTTCTGCCAGGGCCAGCTGTTCCTTAGCTCAGATAATTCTTCTTTTTGAGATTTACAGATCCGTTTGCGTTTGACAGACCATGGCAAGCCTTTGTACTGCCCAGTCCCCATGTTTTAAAGGAAAGCAGCTTAATAATTTATTAACCGCTACATTTCCTCTGGGCTTTATCTGTGTGATGCTTTAGAGTCACAGAACATTATAAATACGAGGAACTTAGCAGAAGCGCGTTCTTGAAGAGAGAGCGCCATGGCCGTGGCCTGGTCCTTGTTGTGGTGCCAAGGACCCTCTGAGAGCTCTTGTTGGTTTACCTGGCTGGAAGCCCCCCAAAATGATCAGCTTTGTAAAGTGGGGCTGTTATCAGTTTTGAGGTTGCTGACAACCCCTCAGATAAAGGCTGCCCTGATCTGCAAGACAGCGGCGGAAAGACAGGAGGATGTGGCTGCAGCGATCTTTTAGATCTTCCTGAATTGTCTGTGTGCTTCGGTGACACCGCACGACACACACTGTCCGCCTTCCCCCTGCGGCTCCTTCGTCCTGAAGCGCATGACTGACCCCATACCCTACCCCTTCAAAATCCCCTCCTTTGTTTTTAGACTACCTCAAAAGTGATTTTTTTTACCACGAGGATTTTATTGAGCCTCTTCCAAATGGCCATCACTCTAGACTTCTTTGACTTCCTTGACACTCACGTATCCCATTTTGTCTGATAATGACTTGGGGTACTTTTGCCCAGTACTGGATTGGAATGCCCTGATGTCCACTGCCGTATGATCCCATTAATTCCGGTATGGCCCGACACCTATCGTGCGTGTGGTGGAGGTTTAGTCATTTAATAAATTTGAAGAGATGCTGTTAATTCCAACACCCTAATCTTTCTTCTCCATGACTCTTGTTCCTTCCCTCATCGCACATAATTATTTAATGATGTTCTCATTAAATACCTTTTTTTGAACCTTTTTTTGGCGTGGAAAACAAATCGCTTCTAGAGATGTTTGTGTTAGACTAATAATGAAAACAACAATGGATGTTTGTTTGTAAGCCGTTCTTCAACATACAGAACATTTTTGTCTTTATTATTGGCCACCACGAGATGCTTATGACCATGCGAAGGACTAAGGAGACATCTCCTCTTGCAGAGTAGGAAGCTGAGACCTATGGAAGTTAATAAAGTTGTACAGAGTGGCATGTCTAGAAAATCTCAGGGGTTAAAATCAAACCCACATGTCCCAAACATTCCAATAGGGATCACTCCACTTATATATGTTTTCTCATCAAAGAGCTGTTGAGTGTGCATTCTCACGCCCTGTTTAGACACAATGACACAAGGCATGGATGCCTCTTGTCTTATTTGACAGAGGCCTTGGTGAATAACATAGCTACGGAGCTGTCGGAAATGATGGGGAAGCCACGTCGCCTCACTGCCCAGACGAATGCACAATTAAAAGCCAACGTGCATTTTCAGTAACTGAGCAGATTCAATAAATGTAATGGCATTTAATGATTATTCAACTAGTAGCATCTTTTACTCAAAGGTCATGTCCACCACGTTCTATGCACTGTTTACTGTTTATAAATGGCAGGGATAAAAGAATAGGCACCTGACTATGCTGAAGACATCATTGGCCCTGCCCCACATACAGTTGGCACTTAATAAATGTTCATTAACTCGGTAGGAATTTCCTCGGTGCTTCTGAACTTATCCTTCTTATGATTCACTTCTTCCTCTACAAAATGGGCAAAAAACTGACTTTTGAGGTACAGTGGGGACATATGGCATAATATTTAATTTACAGGAATTTCAGGCAGATGCTGAACAAATTACTCAACTGTTTTGTTCCTTAATTTTTAAAGGGATGCTCGGGAGAATAGGGTCTGACCAGAGTTTTCCCTGCTTTTAGCTAACTTTACATGTAATTCAACTACATGTATTTACTGATACACCAAACTGGATGGCTATTTTAGCTATTGTGTTATTTTATCTGAAATTTTAAAGAAGAATTACGTTTTCAGTAGAAGGGCTGTGGGATTTAAATAGTTAAGGGTAATTCTTCCTCGCGGCTGCTTTACGTAGTTATAGCCACCTGCTCTACCATACAGACTTGAGGTAATTAATAAGAGGCATTAACACGTCTAGTATTGCTGGGGAGAGGGAAAAATTGAAATCTGTTGAATCATTTTTAACTGTGAAACAGTAAATGTTGTTCACTCACCATCTTTCACTTCACCACCCACCTTGAGATCATTTTTGTGAGATGAAATAAATGGTATGCTCACACCACAGTGGAACTTTAATGGGTCTAATTACGTGTAACTGGAAATATGTTTGGCTACGTGGTGTATCCCGCCACTGGTCCATGACCAGCATTTTGGAAAAGCGGAGGGAGTGCTCAGGAGAGAGACGGGGGTTAGAAATGCAGACTGCAGAGGACAGTGAAACTGTAGGGTCATGAGATATTGCTCCACAGGGAGCCTGGGAGCAGAAGGAAGGAGACAGAGGGCCTCTGAAGACACCAAACCTAGAGGAATATTCCCTTCGGAGGTGGGGGTGAAACACACAAGGAAACAGGCGAGGAACGGTAGAAACTAGTGTTACGCTAAAGAGTGCATGTTACATACACAATTAAGAGAGTAAGTAATTTCTTGATGAAGTGGGTTAGGAATGCAGGAGATAAGTGAGGAAGCAACAAGAAACTAGAAAATGCTGTCTTGGCTATTTTTTTAATGTTTATTTATTTTTGAGAATTGGGGAGGGACAAAGAGAGAGGAGGATAGAGGATCCCTAGCAGGCTCCACATGGACAGCAGAGAACCCAATTCTGAGACTCGAACTCAGGACCATGAGATCATGACCTGAACTGAAATCAAGAGTCAGATGCTTAGCTGACTGAGCCACCCAGGCGCCCCTCCCAGCTATTTTTAAAAGAAGTTTAGGGGCACCTGGGTGGCTCAGTCAGGTGAGCCTCTGACTTCGGCTCAGGTCATGATCTCATGTTCGTGGGTTCGAGCCCAGTGTCGGGCTCTGTGCTGACAGCTCAGAGCCTGGAGCCTGCATCCGATTCTGTGTCTCCCTCTCTCTCTGCCTCTCCTCTGCCCATGCTCTGTCTCTCTCTGTTTCAATAATAAATAAAACATTTAAAAAAATAAGAAAAAATAAAAGAAGTTTAATAGTGAATGAGAAGAACTATGTGGGGTACAGAATTGAAGGACAAGGAACTAAATAGGGTTAGAAATGTATTTTTTTTGAGGACCTGGGAGATTTGTAAGTGTCTAGGCTGCAGCCAGAGATCCGATGGGGAAAGAAAGGGTAAAGGATGCTCATCAGTCTTAGTGGGGTTGAGGGACGCTGTCAGAGGATTTCCTCTTACTGAGGTCCATCTCCACCACATGTCGATGTCGCTTATCCTTAAAAATAACTAACAGGAAATGCGTCTATGGGACACATTAGTTTGCTTACATCTTTACATCTGAATCCTGTTCCCACTTACTTTCATGCGCTTGTTGACAAGTCAGTAGCAGAGCGATTGTTCAGCTCCATATTACCTGTCATCCGAGAGTTGTACTGCTTAAATGAAAACTTGATGGACTAGTGCTATGTTTACGTCCAAAAGCAAAATGCTGTGAATGGTCCTGCCTCTATTCACAAGCCGTAAAATCTATGCATCTTCAGACATACATAAACATGAAACAGGAAGCACAAAAATAACATGCAGAAATCTAGAGAGCTAAAACAATGCGGTGGCTAGAAACGTATGCAAATATTATATCATCAAAATACAGAGATGATGATCACGCAAATCTAGTTAATTTAACGTATGACTGTTGCCCAAACGATAATTTTTTATATTATAATAAACACAATAATTAAATTACACAGGGTGGACCCTGACAAACGTAGCCGATGGACTTGGCAGTTATCATTTTTTAAGATGCAAGATTCCTTTAACGTGATCCCTTGCTTTGATATTATTTTTAAATACCATCTAATATCCTGTTATAGATTTTTTTAGTAGACGGGTTAACGAAATGTCACCGATCCATGAGAGTTGGCAGGAAGTCAATGACACTTTATCACAGAGGATTGCTGGCATGTTCATAATAATAACGATACCTCTAATATGCATTAACAGTTTCCTTCCGTGTCTAGAAACTATTGGATATAATAGATACCAACTGAAATGCGGCCAGCTTACTATTATGACACATGAGTCATTTAGAGCTCTTATTCACTGACCAGAAACCACACACCAGGGCAGAGAATAATTACAATTTTATAGTTGTAATCCCAGGGAAGAATAGTTTGTAGGTAGCACATGGTGATTCAAAACAAAATTCAGTAATAGAATAAAACAAACACCACCCTTGGGCTATTTCAAAACCTACAGCGCGGTTGTTGGGAAGGTCACCAAGGTGTCTGAGTTATCAACCAGAGCTGTGCTTGGACTATAACTTACGGAGCAATCCCTGGGTTTCTCTTGAGCTGCCTAGTTTATGTTTATATTTATTTCTCTGGAGAAGACATCCGAGAATGTTTTTTATTATGGGAACTTTATTAGCAAGTGGGAAGAAGGATGTTTACCTACCCCTCTCTACTGCCCCCGCAACACTTAACTACAAAGACAAACCTAATCTCGCACAAATGAGACATAGATGCATACCGATTCAAAACATTACGTGAATTAGTATTGACCCCACTTAGCTTGTAAGGAACATAAGATTGCACACCGAAGTGATCGGTAATAAGCAATTAATGAATGAATTGGGGTGGAATTTATCCTCTTAATAACCGAAGGGCGGTTTTATTGGATTTCAGGGCTGTACCGTTTCAAAGACTTCAGAGCCAGCTCTGAATCATGGAGCTCTAAGTTGTTTGTTTTTGTCATTTGTAATTTTATTTTTCATAGACACTGGATTATCTTAGGCCATCCTTTCCACGGTTGCTTGAAAATGTGGTCTAGAGAATCCAATTGATTTTTAATTATGAGTTCTTGATTTTAGGCTTCAGATAAACTAAATTGAACCAGAATATGCTTAAAGCATAAACAATGGATTGCCTAAATTCCCAGCTCTCATTTCAAGTATTTGCTAATGTGGCATTGATCAATCTACAATTCCCAGACTGAGGAGAAGTGATAGGAATATTGGATAAAAAATGCTGTACAGGCCAGAAAGATAAATTGTTTGGGTTGTCTTTTTGCAAGTTGGAGGTCACGATTCATTCATCTTGTTACTTTGCTATATCCCTTTAGTGGCTTCAATTGCAGGATTAAATATTGAATGGTGGCAGATCATTCAATATATAGGCTCTCATAGTTTGGCATTAGAAGGCTTTTCATGCTTAAAATGGAACTGTGTGCACACGGAATGCCAAAGATAATCGTGCTGATGATCTAGTCTGTGAGATTAATCCCTCAACAATATTATCAGACAATTCTTAACACATTGATTTGTCCCTGATATGACACTTCTGAAACAAATGGATATACTAAGCATTTTAGGAATAACACTGAGCCTTCTCTACTGCCTGGTTCTCAGAAAATTAACCCGTTAGCAGATTTGGCCGGAAACTTCCAACACATCCTCACAATCAATGTTTGTTACCACAAAACTCACAGTATATTTTAAAAGTTTCAAAATGCATATGGGGGAATATTAAATAATAGAGGATTAAGAAATAAAAATTGCATTTGGTAAAATTCTGCCCTCATGGCTAAATATGCCAAAGAAACACTAAATGAATACGCTGTCTAATAAATAGAATTAGACTAAGAATATTCAAGCTTCCTTTAAGCTGAAGATACTAGACTTAAAACATTTAGTTTAGTTGCAATTTTTCCTTCATGGCTAAATATGCCAAACAAACACTAAATTAATACGCTCTGTAATAAATAGAATTAGACCAAAAATATTCAAGCTTCCTTTTAGCCGAAGATACTAGACTTAAAACATTTAGTTTGGTTGTTGCATTTTGGGGGTTTCTTACCTACTAAGACCATTAAAAGAGAAATGTGGATGTTCAAGGTAAAAACGTGTTATTTAACCAAGAAACCCAAGAGGTTTGAAGAAGGAATGCATATACTTTTTAAAAGTAAAAGACGTTTTATTTATAAAACATAAAAATTAAACTTTGACAAGAACCAAGAGGCCAATTCAGCTTCTTTCTTTCTGGGCAGATTTTTTTTTCCACATTTGTCTGGATTTTCTGACGTGCCCCAGATGGTCATTTTTCACTTCTTTCTGAAGTTGCTAAAATCCAGAAGTTCTTCAAGTAAAATTGTTTGGGAGTGCTTAGGGAAAGGCAAAGTTTTCTGTAAAATGTTCTTTTCTTAGAACTAGCCCAGTCATTCTCCCTCGATACACTGTCTTAAATCAGTATAATAATTCCATTTTGCTCTATAAACAGTTATGTCATATTTCACTGCGTCCTCAGCCCAAGCACATTTGGATTTTTCTCATTTTCTCATAAGTTATCAATACCATTCCTTTCAGCACCTGGATTGTCTCTGGCCTCCTTCCAATGAATCCACATCTTTGTGGAGCATGACGGTCTAAGTAACATTTCCTCATTATGATGAAGTTTGGTATTTCTAGAGGCAATGTAAGAACAGTCTTTGGAGTCAGCCTTGAGTTTGAATTCTGTCTCTGCCACTTAGGGCTCTGAGACATCCCTTTAGTTATGAAACACCCCTGTGCCTTGCTTTTGTGATCTCTAAAATGGGGATAATTCAAGGTTCACAAGCAAGAATAGTTATTATTATACTTATTGCACATTTTTTAATTGACATGTTATAAGTTATTTCAGATTAATTATGGCATTTCTATAAAATCTTTTATGTGGATTATTTTAATAAAAGAGATTTTGTTTATGCCTATGACTTCTTTTGAATCCAATGTAGTTTAAGTTGGATTTTGTAAAAGAAGCAAATTCTTCCAGTCAAAATACAAATGGAAACCCATGAGATTATATAGCTCAGGAGTCCTTAAATCACATGTATAGTTAAACACAACTGCACACGTCGTTATACTCTATGTATTAAGAACAGGAGGGTGAACTGTGTAAGGCAGGGGAAAACCTAGAAAGATCTACGCCAGAAACAAGATCCACTGAGACCCTGACTCGATTCAAGAAAGAAAATGTGAGCACAATACAAGGACAATGAAGAAATAGTTTTGAGCAAAAAAATCTCAAACACGGGATCTTGGGGCGTGGTCAGTACAAGGCAATGAACAGAGAAGCTAGGAGTAGGAAACGTAATTGAGCGCTGACTGTGTGCATCACATGAAGCGTCAGTACTAACCCTATGATGGACACGTTGTCTCCACTGTACAGGCGAGTTATCCAAGGTTGAGCAAGGCTAGCATGGCGCTTGCTCAGAGAACACTGATGCAAGTAGTGGAGATGGAGCTCCTCACAAAATCGTACTCTACACTGATGTACTCAAACCTCAGGGAGCATGGGAACCCCCTGAAGGGGTGTTAAAACCAGACTCATCCCTCACGTCTCTGACTTCAAGAGTCTGGGTCCTGGGAGCTGAGAATCTGGCGCTCTGGGAACCACACTTTGAGAACCACTGCTCCGAATGTGTGCTCTGCTTTCTCTGTGGGTTCATAATTATGATCCGGATCTATATGCCAGGCCCAGCTGTGATTTCCTTTAGGTTTATTACATATGGCAGTGCCTGTGAGCAGGCTTTTGTCCTGTTTTAGGGACACCTGGCGTTCAGTGTTAGAGAAGGACTTTTAGTTCTGGAGACTTCGGCTGTCCTGGACAGCCTGTGAAAATAGGAATTCAAATAAGGTGCCTCTCGTTACAGGGACCCTTTGTCTCGGGAGAGAGGCAGAAGCCCATTTAGTAGAAAGTGAAATACAGGGTCAGACCTACCGCGGAGAGCCCTTGTCA
Source organism: Suricata suricatta (assembly GCF_006229205.1). Taxonomy (NCBI): domain Eukaryota; kingdom Metazoa; phylum Chordata; class Mammalia; order Carnivora; family Herpestidae; genus Suricata; species Suricata suricatta. The sequence continues at coordinate 12,511,429 of NC_043700.1, forward strand.
CCGAATCTTTTACATATTACACCAGAAAGAGTTCCTCTTTCCTAAGGGTGAGATTGAGTCTGGATCCTGGACAGGCATTAGGCCAGGGGTCACATGCCGATGCTCTGAGGAGACGCGGAACACAGGGACAGAGACAAAGACACACACACCGCACCGCCACCCCTCTCTGGGGTCACTGGGGACTCTGGACAGTTGTCACAGCTCTCCTCTGTGTGTTCCTCTCTCTGGCTGGGGCTGTTCTGTGGGCTGCACATTGCAGAAACGTAGAGGCTGTTAACTACCTTCGCGCCCAGGAGATGCTGGCTGATGGACAAGTCAAAGTATCACGCGGTGGTCTTTCTAACTTACTGTGTGGGTTCCTCGGAAGGAACCACCTGCAAAGGGAGTTGAATAAAATCTGTCTACATGCCTTAAGCGTGGTTATCAAAGCCATGGAAAGGCAGAGGAAAGATAAAATGTTACATTTTCAGATTCTGTGTAGCTAATAAGCAGTTTAAGCAGATACATCCATGGCGAGAACTAGATCTTTCTGGAGGTGTTAAAAAAAAAAAAGTTGCCACCAGAAAGTATTCTATCAGGGTCTCTTTGAAGGTGACAATACCTTGAATTCACTATAGAATAAGTCCGAAGACTTGGTCTATTGTTGGAGCATTGGAATGGCTTGTTGCCAGCAATTCAATTCAATTCAATTCAGTCAGCATAACCCAGCAGGTATTTATTGATTACCTGCATGTGTTTACGCTATGCCCAGTCCGGGATCTGGTCTTCTCATGGATGAATATAGGATGGACCCCAGGCACGTTAGGAGGACTATTTCAGTTCTCAGGTGCATTGACTGGAAAGCTTATAAATCATTGTGTAGAGTTTAGGTGCTAAGTGGCCCCTAAAGTATGAGTAAACCCCAAAGGACAAATTCACACGTGGGTTAAAAGAAGAATTATATGAGCAAATGCTGTTGCTACAATATTTGGGGGAAGGAATAAGGCAGACACTGTTTTGGAATACTTGGGCTGGGAATTTTTGTTTTGGGGCTTCAAAACAGCCAAGACTTTGCTTCTTCATAGAACCTCATAACCGCATTCTAAACATGGTAGGGGGACGTTCTGGACTGGACGGAAGCTGGCCACACTGGCTCCCTCTGGATCAGCATCCTGTGGCGATAACCGTCGACGGCAGGCTCTAGGAGGAGTACAATTTGGTGACAAGGATATGTTTTTACGTGATAAAATTAGGTGCATGTTTTCCTGGCATTGGCGACGGGTGGTATTTCCACTGCGTGGTCAGGAGAATGTTGTGCAAATGTGCCTGCCCCTCAGACGAAGACAGAAACCGTTTCCCCTACAAACTGTGCTATGGCCCATTTGAGCTGTACAACGCCCCCCTTGTTCAGTTTCTGTTATAACCTTCATCGAAGAAGGAAAATGTAGCCCAAACTGCTATGCAATAGGATCATTGCTTGCCTGCCAGTTTGCAGTTTTAGGTACGACGTGTTATTGTTGTGAAGGTGAAGTTTATGGCGAGTGAGTCTCTGACAGTCTGTCGCTTCCCCTGACTACAGTGAAACGTCACTGGCTACGCTGTGTTAGCCACCACTGTAAATAGGCCTGTGTCTGTAGCATTTTGGTAGTGAAATTTATGATTCACCAGGATTCCTTCTTTGCTGCTTTAAAACCGAAGTTTGGCTTCAAAGGCCATTACCTATTTTGCTTATGTATCTTGGGGGAAAGAGGAGACAGCAGTTAAGATATTGAAAATATTTTATTTTCTGTCTCAAAATTTTTTTTGTTACACGTTAGAGACCTTATGTAATGTTTAATGTTTCACTTAACTGTATGCATTTTCAGCTTTAGTATTTGTCATCTTGTTCCAATTTAATGAAAGCTTATTTGGCTATGGTTTTCATTGGAAAAGCAGAGCACACGTACAACTTTCAGCAATAATATATATTTTTCCTTTCCTTTGGATTTGAACAGCCTTCTAAAATTTTCTCTACTGAAATTCTGGCAGTTATTTCTTCAACATTTGGCTGAGGGGTTGGAATGTTTTAAACATTTGAAGTGACTGGGATCAATTACTCTAACCTAAAATGGGTAACCTTTAAGATACAAAGCTCGTGTTTTCCTTAATCATCTCATTACATGACATTTTTCTGTTTGTATATCGATACAATTCTGTGTGTTGGCTAAATAAGGCACATTTCATTTATTTCCAAGTGCTGTTGATATTGTAGAGCTAGCATATTACATGGAACTTTAAAGTTATTTTTAAGATCTAACATCTTTGTGGATGAGAAAAATAAAATTCAGAAGATGGATACACTTGTAACCAAATTTAGCAGCCGAACAAAGTATAATAAATAGCAAAATCGGGTATTTGAAACGAATCTCAAAAAAAATTCACAATACAAACATAGTTTTTAAGCTCTGTTTTTCTGCTGAAGGGATTGCCAGTTTTCCGATTCAGTCTTACGAGTGTCACTTCGTTACCCAAAGTTTTTCTTTTTCCACCATACAATCATGGCTTCTTCCGAGCGATGTTATGGGGAAAGGGTTAGGTAGTCATAGCCCGTTATTTTTATTTATCAGGTTAATTTAGGACTCACATTGCACTTTCGGGGTGGAAAGAAAGCAACACATTACCAGCTTTAAGATTTGACTTTTGATAAATAGAAATGCGGAGTGACTCTCTGCTGACGGTACGTAGTGGACGTGACCCATGGCGGGCAGATGGCTGTGGCGATGGAGAGAAATATTATAGCCAGAACACTCCTGCTTCTGCTCCGCTGGGCTCCGAATACATAAGCAGGGCGCTCTCTCAGCCTGGAGTTTTTTCCTGATGATGGATTAGTGATAAACTCGTATGCAAGTTATTCCAGAGTTCCTCTGAGACCTTAGCTTTTCATGAATGAAAAGGTCATTTGTAAGGATTCCACATTCTTTCCGTGTTTTTCCCAGGGAACTAGATTGCTTTGTATAGCTTTCCATCGCTGTATTTTCTTTAAAATAATAGCTTGCAGTTGTCCAGTTGTAATGGCCTCATTATTTGTTTGGTGGTTTGGAGAAACCTACTGCTTCTTCATGAAATAAATTCTATTTAGCAAAGAGGGAACTTACAGTTAAAATCATTCTATAAACTAGAGGCTCAGACTTTCGTGAGACCAGAAGTCTCCTTGCTCATTTTGTCCTAAATGACTTTTGAAAGAAGGCCAAACTTTGTACCAGATGTGTGGTATTTTATAATAATTAGATGGTGCAAGCCTTCAATCATTTTCCACTGAGAGCATTCAACATCTGCTTTATCAAAATGGTTTTCGGTTGTTTTTTTTCTCCACGGCTGCCAATGAGTGTGAATATTAAGTGAGACACTGAGTCACCAATTTTCTTATTTTATAATGTGAATTTCTCTTGCATTTCTGTGGTTTAAATGACCACAGACCTAAAAGATGCCCTTGGATGAATGGGCAGAGCAGAATTGGCTTCTCTGATATTTGGGGGTTCAAGTTTTAAAGTCGTTCATTTAACACGCACATTTCTTGTTTTCTTTAATCTGTTATCAATTACAGTTCCAAATGCAGATGAGAAGTTAATAAGGAATGGGGAAGGAAGTGGATGGGAGAGGGTAGTGGAGTCCATTATTACCATTTCCATCTTGAGACCACTTTATCTATTTACCAACCTATTTCACTATAACTCTTATCTGTGCAAACAGAATTTACAGATATTGATTAACAAAGACAGGTGGCCAGAGGTCGTAAGAGGGGGAGATATCAGACTGCTGTGACGGTATGGGACGCTGGTGCTCAGCTACGTGTTAGCCTCTCCCACGCCGCGTGAAAGGCAATTCGAGAACTGCCCTTAGTTCAAGTGATGGGCAAGTCTCCACCTCCAAACTCGATAGCTGCTTTGACTCACTTTACTGGGATGTCAAAATGTACAGGGACTTTCATTTGCTGTTCTTGACTATGGCAGGGAAATCTGTAGCGGAGGGGCGTCTGGGTGGCTCAGTCATCTGACCGTTCTGCTCTTGATTTCGGCTCAGGTCATAATCTCGTGGTTCATGAGTTCAAGCCCTGCTTCGGACTCTGTGCTGACAGCATGAAACCTGCTTGGGATTCTCTCTCCCTCCCTTTCTCTCTGTTCCTCCCCACCCCCAAAAAAAGTAAACATTTTTTTTTTAATTTAAAACTATGGGGGAAAGGGCCCTTGTTTTAATTTTTTCTAACTTAATGGGCAAAATGCCTTCTTTGCAAAGATGTGTACTTCCTCGGTGCATAGGTTTTGGTTACATTTATTCCACAGGCTTCAAAACTTGATACACTAACTGGCTTCTATTACAGTAAAAACAGTCAGTCAACTTTTCAAAGCATCGTGCTGTCTACGCTGACAGGAGTACAGTAGTCTGTTTTCTGGGCCAACACAGACATAACCAGCAGTAAAAATAAACATGTGCACATCCATGGCCCAAAATAAATCAAAGTGGACATAATGAAAATATTCTAGTGAGCCTAAAAGAAAACTTAATATACCTTACCCCTTTTTTGAAAGGTGAGGGAGTTGATTTGGTTTTCATCAGAATTTTTCTGTGGGGAAAACTTCCTGTTTGCTGTGTTTGCCTAGGATTTTCTTATCCCACAATTAGGATGTGAATGAAGAGATAGGCAAGAAATTACGGTAATAAGTGTTGGTGAACCAAATGATTGTTTCATGAGACAGCTCAATTTTTCTTAAGCCACATGATATTTGACTATTATTTAAAAGGTAATTAAGCTCTGAAATATGAAATTTTTAATAATTTTTGTTACATTTATTTATTTTTGAGGGACAGAATGAGACAGAGTGCAAGCAGGGGAGGGGCAGAGAACAGAAGGAAACACAGAATCAGAAGACAGGCTCCAAGCTCTGAGCAAGCATTCAGCACAGAGCCCAATGCAGGGCTCGAACGCACGAACTGTGAAATCATGACCTGAGCTGAAGTTGGACACTTAACCGACCGAGTACCTAGGTGTCTCTATATGAAAAAAAATTTTTTTAACATAACGGTTTCTTCAATGAAATTGAGTTTTTGGTCACTTTCTCTGACACATTTGATTTGAGAATAAAAGGAAACATGTAACTGTGACAGAAATATATTTATGTCCCAATGCTGTTTTGTCTCTTAGCTATCATTGGTCACAATTCCATTCATTCAAAATCATTTTTGGATTCTTGCTCTGGTCACATCTATATTTTGTTCCAACGTCATGACGCAAGGGTCATCCCAAGCATTGCCAAGCCGGGCTCTCCACCTTTCCTATCATTCAGACACAATTTGGCAAAAATTCAGTTCAGTCAAGTGAAAAATACTTTAAATCCTAAGGTTGATCGGGCAAGAATAAGGTTTCTCCTGTTACATTTTTACAAAGGCACAGTGATATACTGTCATGGTTCAAACAAACAGCATAAGGAATTATTTTGAAATATAAGGATGGTACAGCTGTAACAATAAAAAAGGTCTGTAATAAATAAAAGATTGTGCGTCTGTTTTTGGAGACTCCTGACTGCCTTTCCTTGTAACTGACCACAGGCATGATCGATACACTGTATCTTAACTGTAAGTTCAAATGCAACAATAGTATATACCCGGCAATAGGTCTTGCCCTGAAGATTTTTAGGCAGTTAGGGACCTCCCGTCTGATGAATGGGAGATTGAAATGGAGTTGGAACATTGGACTCAATTAAGGTTAAGTGTCATCCGTTGTTCAGAGAAGATTGGCTTTCATCTGTTTTCTCTAGAAGTGGTGGTGGATCTTTGCCTATTTTACCCCATGGGACGGAAGGATACTGATGCAAAACAGGGTACAGTTTAAGTGCAGGTTCTTCTGGGGGTGGCGCCTGAGGGGGCTCACTCGGTTAAGCGTCGGTTTTCAGTTCCATTCATGATCTCACAGTCTGTGGGTTCGTGCCCTGCATCGGGCTCTGTGCTGACAGCTCAGAGCCTGGAGCCTGGAGCCTGCTTTGGATTCTGTGTCTCCCTGTCTCTCTGCTCCTCCCCAACTCATGCTCTAGTTTATTTTATTAGTCAGTAATAAAAACTTGGGCTTGTGAGGGGCATCTGGGTGGCTCAGTCGGTTAAGCGTCAGCTTTGGTTCAGGTCATGATCTCACGGTTCGTGGATTCGAGCCCCGCATCGGGCTCTGTGCTGACAGCTAGCTCAGAGCCTGGAGCCTGCTTCGGATTCTGTGACTCCCTCTCTCTCTGACCCTCCCTTGCGCTGTCTCTCTCAAAACAAACAAACAAACAAAAACAAAAAACAAACATTAAAAAACTTACAAAATAAAAATTTGGGCTTCTGCCTCAGAATGTACTAATTCATTGTTCTATCACAATCAACACAGTCTGATTAAAAGAAAAAGTTTTCTGAAATTCCACCTCCCTTCTTTTTCAGTAAAATAGGAATTACATTGTTACAGGACAGTAAGACGTCAGGAGGACTATTAAAAACCAAGTTCGTAACAGTTCTTTGAGTGTGTAACCTAAACGTGAGAAGTCTATGGATGCTTAACAGAGAGTATTCAATCTAAATCTTTCCCAAGGTCAGAAATATTAGTTTGGAATATGGAAGCGACACCTGCAAAGTGAAGCAATTCGTCACTTAAAGAAAAAAAACAAATTGGAGTTTTTAATAGAATAGAAGCACAGCTAACGGAGACGTCTCAGCCGTCACTGACTCTTGCCAGGATTGGAAGACAGTATCACGACACAGCTCTCTTTATGGCGCGAGTGCAAACAGTGCAGACTGTTTCAGATGTTTAATTCTTGCCCTGTTCGTGATGAGCAGATTTGCTAATCAGATTTTTAGGACAAAGGAAGGCAGTGAAAGAAACTTAGAGAGGGTAACAAAAGACCAGCGACCTTTATATCTGGAATGCTGTTTGCTTTCATGCTCTTTGTACTGATGAGAATTATAAGGAGGTGACATGAGGGCTTCTCTATCCGTGGTGTGGCCTTCAAATCAGAGGATTGATTTTTGATGGGGGTGGGGTCTCTGGAAATCAGTTTTATTGCTTTATACTCATTCCATGAGTATCTCTATCCAGTTCTGGTGGATAGAATCCTAACATAAAAGCCAGTTTCACATAAAATAAATTCAATAGTAGGAAAAGAAATAAAATGAACTTAGAGTTATCAATTTAGAAACCTGATTTTTGTTTGTTTGTTTGTTTGTTTTTTTGCTTCTGGGTTGGCTCTTATCCTTTTAGGTTGAATTTTAATACAACCAAGATGTATCCACTTATAGATGAATCGAGATTCTCAGGGTCAGCTGCTTCATTTTCTAGCAACTAAATTTATCAAAATATGTCAAAATAACATATCATAGGGGAGTGTGACCCTTGACACCTCCGTGAAGAGAAAGCTAGAAGTAAGTAGTTCCAATCTTTTAAATAATGTCATTCCCACAAGTAAGAAAATGCCACATTGTTTGTTACTTTTTATAACATTGTAACCTGAATGACTTTGGTGTTGGGACCTTGGGACCTTAAACATTTGTTGGGTGAATGAATGAATGAATTTTGTTACATACTGACCTTCAGCAAGAAGAAAGACTTGGGACCGAACATTTTAAGCTATAAAGAATGAGTCTGAATTTTAAAAGTTTCAATAATGAAGTTGACATTTGTTCAAAATATGTTGTGTCATTTTAAAAAAACATCCTAATAGATTATTCGCAAATGACCTGGTTTTCCATGATACCTTTACTGCTTTATGCTGTATTAAGAAACCTATTCCTCATTCCCAGATCTTCCTTCTATTTTATCAAACAGTATTTTCAAGTAGTCGAATGGTAATACGGCATGCATTAGAAAAAATCCCCCCTAGAATTAATACACAAGTGATTGATTTCAATAATCTTGAGATTTCCTCGTGTTTACAGCAAACTCCTGCCCGTTTTTTTATAAACCTACTGAGTTCAAATGTGCCTGTCATTTCTTTCTTCAAAGATGAACTCACCTTTAATCTTGACTTGCTGTCTTAGTAAGAGCCATCTAGAAAAAGTATAATCAGAAACTCACCATGGGAAAAAAGCACACGGGACCATAACCTAACAGCCCAGTGGGCAGGAGAAGATAGGATATTGACCGAGAGATTTACCTTTTCGGTCCTGTTGTTAGTCAATCATTGCAAGAATAGGGATAAAGATTAACTTAGTTGTATTTGAACTTTTTCTTCCGCCCAAAAGGTACCAATTTATCAACCATTCTTCCCAGAGGCCCTTCATCCAGATTCCTGAGTAGACCCTCACCTCCGGAGCAATACAATGTATAGAAAACAGAGGCAGAAATATATACCATACTCCTGTGAGTTCAGGGTAAAGGTTTGAAACATCAAACTGTGTTGGACTGCACTGGAAAAATTGTGTTCTCCCAGAGAAAACCTTAGGGCCCACTGCAAATATGTATCTTCCTCCTACTTCTTCTGCATACTTCTTAAAGAGAAGACAAAAGGATTCTTGACAGGAGAAGGTGGTGGAGGTGGGGATGGCAGGGGATGGAAGATACAGCTTCCAGCCACGCTTGGCTAGCATTGCCTAACACTTGGGCTCTTTAAAAAAAAAAATTGAACTTGCCCAGTTGAAAAGTTGAAAATAAAGAGCAATCTTTTATATTACACTCTTTTCTTGTTAAAATTCGGTGGGTGAAATAGAATTTATCCATATCCACTTAAGAGGCATTCTTCCTGGGGAACCCACGTCTGCTGGCCAGGGTTATTCACAATGAAATATTTTGAAAAAACACTATCACATGAGACCTACGTGCCTTTTAGCAGCCTCTCTCCTGTTAAGTTAGTAGCAGGGGTGTTTTTTAAAGAAGCGGAACGTGGGTCTTGGTTGGAGCAAAGCAGTGGAAAGGTAGGTAACTGAACTCCAGAAAACTGAAGCCGGACAAGGGTTTGGATAAACGGGGAAGCTGAGGTTTCAGATAACCAAAACTTGTCTCATCGGTGCTGTGACACTCTGACTGATGAGGTAAACACACCGCATGGGGAGGAAGCACAGATCAGGAGTCGGGACAAGTAGACGTGGCTTCTAGCAACAACTATGGGTAACACTGCAGGGCTTTTTGCCCATGACCTTTTCTATGCATGTAAGCACCACGCCTACTTGGCCCATCGGGACATTTTTGGTTGTCTTCCGGCCCCAAGGCTGGCTTTGGTTAGTTGGGGCACCTGCCATCTCTGTGGCATCACCTCTAAGGATATATATGGCATCCTAGAAAAATGAAATAAGCAATTTGTCTGTTAGAGCACAGTTTCTATGAGAAAATACAGTTCCTGCTCCAGTTTGAGTTACAGGGAGCATATTTTCTTTCATCCCAGCAGCCAAAACAGAGGCCCCCTGGTCTCCTTTTAGCTGAAATAGCCCCCGCAGATTTGGCTTCTGTCTTCTTCCCTGTTGGGAGCAAATCCAGCACGAGGGCTAGAAATTCCACGTGTGATTGGTGTAGGGTCTTGTTAGGCACAATGACGTCTTCAGATTTGGATGATTTACGTGGGTGATTGGTCACCGAGATCCTGATGACAGAGCGGCTTGACCCTTTTCATAGATTGAAGTCCTCAGAATGGACCATACCATTATGAGAATATGCAGGTTGCAAAAAAGCAGGGGGGCATTTTCTTTCGTTATTGACATGTCCTCAAAAATATCTATCTGACTGCCATATCGTGTTTTATAATTTCAAGTCCGCAAGGCTCATGTCCTTCTATTTAAAATCCCTACAGTAGCGGGGCATCTGGGTGGCTCAGTAGGTTATGCATCTGCCTCTTGATTTCGGCTCGGGTCATGATCTCGCAGTTGGTGAATTCGAGCCCCACACTGGGCTCTGTGCTGACGGTGCGAAGCCTCCTTGGGATTCTCTCTCTCTCTTTCTCCTTCTCAGCCCCTTCCTGGGGCACAATACACAACATTGACAGTGTGGCCACATGTATAGTAATCAGACAACACTTGAATTTTCTCGTTCTGAAAATGGGCTGGGATCCTCAGACTTTTAACTAGAGGGGTAAGCAGTCTTGACTGCACTGGGATCTGGACCCATGAGAGCCATGAAAGAGGGTACCGGCACCTTGAGAGACGGGAGTCGACTTTCCCTCTGTCTTTAGAGAAATGCAGTATTTCCCTTTGCTGGGCCTTACTAACGATTAGCTCGCAGCTGGCAGGATGCCACACAGATTTTTTTTTTTTAAAGACTTTTTTTGCCGCGTGTAAAATAATTTTGTGACTTTCCAGTTATAACACATTGTTGTAATTAATGCGACTCACTTCCTCGGAAGCACCATAAGCATCACCACCCACATGAAAATTAAAATGTGGTCAGGAGGGACTCACAGCAGAGAAGGACAAAATGGGAGTTGTCTTTACAAGTAAGGACCACAAATGAAAAGCACGTGAATGAAAAGGAAAAGGAAAAGTTTTCCCAGGTTATGTAAATACATAGGTATAAGCTTGACCCTTTGTTGTTGTTTTAATTTTTTTAATATTTATTTCTGAGAGAGAGAGAGAGAAACAGAGTGTGGGTGGGAGAGGGGCAGAGAGAAAGGGAGACACAGAATCTGAAGCAGGCTCCAGGCTCTGAGCTGCCTGCACAGAGCCCGACGCGGGGCTCAGACTCACAAACTGTGAGATCATGACCTGAGCCGAAGTCAGATGCTTGACCGACTGAGCCCCCCAGGCGCCCCTCACCCTCTTTTTTTTTTGATACACCATATTGCATTACTGGCCGCAGAGATGAAAACATTATTTTTCATTCACTCTATTTGAACTTAAGTGTATTTGGAATATTCTCTCTTTCCCCCCTGGAAATGCATTCTCCTGGTACGTTACTGTGCTTAGGACAGTATCCGCCCCGTTTTATTCAGTTCACGCTGCTTCCCTGGGCGATGTCTCGCTGTGAGTCACCATCAGCTGTGGTGATTTGATACAGGGTCCTCCCCAGGGGTCAGAAGCCATCAAGTGAGGCCTATCTCTGCAGCTTCAAGATGTGTGGTCATTCCCCAGGTAGGCATCATCGTGGTTAAACAGAAAGTAATTGCTGATAGTAACTAACGAGATAACCATTTTAGCCTTTTCTTGCTTTTAAGATACTTGGTGGAAGCGCTAGGACTAAGTGTTTACTTACCCTTACAGCCGAGAATGTAGTTGATTGTGGTGTTTGCACCCTCACTGTCACTCTTGGGATCACAGGAGACCACGTCTGAGGGGGTCTTCTAAGCAGGATTTCACAGCCAGTGATGTGCTGGGACCTTCAGTGCGCGGGAGAAACGGCTAGAGCACAGTGAAAAATGCACAGTCCCGGGCTCCCACCCCCCTATTATTCCCATGGGGTCAATCTGTCGGGGGGGGGGGGCAGGAATGTGCATTTTAAGTGGGTGTTTCAGGCGATTCAGTGCAAGTGCTCTGGGGTCCTTGGCTTAGCTATGCAGGGGAGTGGCATGGCACTGTCCCCTCTCCTAAATTCTGATGCGAGGAGGAGACACTGTCCTCAGTATGCACAAGGTCAGTCCGTTGACACTGTAGTTTGGAAGACAAGGAAGATTTCCTCTGAAGATGGTTCATGTTGATCCTTCGACCTCTGCTTCCCACGCTCGTATAGTCCTTACTGCTTCCCTGATTCTGAACATCAAAACTGATAAATTATAAAAAGCCAAAAAAAATTTTAAGCCGTATCTGTAACCGAAAACAAGATAAATCTCTCTCTAGCTGAGAAAAATAACAGAAAGGCACCAGGAAGTGAAGCTGGAGTGAGAGCCAGTGGAATCTGAGTAGGAAACCAGCAGGCAGGAGTCTGTCTCCTACAGAATGACTGGGGCTAAAAGTGCCCCATCAAAGTCCTGGCTCCGGGCCAGTCTCTGCGCTGGAAACCAGGGACCGAGCTGGAGCTGAAATGTAGAGAAAGGAAGCTATAGAACACAAGGTCTATAAATTGCTCCCTAGAAGGCAGAGTCTCTGGGGGTAGCCGCAGGGAGTAGATGCAGCCTGCTAGTCAAGACCTGAGCCAAGAGACTCCCGGACTTGGAGACTACGTGTCTTGCAAACTCCAGGTGAACAATGCATCAGAAGTTCTTCGTTACTGGATTGTGGGTGCAAATGGCTAGGTGAGGGCAACCAAAATACCTTGAAAGAGAAAGAGATGAATGAAAAAAGAGAGACAGAGACTATATAAAATACTCTTCCAAATGAGTAAGTATGTAAATCAAAATTCCGAAATATAGAAGGAAATTTAATGCCGAGAAAAGCAGTGAAATTAATGTTTGGGGGATGTGTTCACTGCATATGAAATGAAAATAATTGTAACTAAAGGTGTTTATTATCTTCAGAGTGATGAGAAAAGGAATAATATCCACAAAGAATAAGAAGCGATGAAAACAAAACAGAAATGAAACGAGAGTAGAGGATATGAAAAAGCACTACTAAAAATTCTGAAAGGTATCGTCCTTAAAATTAAAAACATTAATAGAGAAGATAGACTCTAGTTTCAACATAGTTGGGAAAAAATTAGGCAGCTGGAAGGTGGTATTCCAGAATGCAATCAGAATTAGAGCAAAGAGAAATAAAGATTGAAAAAATAGGAGAGAGCAAATAAGAAATGTGTTAGATAAAACAGTAGACTTCAAAAATGTAAGTTATAGGAATATCAGAGAATGAATGAAATGGAAGAGAAGATGCATTCAAAGGGGTAGTGGCTAAGGATTTTCCAGAATTGAAGAATGACTGTACATACCATGAGCAGAGCAGGGAGAAAAAAAAAAAAAGACATCTTTCATAAGAAGATATAGAATGTTAAGGATAGGGAAAAATATTAATGTAACTTGAGAAAGAAGATTATCACCAAAGGAACAATTCTCAAACAGAAGTCTTCTTCTGAGCATTAAAAAAAACAAAAGATTTTTACAAAATGTGTTTGAGGTACAGAGGGGAAAAAAAGTGATTTCTATTCCCAGCTAAACTGCCGTTCAAGGTATTTAATTCAAGCTCCTAATGGAAGGGGATAGATACTTTTTCATTAATCAACACTACACAGGGTGTAGTTGCCAAACATTCCTATCTAAAGGAGCTTTCAACCAAGCTGGGAACTCAGTCCTGTAAACACCACTTACAATAAATCTCCTGAGGCACTTTTCTGGCTCCGTGGGAAGAACATGCAACTCTTGATCTTGGGGTCGTGAGTTCAAGCCCCAGGGTGGGTGTAGGGATTACTTAAATAATTTGGAAAACAAATAAGTAAATAGTTAAATAAATCTCTTAAATCAAATAGGTAATCATGTCAGTGAGAATGTAATTTACTCCAATAGCACAAAACATACTGAGGTTGGTATATAGCATAGTGAGATAATCATGGAAGCTATAAGTTGATCATTGAAGATTTTGATCATTATTTTATACACAAAGAATAGGTTCCTTCCAGAGTGTAGTTTCTAGAAAAATTTATCTTTGCAAATAAATTTGATTTCTTTTTTCATAAAGTGGAAACTATGTAACTTACTTTAATTTTTGCTGTAGTTGCCAAAAAAAGTCCTAGTCAAATTTTGTGCCTAATTGTGGTGATTGGACTTTTTGGATATTAGACCCCACCAAATCAGGATTTATTTTGCTAACAGCGCATGCTCCTTCCTACCTGTATTTCTGTCAAAATCTGTCGCTGATTGTATCTGTTGTTTAATTTTACAAAGTACTTGGAATTTGTTTGGCGGTAGACACTGAGCTTAATTTCATAAGGGAGGAGAGTTAAGTGAAATATACCATTTTTATAACTAGTATGAGATAAATCCTGTGCTGTACAGAAAATGAGTTTTTAATCATCTGGTTATTATATAATGTGTGTTCATGAGAAAAGAAAAATGAGCTTTTTTATTTAAAAGCATGAAACTACATTTATGAAAACTACCATAGCAGTTTGGGTTTGAAGTGATTCTTTAAAAAGGTATTCTGGGGAGCTCAGATGGTTAAGCATTGGACTCTTGGTTTCCACTCAGGTCATGATCTCATGGTTCTTGAGATCGAGCCCCGTGTTGGGCTCTGTGCTGACAGTGCGTTGTTTGCTTGGGTTTCTTCCTCTCTCTATGCCCCTCTCCTGCTCGCTCGCTCGCTCTCTCTCTCTCTCTCTCTCAAAATAAATAAATAACCATTAAAAAAAAGTTAAAATAGGATTTCTGATTCTGCACTTGCATAGAAATGCAGTTCATTTAGAATATGTATAATCCTGAACTAGTGTAAAGAACTGTGTGAGACCAATTCCCATAAAATTTCTCAGAGATCTGGTGTGAAGCTATTTGAAAGCTTTGTTGTGTACATGATATATGAAATGACTGGTCAGAACACACACACACACACACACACACACACGACGATATATGTAGAAACCAGACTCATAGAGAAAAAATAGTATAAAATAAATATCAGGTTTACATGCAATTTTTAAAAAATACTTTATGACTGGGAGTACAAGATTAAAACATTTTTCAGCATTTCGTTGATTTCATTTGTGCTATTTCGCTAGTTTTCGACCTTTGCCATTGTCGAAATGAGTGGGTAAGTTTCCTGCCTTGAACACTAATTGTTGACATGCTATTAATCAGCATACCATTTTAAAATATTTTAATGCCCATTACGTCTATTTTTTTGTCCATAAACCTATGGATTTCAGATCGACCTTGCACAGGAGGCAGAGGAAAGGTCAGCCTTTGAGTTCTTCTTTAACGGTGCTTTCTGACCACAGCGATTTTCAAGCCTTGTGGAGCATTTGAATGCTTGGTTATCTGATCGTGCTGGCACTGTTGTCTTTGATTCCAAAAGAGAACATAGCATTTCAAATGTCGGAAATGTGCTATAGAATTTTGGCAGTAGGAAGGAAGTCAGTTTGACTTTCGTATCTTTAAGAAACATATAATGTTATGACCAAAATTAGTACTCAGAAATTATTTTGCTGTGAAATTGGAAAGGACTAATATACATCTATTATGTTATATATGAACACTTGACTGGCAACCAGGTTTGAACATTTTTTACTAGAAATCAGCTTTCATGTATTCATTTATGCACTTGGTGTGAAAAGAAAAACAGACAAAGATGGAAGCAAAAAAATGGCACAGAAAAATTTTAAACTAATGTGAAAGTCAGTTCATTGGCTTAGAGGGATCGTTTGCCTGTGTTCATATATCGACAGCGAATAAACCATCCCATACAAATATTTTAAGCATAGTAAGTTGCTAATATATTTTTTAAAAACCCAGAAAACCTTAAAATACATCAAGATAAAATCAGTGATTGCTTATTGAAATTTTTAACAATCATTTCAAGGCGGGGCTCAGCCAGTGGAACATGTGACTCTTGATCTCAGGGTTGTGGTTTTGAGCCCCATGGTGGGTGTGGAGAATCTGTAAAAATAAAATCTAAAAGAAATTATTTCAAAGTAAAAAGGGCGTAGAATTTAGATACAGGTTTTTCAATCACATCCAAAACACTTCTTTTTCATGTTATATAGCGCAGCCATCCTGAGCTATTACGGCATGCATATTATTCTGAGACACCTTATAATAAATCTAATCCCCCTACCTTCCCAACATACCATATGTTGAATTAATTAGAAATAAAACTTTTAACTGTACTTGTAAAAGGACCAAGAAATTGTCTCAGCTAAAATGCACCTGGAACCTGTGTTTCTATGTCTATGGTTAGTTGCCTTAATGTTGGTGGAAATTGAGTATTATAGGAAGTGGACGGTCTTCCTTCATACCCTCAGAGATGTTCGCTTCCTTTTTTTGGCATTTCTGTTCGCATGTCCACAGTGTGTTTTTATTTTCAACAGCTGTGTCATGTGGTATTCAAGTTAAAGCATGGTCAAGCTTAGTCACATAAAACCTTTTGAGACATCCTGGAATGTGGTATTTCTGACCAGCTGCAACAATGTTAACCTCTTAGAAAAAAAGGAGCTTAATAAAACAAGATGGAGGCAGGGAGCGTATTAATCTCTTTTCTTCCTTGTATTTTTCCTCCCATATTGCTTTCTTTTTTTAAAACCCCTAATAGAGCTCTAACCTTTAAAAGTTCTTTGAATCAAGCAATTTTTCATGATCTGGCTGTCTCGTGATTGTTTTTATTTCCGTTTAACATTTCTTCTGATTCACTACAATTTTTCAAGGTATTTATGAGATTTTACTCCTGAGTTCAGCAGAGGTTAATAACTCATGATTTAAATCACATTTCTGAATATATGCATGTGACCAAGTCAGTACTGTTTCTAAGGTCACAACTGATTTCCCAAAGTAACTGTAACAAAATTGTTTCTAGAATAGAATTTGCTTTAAAATAATGAATTTGTACAGTTATGCAAAACATAATAAGTGTTTTTCCCTACTAATAACATGGAAATAATTGTATTAATCAAGAAATACCTAAGCTTGTGATTCATTTTTTTTAATCTTATAGTAATACCTTGTCTGCCGTATGGTCCACATCAATATTATATTTTGATAAAAATTTTGTCACTCAGCATATTGTTAATGCGAATGACAAAATACTTATCTAAGGTAGTGACGCTCCATGTCCAATAGAACAGGCAGAATGGAAAAAAATAATAGCGAATAAATCTTCAGTTTTGTATCTCTTGCTCTATAATTTGTAACGTTTTAATGTTTATTAGTGTCTTATAAAAGCTGTTATTGCCAATGCAAAAACTTACCCCTCCCTTTTTAAAAAATTTTTTAATTTATTTTTGAGAGACAGAGAGAGACCGTATGAGCAGGGTAAGGTAAGAGAGAGAGGGAGATACAGAATCCGAAGCAGGCTCCAGGCTCTGAGCTGTTAGCACGGAGCCTGACGCAGGGCTCGAACCCACGAACCATGAGATCATGACCTGAGCCGAAGCTGGATGCTTAACCGACTGAGCCCTCAGGTACCCCAAACTTACCCCTCCCTTTTACTCTTGTGAGTGGCACATTTTTACATTGCATACTTTTGTTTATATTTTGCTTGTCTTCATTCTTTGTAGGGTGCTATTATCAGTGTGTAGGACAATAATAGGAAACATTTATAAAATATAGTATCCTGTGTCGAAAAATAATCAATGAAGAAAAGGACTTATTATCTAAAGAAGGCCAAAAATCTCTTTGAAGGAGAAACAGTTTAGCATTTAGCATCCTCAGGGATCAAGAAGCAAAGATAAAGGCTGCTTGGGTGGCTCAGGGTGTTAGGTGTCCTAACTAACACGAGTTCGAGCCCCACATCAGGCTCTGTCCTGACAGCGTGGAGCCTGCTTCTGACTCCGTGTCTCCCTCTCTCTCTGCCCCTCTCCCACTCACACTCTGTCTCTTTCTCTCAAAAATAAATATTAAATAAATGTTAAAAAGAGATATCAGGACAAAAAAGAGAGATTCCCCCCCAAATGATAGTTAAAATTTCACACAAATTTAGTAAAGAATTAAAATCTGTGCTCTAGGACAGGTTCAAAGAAAAAAACCAGATAGAGCCAATCATTTTGATGTTTTTGTTTATGTTTTTAACATAGCTCTTTAGAAATGGAGATGATTGAGCACATTTTTCATATTTTCACTAAATGGTTGATATCTGATGGACATCCGTGTACAGACTTACATTTGAAAAGTCAAATTCATGCCTGAAGATTTGTATGTACATGGTTTCTTAGTATTCCTAATTTTGAAAAAGAAACACCATCATTTGCCCCTAAAGTATAATAAAAATGAATTACGATTAGTTCCAAAACATTTTCATGCAGGTGGTAGCATAAAAACAAAACCATGTTCTCAGATCTGCCTTGGGAACAGATGTTTTCAATAATATTGATGAACAAAAGCAGACCAAAAAGTAGGAAAACATTTCAGTCCAAAGTAGAGTATGTTGGGATTGCAGTAGACAGTGAGACTTTTCCAGAAGACTGGATGGTCTTTTTAGGGCAGTTTCACTTTTCTTTTCTTTTCTCTTCTTTTCTTTTCTTTTCTTTCTTTTTTATGTCTTTATTTTGAGAGACAGAGACAGAGAGCAAGCTGGGGAGGGGCAGAGAGAGAGAGGGAGACAAAGACTCTGAAACAGGTTCCAGGCTCTAGTCAGTGCAGAGCCCGACACGGGGCTCGAACCCACGGACTCTGTGATCATGACCTGAGCCAAAGTCAGATGCTTAACTGACTGAGTCACTCAGGTGCCCCTCTCTTTTATTTTCAAATAACAAGCAAGGATAACAAGTCAAGGAGATAGAAAAAAACCCTACGTCGCTGGTTCTCCACCTAGCATTATCTGTTTAATCCTAGGAATTCAGAATATTCTTACCTGCTTACTGGAAAGAGGGCTTCCAGAATTTGTTAGGGTTTCATAAACACAGAAGGAATCAAACCTGAAAGACTGTTGGGAGCAGTGATGGAATTCAGGAACCTAGTTCCAGTGTTGGGGATCCAGCGGGAGACAGGAAGTGAGGACAGGATGCTAAGAAGTGAAAGGTTGGAAATCAGAGGCCAGTCCTAAGAATGATATGACCTATGGTCAAGGACAGTGCCCCACCTCTGTCCTCAAGGGGTATGTGTGGGAGGTACAAGCAGATTAAATACGGGAGATGATTTCTCAAAATGGTTTTAGAAAATTTGTCTTCAGTGGTGGAAATTCTGAGTTATAAAGACCTATGTATGATTTTATTTATTTATTTAAGGTTTTTATTATTAATACTAATCATCACAGTGAATCAGCACTTCCTGAGCCCGTTGTCCTGGCTCTGTGTGAAATGTCTGTGGTTCATGATCTTTTACATAAACCTCCTGGAGTAAATACTATTATTATCCACATTTTTCAGATAAGAAAACTGAGGTTAAGAAATGTGTCCAATAGTATGTATCCGTCTAGTCGGTGGGAGAAATGGGATTTGGGCAGGTCTACCTGACTGCTCCAATGGTGCCCAGTTTGCTATGCAGCCCTCTATTTTGGATGGATTTCTAATTCTCCCAAATATGAATTTGGTGTTTTGTTCTCCAGTTCTCAGATGAATCAAACATTGCTTTAAATTAATCTCTCTGTGGCTATGAAATAATTCGGGCACTGACGTGTATAGTCCATGCTTGAACTCAATCACCCAAGAAGAATAATCCATTCATATGGATCTTTCTCTCACACATAGGCTCACACAAGCAGGTGCTCACGCACGAACTTGTGCACACACACACACACCCATGCACGCTATACGGGTGAAGATGTATTATTGCCACGTATGGCCCCTAATTTGGGAGCATGACCTCCGGGGCTTTTCGGTGAAATGATGAGTTTTGCCTGGAAGTTTCTGGAGCCATTATACAATTATAAAGGGGCGCATAGCTATCATTATTCCATGGTTAGACTTACTGAGATAACTCAGTTAAAAGAGATTAGGCTCAGAGCAATTAAAGGAAAATTTACTCTCACTCTGGCTGCTTTGGGGGAGGAATCTTGTGGATAGGATTGTATACCTACACCATTAAGAGTCTGATAAGGACTGATAAGTGAATATATACCGAACCATGGGTGTGTCCAAAGTAAGGATTTTCCTAGCAAGCCAACAATCAATTGACCACTTGAAATTCTGTTTTTCTTTTGACCCACTGAGAAGACACATTTCATGGTGAACAGGTGAGGAGTTTTCTTATCTCCTACACATCACTCCATTCTGGAAGCCTCTTGCTTAGCCTATCCGTGGTCCTCAGGGCGCAAGACAAAGAAGCATGGCGTCCTCGATGTGAATCTAGTTATTTCAGAGATTAAAGAACAGTTTGTCGAGCAGCTTTCAGAGGGTAATTCTGAAATGTGTGCAGAGAAGGGACACGTCGGAATGAAAGGTGCTCTGTGTGTGATGAGTTACATTCTGAATTTCGCGAACCCCTGTATCCTCACCCATCTTCGTCTGCGCCTTCATGATCATCATTGTGTATTATTTCACGGTCTCCTCACTGCCAGCCGCACTGAGAACAAGTCATCAAAGGAGGTATTCTCCCCAAAGCGAATGGTAGCCTAGACAGATGAAAGGTTCTACAGTGTCACTTCCTGAACCTGCTGGGCAGGGCAGGAAGAGGTATAATCCTGGCACAACATAGTAGTTTTTTGAAAATGGCATCGTGAGGGGCGCCTGGGTGGCTCAGTTGGTTGAGCATCTGACTTCAGCTCAGGTCATGATCTCATGGTCTGAGAGTTCAAGCTGTGCATCGGGCTCTGTGCTGATGGCTCAGAGCCTGGAGCCTGGTTCAGATTCTGTGTCTTCCTCTCTCTGCCCCTCCCCAACTCATCCTCTCTTTCTCAAAATAAAGAAACATTTTTAAAAACTAGAGAAAAAGCAAATGGTATCATGCGATGAAGTTGCACCTTTTGAAACCAAACATGTTTAACTCGGTGGTGACGTGGAAGGCGGAATTGTGTTGTCTAGACCTGTTGTCACTTGACATTGCTACTTCTGTTTTTGGCTTCCGGTAACCTCATAACCAACTCCCTGCTGCCTTAAAAATTAATTATGATAAGAATTTCTTTTCAGTTCAGACTGCTCAAAAATGCATCACGTGCAGGCTGCAAATTATGAAGTGTAAATTAGGGCATCACTGAGCAGGAAGGGTCCCAAGAAACCAATTTAAGAATTCTCTCTGGGTTTGGTGGAGACCTGGAAATCGTCCCTTCTGGAGAAAGAACTGGAAATTAGAATTGACTTGCCATTCAATTTCACTGCATTTTGGGATCAACCTTCCTGGAAAGAAAGTGTTAAATGTATGTGGACAAAAAAAATTTTTTTTTAATTTTACTACTTTTAGAGTATGATTCTCACAGATGTCTGAGAAACTAATCACTAATAATTGCCATGCACCATTCTAAGAATGCCACATATATATTAGCTCACTTAATACAGTGACTCTAGGAAGTGGGTATTATGATTGTGACCCCCATTTTATAGATGATACAACTGAGGCACAGAATGTGTAAGTTGTCGAGGCCACGAGCTAGTAGATGACAGTTCGTTTTGCTCCATCATCCTTGTTTGAAAGAATACTGCCTCAGACATTTGACTCCGTTTCTGGACTCTCTTTTACGATACTTACAAAGCAAATGGTAGATAGCCTTGAAGGTGGGATCATGAGTAAGATACATGAAGAAGTAATTTTCTACACACCAAACTTCGGGAGCACGCAGAGTCTCTTTGAGGTTCTAGATGCCTCTCTGAGCTTCTAGAACAGGAATCTGCTTGTACTGGTTGGTTTTCCGTTTTTGCTGGCCCCTGATTGATTTAACTTCCTCACCTGACCTCACCAGTTTTCACCTGTGTGTTTTCCACCTTCCTGAATCTGTCCGCATCCTCTATCTGCTGGCATTGCATTGCCTGATCCCTTTGTCCTCGTGTGAGTGTGTGTGTGTGTGTGTGTGTGTCTGAATGTTTAAGAATCTTCTTTCCTATGACTTTATTTTCAGAGTTCTGCTCAGGTTGTATAAAATATTTTCTCTGGAGGACTTTGGGAGGAGAGGTGCGGAGGGGAGACGGAAAAGAAAATATTAGTGACGCCTTCACATCCTTGAAAACTTTCTTCCAGATCACCTGATATTTGCAGAAGTTAAAGTTTAGTCCCAAATAGCTCTGAATAGATGAAATCCATAGTCTAAAGTTTTCACAGCTGTATTCAGTATGGCTGCATTATTCTTCCAGACTGTTTGGCAATGGGCTGTATTAAGGATGTAGTGTTCTAAAAAAATTGTGCTTTCAAAACGGAGTCACAAAACCCGGTGAGACGGGAAATTGAAAGTTAGAAATCAGCAATACTGGAGAGAACAATACCACTACCAAATACTCTGGTTTTCTCAAACATATGCAGAGTTTCATATGTTAATGCCGCAGCCTCCAAGACGGCCAATTTATTTTTAAAACAAGAAACAAGAAACACCTGTTTATTATCAACCATAACAATAATATGTTTAATTTTGAGAGAATGTTTTTGGCAGTTGCTAATAAGTCATAGTTTAAGATTTAAAATAGTTTTAATATATTTAATGGGCTACTTATGAGGCACGGGGAAATCTATTTGGAGGTAGTGTAGCTTTACTTAAGCTCAGTAAGTATTTTACATATACCTTACACTGGTGCCAGTCCTTATTTTTACCAGATTCTAAGTATGCAAACAAAGAAACTAAAGTCCTATCTCTTTATCTGAGTACATCCTACTACTCAGGGAAATAATTAAGGCCGGGTTATCATTGTTCCACAAACACCATATATTTTGGAAAAAAGTGGTGTTCGCTCATCCAAGTATCCGCAGGTTAAACACTTGCGAGGAAAGAAACCCTGTGGGTAAGTAAGCTGCCATTAGACCTTCCATTATATTTCGCAGGGTCGGCTCGAGCCCTGTTTCCAGTATTTTCTTTGGTTGCAAGATGATCATTGCCTCCAATCCAATAGAAAGGAGCTAACTAAAATTCTTAAAGGCACACGTGGCATTTCAACGGGGAGTTCTTTTGAAAAAAGTGAAAAAGCAAAAATACAAATGGACTGTTTCTTCTGAATTTCCATGTGAAACCATCTCGATAAATTTTTAATGGCAATTTGCATTTTCATCTTCCTCAGATTTGAGGCTTTCAGTTAAAGTCACTTTGTTTCCAGTATTTACTCCTGAGAAAGCAAATATTGAAGAAAAGTATTTTCCCTGTTGATTTGGGGTTTTTTTAAATACTTTTTCCCCATCTTTTTAAATGTTGACTGTTTAAATGAGATCGTTCCTGGTAGAGGCCTGATTTTTTAAAAATGTGCATGACCAAAAAAAATTGAATGTAAGAATGGTTAAAGCACACGTTTTATCTGACGATTTTGCACAAATCTTGCCATGTTACCACCCTTAAAAGAAATAACATGTGGGCAAAAATGATGTAATCGGCCTCAGATAAACTAAATTTGACCTCATTTTAAGTTATTTCCATAGAACAGTGAGTATATTTGCTATGGGTAAGATAGAGCATCAACATCCCCTCCCCACAATCCACAGATTTGTTGCTTAAAAAAAAGTTTATTTATTCAGAAGGGAGAGGGGCAGAGAGAGAGGAAGAAAGAGTGCAGAGCCTGACTTGGGGCTTGAACCCACGAACCAGGAGATCACACCCGGAGCCAAAATCGAGAGTGTGATGTTTAACCGACTGAGCCACCCAGGCGCCCCAGATTTGTGCTTTTTTGAAACAATTGAGGTTAAGAAGAATTTAAAGGGGGAAAGAGTAGGAATGTAGAGAAAAGTGCCATTTTTGTGAACTAATTAAATTTTTGCTGACATGATCTCTTAAAATTACATTGAACCTCACTAGGTATATGCCCCAAGTGAATATAGGAATATTATGTGAAAACTGACTATTCTCTTTGATGATATGGCAGGAGATAGATAAGAAAGATTTCTAGGATGTCTCCTCACTTTCATGCTTACCCTTGGAGTCCTCAGGTTTTTTGAGAATATCCATTTCTTACATTAATTGACTTTTTTTTTAAATAAAAGAAGTCTTCCAAGAAAATAACCACATGACTATTTTTTATTAACTCTTTACTTTTCACGCCATACTCACAGTTTCGATGTTTAAATATTGGCTTCAGAAAATAAACAACATTTTGTATAACGGGGAGGGCTATGTTGAACTCAATTGTAGTCTCTGGAGCAATTAAGGAAGATACTTGTTTATATTTCTTGAAAAAAAAAAAAAGAAAAAGAAAAGAAAGTCAAGCAACCCGAATTTTTCTGCTTGCTTATGAACTACGATAGGAAGCATTTCTATTTTTTATATATCCTAAATGTTGAAACTGTCTAACTCATGTTAACCTTTTCTGTAAGGATCACAAATCGTCAGATAATCTCCTCTATCTTCGAAATTTATTTTCTGTCAAACGCATAAAACAAATCTTGGTGAAACATTCCATTAAAAAGGGAGAGAGGTTGGGGGAGATGTTTTCACTGTGGTATGTACTGCGTTTTCTGGACTCTCTGATGAGACACAGATGTTTCAAAGTGCCCACAAGGAGGGTTAGTCATAATCTGATGGATCCCTGGGTAATCTCTGAAATGTTGCGCTCCCATTCTTTCTCTCAAAAGATATTGCCTTCTTCTGCTGAATGAACTCAATGAATTTGCGACTGAAAGTTGAATCAGAAACACTCAAAGTGGAAACTGAACGTATTAGAATTTCTGCAATGGTTTATTGTCCAGTTCTTTCCAAAATGGTCCAAATATCATTTGGTTTGGGAATAAATGTCTCTTTTGACTTGAAGCAGTGCCAACATTTGTACATGGACCATAAGTTCCGTTCTCGTGAATATTTTGCAGTATGCCACAGTATGCCACTGCAATATGCCACCGTGACAAATCAGGGATTTACTTGAGAAAGGAACTCATTTTATGGGTACCTCCTACCCTCCCATCTACATCTGGAATGTAGTTGAACAGGTTGAAAATTTTCCCTTCTACCCTTCTAGGTTCTTTGGCTGGTCTAATAATTAAATCGATATAAGACAGATCAGCAGGAGAAAAACAAATTTAATTTTGTGCCTACGGGACCCCCAAAGTTTTGAGACTAAAGGACAAGTTGGGCAGGCGAGACTTTATGTCATCCTAAGCTCAAGACAGGAAGAATGGGGCTTCAAAAGGGAGTCACAGGAAGATATGAGCAGATGTTTGCCCTGCCAAGAGATAGGTCTGTTATTTTTTTTATTATTACTAAAATTGTTCAGTTTATTTTTGAGAGAGAGAGAGTACAAGCAGGGAAGGGGCAGAAAGAGAGGGAGACAGAGGACCCTAAACAGGCTCTATGCTGACAGCAGAGAGCCCAACCTGGGGCTCAAACTCACAAACCCAGAGATCATGACCTGAGCTGAAGTTGGATGCTTAACTGACTGAGCCACCCAGGCGCCCCCATACAGATAGGTCTTTTAGACTAAAAGTTATCTCTGGTAATAACTCTCTTCCCGGGTCAGTCACTCTATCTGAATTCTTTTAGATGGATGAGGGAGAAGGAAAAATTTGTCCTGAGTCTGTTGGGTCTTGATTGACTTGGACTCAAGTCATGCAAAGTATGCAAAGTAGCATTTTGGGGTGGTATGCTCTGCCCTCCTTCATCGTATTCTAGCTAGTTTTGAATCTTTGACTTTGAAAACCTGATGAAGAACAGATACCCTACTCTGGAAAAATTATGAAATCAAAGACACAACCTGAGAAAAAGTGAGGTAACTACCAAAGGCAATGGCCTGGGACTATCATTCCATTATTAACACTTATGCAAATCTCCGTGCAGAAATATGAATAAAAAATGAGTGCCCAACTGTTTAATCATCTTGATTGTGTTATCAAATTAGAACCATTTTTACCAGAAGTTAAAACCAAATAGGGATTAATTTAGTCATTGATGTATTTTGCAGTAAACTAATTGCATTTCAGAATACTTAGCCCTTATTTCAATGCCTTTATTTCTTTAGGGTCCAGATCATTCTCCTTAACTAATATGCTATCCCATTAATTGATCTGACAAGTATTTTTAAACTTTATGTGATTCTGAACCTAAAGTTAATACTTTGATAAGTATAATTTAAGATAATAAGATTCTTTATTGTGTTTGTAGAATGAGACCAATCCTTCAGATGCAAAATATAATACCTCAGTGTTCATTAACTGTTGAAAAATATTGAATTTCCAAACTTGTTTCCAAAATATTTGCCTTTTGGTTTTGCATATTTGTATTTCTAATTTTCTTCCATTCTCGGGCGTCTGTTCATGATTTCTAGCTTATTTTCATACTCTTTTTGTGTTAATGTTTGGATTCAATACTCAAATTCTTTATATGCTGAGTGACTTCTAGAGATTCACTCAATAAGACTTTCCAGCTTTATAAGTATTAACCTAAAACATTGTAGAGTTGTTTTATTTTCACTTGGGAAAATATTCATCTTTTTCTTTATATCAGTTAAACAAAGTCTGTGTCATTAATTTTAACCCTTAGACCTCTACCTACATGAATGATTGAGATAACATTTACAGTCTTTCTGAAAATTTATTTTTTAATATACAGCTTTGATTCTAGAATACAGAGGAAAAACTTTAAACAAGAGGGAGCTTTTTGTTTGTTTTAGGAAAGGGTTGTCATATTTTATTTATTAAAAAAAAACTTTAACGTTTATTTATTTTTGAGAGACAGAGTGAGTGGGAGAGGGGCAGAGAGAGAGAGGGAGACACAGAATCCAAAGCAGGCTCCAGGCTCTGAGCTGTCAGCACAGAGCCTGATGCAGGGCTCGAACTCACAAACCACAAGATCATGACCTGAGCCAAAGTCGGATGTATGCTCAACTGACTGAGCCACCTAGGTTCCCCAGTAGTCATATTTTAAGAGGAAGCTCTCTTTTGGGAGAAAGAGGAAGCTGAATTCCCCAGGATAGAACGTGCCTCTTTTTTCTGCAGCAGAATCACTGCTCATTAAGGTAAAAGTCAGGCTGTGGTTTGGGTTTTATGTATTTTCTGTTAATTCACTTAAAAATGCTTTTCCTCCTGTACATATTCCTTACAAACTGTAAGTCTACAGGATAATATATGTGCCCGTTTTTATCTATGGCCACAGAAAATGACACAGATAAATATCACTTTGTGCTAAAAATAAGTCCATAGTAATGCAGAGGTCAGTCCTGATTCATATGGTACATAAAACATGACATCTACACTGAATGCAGTACTGCTGAATTTTCATATTAAGGGGTTTTGGCTGGAGGAATTCAGACACATACGCAGTATGGCCCTAGAAATCTTGCCAAGAAAAGTTGGGTTTAAAATGGAGGGGAACTGATCCAAGAATAGGCCTCAAACATGTTGCATTCATTACGCGCAGCTGTGTACATGAGAAGTGACTTTTTATTCCACCTACCAAAAGCCTACCCAGAGCTGTCATTTTTTTTTTTTTGCCAACTTGCTGACCTTTCTGTTCCCACAGAAGGAAAATGTGATTGACACATGATTATTCAAAACATTTTGGCAATAGAAAAAATGCATGCTAATGTATTTGCCATGAATACAACACAGTTTTTTAAGTTTTTATTTATTTTTGAGAGAGAGAGAGAGGGAGCGCACAAGCAGGGAAGGGGCGGGGCGGGGGGGAAGTATCTGAAGTTGGCTCTGGGCACACAGCAGAGAGCCTGATGTGGGGCTCGAACTCATGAACGTGACATCATGACCTGAGCCAAAGACAGAGAGGCAGACGCTTAACCGACTGAGCCACCCACACACCCTGAACACAACACATTTTTAAAGAGACATTTCTTGTAAGTTCAGTTTTTGCGAGTAAATATTAACTAACCTAAGATATGGAGAAAACCAACTCGGATTCAGCATGTTGATGGTTACTGCATGAGGGGCATTTGGAATGTAAGGATTTAGAGGCACTCGGGTTACCCAGGTGATAAAGAATTATGATAAAGAGACTTGGCAAAGAAAGAGAAAAACAGAAACCTATTTCAATATGCCTGGAAGAAACAAATGTCAATCATGACACATCAGCAACTCTTCAGTCAGGTTCCAAGGAAGTAGAGTGGGTATTAAGTCATAGTTACCTGGTCAGGTCACATTTTCTCTGCTTCTGCTTTTGCCTCCACGGCTGACCGATATGTTCCCATTTTCTCTCTAGCTCCAGCTTTCCAAAGACAGGATCTATTCGATGGAGTCTAGTCTCATCCAGTATAAAGCATGACCATGTTGGGCAGAGCATCATGGCGGACCATTTTATGGAAGCTGGCCTTGCCAGCAGTTGGCTTTCTTTGGGTCGGCCATGGATTCAATCAATACAGTGGCACCAGAGTTTTAAGAGTTATGCCATGAAGCCAAGCCAAGGGAATCCCAAAAAGGGGCTTTTGGAAGGTTCTGTGTGATGTTGGCAGCCCATAAATTGTATCATAAATGCATGCATTAGAATAATAAGAGATATTTAAAATTTTTTTTATTTTGCTGTATTTTCCTCACACAACATTTGACCTTCTTCAAGAGGAAGTGAATAATACCAAACAAGATGGTGGGGAAATCGTTTGTATTGTTATTTTTCCAATCTCTGATGGTCACTAATTCTGATTATGGAGATTTTGCTGGCAGAAATGCTTCCCTGGTCTGGCAAGCCCAACAGATGAACCCTGTTTAATCTGTGTGCAGATATGTGGGGTCTACAGAGAGCAGGGTCCAGTAATTCTCCGTGCTAGGAAATGTCTTCTGGCTTTTGACCCAACAGATCCCAAAGCTACTTCTTTCCAAAGAATCTAACCAAGTCCATTATCTTCATCGGGGAGATATATTTGGGTATTTGATGACTCTCACTATTCCACAAGCAGGAGAATAATCTTTGCATCTTCCAGACTCGAAGAATATTTGCCAATTCACACGCAACAAATCTGTCAGAAATAATGACGCTACCTCTGTCTCAAAATCTTTCTCACTTTGGTAAATCATAGGACTGCTAAGCATTATGTGGCAAACTTGGATATTAAAACTTAATTTTTATTTGTGCCCGTCAAAATCATTTAGTTTTTATGACTTTTGAATTAGTGTGTAATTGTAATACATTTGATTATGAAATTGATTTATTAGATGGTTAAGCATCTGACTTTGGCTCAGGTCATAATCTCAAGGTTCGTGAGTTAGAGCCCCACATCAGGCTCTGCGTTGACAGTGCAGAGCCTGCTTTGGATCCTTTGTCTCCCTCTCTCTTTCTGCCCCTCCCCAGCTTGCAATCGCTTTCTCTCTCTCTCAAAGTTAAGTAAACATTGGGGCACCTGGGTGGCTCAATCAGTTGAGCATCCGACTTCGGCTCAGGTCATGATCTCATGGTTTGTGAGTTCGAGCCCTGCATCAGGCTCTGTGCTAACAGCTCAGAGCCTGGAACCTGCTTCAAATTCTGTCTCTCTCTCTCTCTTTCTCTCTCTCTATCTCTGCCCCTTCCCTCCTCACACTCTGTCTCTCTCTCAAAATAAATAAACATTTAAAAAAAATTTTAAGTAAACATTAAAAAAGGTTAAAAGAAGATTTTCCTTATATAGTACCTATATTTTAAACTCTTTAGATGCAGTATTAATTTTTAAGTAATTTAGTGCCTCAAGTGATGGATCGAGTTAACATTTCTAGTAGTGCCAAGAAGTAAAAGTATTTTGCTTTAAACGTTTAAATCAAACTCAAATTATTAGTTTTGACATTTGGAAAATCTCTAAGTCGTTATTACTGTAGAACCAAATGTTCATGATCATCTAACAGCTACGGTTGTGTCGGCCATGGTCCTTTAAAATTTGCCACAAATTCAATTCAGATAAACCAACTTTATTCAACTGTCTCACTTGATTTGTACAACAATCCAGTGACACAGGTATTACATTATTTTTTACTTTGCATACATTCCTGAGGCTCAGAAATGTCAAGTAATTTCCCCAAGATCAGACAGCTCATAAGTGGAAGAAGTAGAGTTGGAATTCAGGGCCGTCTGAACCCGGGCCCATGGTTTGAAGTCTTTATCAGGCCTCAGTACAGCGCTATCATCGAGCCTATGGCACAGCTGTGGTAAGGGTCTGGAGAGTAACAAACGGTGGTAACGTTTGGTGTATTTGAATTTGCTAGTTAATGTGTAGAGGAAGGCGATTAGGCCCCTTAGTCTTCCAAGAGACAAAGCATATTTATGAGCAGAAGGTAGCCCATTTTATGAAGGGAGATTCTAGAATTGGTTGTAGAAAAGCTGCAGATGATGATGAAAAAGAAAGGCCCAGGACGTGTTTTAAAAGGCCTAAACCACCTCCAGCTGAGTAGGTGAAATTTGACTTTGTAGGAAATAAAGCAGAGACAGGAGCAGGTTTGCATCATTAAGAGGTAACTGGCAGCAAAGGCAGGGGGAGGGGGGGCGAGGAAATATTTAGGACGCTTTCACAAAGGTCCAGGCATGAGACAGTGGGGATCTAATTCTGGATAGCAGCTCCATGAACAGAAAAGAGGGGTGAGTTTGAAGACCTATAGAAGGCGTAGAAGCAACAGGATATGGCGATGGATTTTATGTTGGCATTGAAGAAAAGGCAGTGGAAGCTTTGCCTTAGTCAACGAGGGGGAAATAGATAAGCCAAAATCTGAAAGACAAGAGCTCTGAAAGGCTTTGGGCGTGAGAGTGACGGGTAGTATGTTTGACTTTGGACATGTTGCATTAGAATTGCCTGTGGGACAGCCACAGTGAGCACGGGGAATTACGCCGTAACACAATCAGAAATGAAGGCCACCAGGAACACAGACAGGAAGAGATTAATGTCAACTAATTGGTCAAGAAAGGCTTTGAGAAGAAAATGACATTAAATGCCAACGGACAGATAAAATTTCCGCATGTCAAAATTGAATGAAAGGACATTTGAGGTAGGTTTGAATTCAGAATATGTTTTACGTTTACTGTTTTATCGGGCATCCACCCAGATGTGCATGCAATGTGATATATTTTTTATTATAATTTTCTATAACATGTGAAGTCTTTATGTTGGGCTCTAGTCAGATTAAATGTAATATATATGTAATATATATATCCCTTCTTTCATTCAACCAGTATTAAGCCAATCACATTTAATAACATGCAGTATTTTAAACCAATAGGTATAATGTAATACGTGCTGTGATTATTATGGTGTCTTAATCAAGTGGCATCTAGCCATGAGGGGACAGGAAACTTTCAGGACAGAAAGAGGAGACATCTGAGCTGAAACATGAAGGGCAGAGGGGAGGAACCAAGGCAGGGCGCTATCCCAAAGAGAAGGAATGTCCTTTGCAAAGTGCCAGAAACCATAGCTTTTGAAGGATTTTTTTCTGAATGTCGTGTAGAGAGTGTGTCGGAGGAATGTGTGTCCAGGCATGGAGGCCAGTATGATACTGTGTCCGAGTGAGAAATGAGGATTTCATTAAGGAGGGCAGTGACTGTAGGGACGGAATCAGTAAACAGTGGAAGGCTGATGGACTGATGTGCTGGGGGCCGGGGGCAGGGAGTGCGGACAGAAGAGAAGAGAGTGACATCCAGGTTTCTTCTTGGACATTTGTCTGGGACACAGAGGTTTTGCTCAGTGACACAGGAAATGCAGAAGCAATAGGAAGTTGGTGGAAGATGATTATTTTAGCTTCGAACATGTTACATTTAAGATGCCCCCAGGACATCCTATTGCAGACATTAAGTGATTGGATATGAGCCTGGCTGGGAATTGAAATCAAGGAATAACATAATTTGTGAATTAGGCCTTGAGAGATGGCAATGATTATGTAAGTCAGAGCTGAAGAAAAGGCGGCAGGGGTGGAGGGGGGGTTGGTGAAGAGCCAGGGGAGGGATGAAGCGGGGGAGGGCATCTAGGCAGGGGGAGCATTGTGAGTCACAAGAGGCAGAAAAAGGGTAGGGTTCTATCTGAGAAAAAAACAGACTGCCAAGGGCAAGATAAGCCTAGAATGGTCCTGTCAGATAATAGGCTAAGGACTGGATTTATTCCGTAGTCAATAGGCAGCCAGTGAGGATTCGAGCGTGGAAAGAGCGTTGGCAAGTAGGTCATTAGGAAGACTTGCGTGGATATGGGTTGGCGGGGCGTGCAGAGGCCAGGTCAGAGTTATTGACACACCTAGCACAGAGGTAATGAAATGAAACTTAGAAGAAAGAAGTTTCCAGAGGAAAGAAAAAGAAAACATGGGTGTGGGAGGCACCTGTGAAAATATAAATGCCGTAGCAGCACTTCTGTCTGAACATGGCGAGAACAGGGAACGGACGTGACCGGAGGACCGACAGCTTTCAGAGAAGAAGGAAAATCAGAAGAGGAGTCTGGTTTGGGGGAATACGTAGCTTGTGCTGTAGATAGAACTTGATGATTGTGCCTTATGGAAATAAACTAGCGGAACAATGTATCAGAATATTTTTTTGATAAGTTGCTTTTTTGTCCTGTTTTCCTGATGTTATAAAACTATATCCCAGAGATTAGACCAGATCATCTTTTTTTCTGTACGCGACAAAATTAAGGAAAAAAAAAAAGGCTTAGAAAGTCAAAGGAGAGAGCTAGGGAATCCTTACCAAGAGCGCCAGTCAGTCGTCTTTGCTGGGCTGGACCGTGGAATGTGGGGTGGCTGTGGCAGCCGGACGGAAGTCTGGGCACGCCACCCTGGTGGAGATCAATCAGACAACGGACACGGAAAAGACGGGCATTTCCACGGGAATCGCCAGGATGCTAGTTGTTCTTCTGAGCCAGCATCTTTGAAGTCTTTAAAAATACAATGTACAATTCTGGCAGTATACGCAGACGGGTCTGATGACTGAGTCAAACATACCACACTTGCTGGGATGCCACCTCCACATGGGCGGAGCTCTGTTATGGGGGTGGGGGAGGGGGAGGGGGAATCTTTTCCTGGTCTTCTCAAGTTCCACGGATTTCTAGAAGTTACGGTTTTGTTCACGAGAGTCCATTCTCCCTGCCAGGCCATCAGAGAAAGCTATTTGTCTTCATCTCTATTGCCCCAGATTTGTATCTACAAATACAGCGTGTCTTATACGACTTCTTCCATCTTCAGTATTTACACGGCAGGTGAATTTTTTTTTCTTTAGTGACTTGACTTGTGAGTTGATTACTGTTATGGTTTCTCTTTTTCCTAAGAGTCTTTATTCCAAGAAAAAAACTTTTTTTAAATTCCTATTGAAAAGAAAGACCGGCCACCTCAGCCTGTGGACCCAAGTGTTAAGATGCTTTATAAGACAGGGCCGTTGCAAGTGCTTGTAATATGGAGATTAGACATTCTGTCCCTGGCATGGGGACAGGGCTGGCATTGGCCAATCAGGGAGTGCCCTGCCTGTCTTCCTCGGGCCAGAGAGAGGCCCAGAAGGAACAGCTGCCAGTCAGGAGGAATGTGAGAAAATAGGAAATTGATTTGAAATAGGATTGGGAAAAAGGCAGAAGAATGACTTTAAGAATTTTCAAATATTCCCTTTTTAGACATAGGTAGTTGCTGTCTCTCTGAGGAAGGTGATCCTTAGTTGTTCTCTCACGAGAGCAAAAGGAGCAGCAAATTCACAGGCAGTACAGACATTAGAGAGACCCGAAGTTGGTTTATTTCTTCATAATTGGAGGAAAATTGAATATCGATTTGTATTTTACTCTTTGGAAAGTCTTCTTGATCCTTTAGAAGTAAAAAAAGAAATGGAACATTATAAACGTTCTAATTCTAGGTTCAGGTAAAGATCTTTTTTTCCCTGCTAGTTACAACGATATTAATTAAATTTCACATTAAGTAGACGGGGGTGGGCAGTTTCATGTTTGATTGTGAAGGTCACAGGGATTCTTAATTTTCTATGGACAGTGTTTCTTTGGCCTTAACAGATGCCTTCAGGCAAACGATAACTCTTTTTTCCTTTGCTTAAGGAAGTATGGGACGGGGTTGGGGTCATGCTAACGGTATTTAGGAGAGAAAGAAGTCTGGTTTTGGGGGTTATATATACTAGCTGCCCTGTGAGAAGGCACAAGGCTTCAGCAATGAGCTCTGTTTTTTCGGGTCCTCACATTTAGTAATGTTGTGCGATCTCCTTAAGACTGGAAACTGGTGGTGGCGGTAACTCCACTCACCAGGAGCCTCTGCTGCAGAACCACTTAGAGTCGTTGATGGGATGCAGGGGCGTTATAAGAATGAGATCTTGTAAGATATGTAAATCTTAGCTAGGAAGAATCAACGCATGTGATTGCCACCAACCATATGGTAACAAACAGGCTCCCACACACCTGTTACATCTCTTGGCTTCCGAAAGAAATCCTCAATGCTGTTCTTATGAAGGAAAGAAACTTTCATCTCTTAAATGCATTCCAAGGTGGGCGGTATCTTTATATGGAGTAGGAGAGAGATGAGGGGGGCCTGGGTGGCTCAGTTGGTTAAGCGTCCGACTTCGGCTCGGGTCGTGATCTCACGGTTCGTGAGTTCAAGCCCTGCATGGGGCTTTCTGCTATTGACAGAGAGCTGGCTTTGGATTCTCTGTCTCTCTCTCTGCCCCTCCCCTACTCATGCTCGCGCGCTCTCTCTCTCTCTCTCTCTCTCTCTCAAAAATAAACATTTTCTTAAAAAAGATGAAAATAGCTGTTTTCTAAATCACATCTGCATTAAGAAGTCAGCGTTTGGAAATGAGCAAGGGAGCCCTTTAACTTATCCTTCAAAAAGTTTGATCTGTAAAATGATATTGGATGGACAGGCAACAAACAGTCAGGAGAGTGGAACAGCAGAGTGGAAAAAGGAGAAACGTTAAGAAAATGCTTGAATCTAAATATCCTAGAACTTAAAACTACTATCCAAAGACGTTAAAGCATATCGAAGAAACTGGCCATTTAAAGGACTCAAAAGAGGGGCACCTGGGTGGCTCAGGAGGTTATGCATCAGACTCTTGGTCATGATCTCAGAGTTTGTGGGCTCGAGCCCCGTGTCTGGCTCTGTGCTGACAGTGCAGAGCCTGCTCGGGACTCTCTTGCTCTCTCTTCCCTCTCCCCCTCTCTCTCTGTCTCCTCTCTCTCTCTCTCTCTCTCTCTCTCCCTCTCTCAAAATAAATGAGCTTTAAAAAATAAAGGATTCAAAAGACCTGAGAGATTTCTTTGTTTCGAGGGAAAAATCGAGGCCACAGCCAATCAGAAGAGTCCTGTCTAGAACTCAGATTCGCTGATGCCTAGAGAATTTGTAGAGACGCAGGGAAATCCTTGAAGGGTGGACTGAGCTATTTCTTCACTGATTCCGACGTACCAACTATTGAAGCTTCTCTGTTCCTCTTAGATTCTTTTAGTTTGCGGTGAGCCCATTTTACCACTGGTTTCAGTGGTGCCCACTCAGGTCATCTAAGGCACAGACAAAAAGTTACCTGCTTTACAGCCACGCCTATTCCCGACACTGATTATGACACTACATGTTTTTATTAAAATCACTGGAAATAATCACCAAGCGATAGAAGAAGCTCTTTGTGGAAGAAATGCCTAGGGATAATTTAGGACCTTTCTCACTCATCATAAGTCACTGTGAATCACAACCTCATCTAACTGCTCTTTGCCAGTCAGAAAATTCCTCATTCTAACCATCCTCCTGAAACTCTGCCAGAAATTCCTTGAGGGTACATTTTACCCAACATCCATACGAGAATACAAACAAAGAAGATACAGCTTTTTCCACAAAGGTTTGCACCTCACCGTGGAAGACTTTCTGCTTGACCCTGGCTCTTCTCTCATTTGCACTAACGCTATCTTAGACGCTGGAGTTAAAGTGACACAGTGATATATTGATCTAATGAGTAATATTATGAAATTAATTCTAAAATACTCTAACTCGTGCTGCCTGAATCTTTAAAATCCACTTGAATGATCACATTGTGCAAACCTTTTGTTGAAAGTCTTGCAAAGGCCTTTGGCCAAAAATAACAGAGAGCTGGTTTTTCTCCGTGGTGTCTATGTCAACATCAAATTGCCACCAAGGACGGGAGGCTTTCAAACACCCCTACGGTGTGGTGTCAAAGGTGTTCACCTGGACACTTGCCTTTCTGATCAGGATCTTTTATCCTTTGTACACACCTTGCTTAGGATCAATTAAATAGATGTCTTTATTTTCCCTTTAATTACTCTAGACCTTTGGAAAGACCGAATTCCCTTTGTCGGGGTTTTCCATAGAAAGAGACAGTCCCTGAAGCCTGCTGTCACTCAGAAGCTCCCAGCCCCAAGACAGATACAGTACAACTTGAATGTTCCTCACGTGACAGCCTCTGGCTCAACCTGGTTTTTACTTCACGCCTCCCTCCCGCTTTCTAGAAAATTCATTTCTCCTCCCTGCGTATCTTTGTACAATTCCCCTTATGCTGCTCAAACTACCCGAACAAGACCCTAAGTAAGCACATTTGCTTTTTGCAGACTGAGAGAGACCTCATGTAGAAAGTTGCCTAAACGAACCGGTATATGTTTCCCGACAGAGTATTTTAAGTAATGGAAATACTGTTTTCAACACTCGGTTTAAAACTAGTCTTGCCCTGTGAGGATTAAAGAAGGCGTTTCGTGTGAGAATACCCAAGGTGTTTCAGGCACATAATAGGCATTCAGTAAATGTGAGTCAAGTTCAAGTCTAAAAATTCTGAAGCAAAACACTGGTTTGCAGACTGGCTGTCTCCGTGTCCCCGCCATCTTGCTTTTAAATCTGACTTTCACCCCATTACTCTGCTAGACATTCTTCTCCGTTAGGCCACAAATTGCTTTCTTCCTGCCAAATTCAGGCATTTCACTTCAATCACCGTAAGTGTTCATCTGTGACATAGAGATTTGTACCCATCACCCTCCTCATTCCCGACCTCAGTTCTTCTGGTTGTGCTGCAGTCCTGAGTCCTCCAATTTCCTAGACTTCGCCTTCTGTCTCCCCTGGTGCCTGAACTTCCTTCCCGTGCCCCCCGTGCGGAGGTGACCCCCGGGATTCAGTTCACTCAGCGCCTCTCATCTTCTTCTCTCAGAAACACCACCGCTATGGAATGGGCTAGTAAACACACATCACAGACCTGATGCCCTTCCCTCCGCCTCCGGACCCCTGGCTGGCGCGTTTAAAGAAATGAAACCCTTGCTTCCCTCTCTGTGCGTTCTCTCTGGCTGCTCAGGGAACCTTCTTCTTTCCGGAGGCCTAGATCTCTAAACCTAGGGCCTGATGGCCCCGTCAGTGTGGTTCTCTGCCCCATTCCCACCACCACATCCTGTGAAGGAGCGTCAGAGGACAGCCAGTAGGATGAAAACTAGACCCGTGCGGGACCAGTAAACTAGAATAAAATAAAGACAACCGAGATCACTTACGTGGTGATGTGGATCTTAAGGGGAGATTGAAGAACAGTCATCTTCAAGAATATGAAGGGCACTTAGTGAGAAAATGGTGGCTAGCTCCTCTCTGTTTCTACTGAAGATGGAACAAGAGCGTTTGGGCATAAATTGGGGTGTTAGAGATTTAGAGACTCACTTCAAGCAGGAATGGCATGGTAGGGCTTTGAAAAAGAAAAGAACCAACAAACAAATAGGTTCATCTGTGGGGATTCAGAAGAGTCTGACCAAAGTAGATCACACAGTACATTTATGTCCCATTTTATAATCCAAGGAATCTTAGAATGTCAAAGTATACATTTATCATTTAAAAAAGTAGCAAACTCAAATTATCAGTGGTGCTAGGCACCATTTGGTCATAGTCTCTGCCCTCAAGATTGTGGGCTGGGTTAGGTTGGGTTAGGTTAAGGGGAAGTGTGTGAGAGAGAGAGAGAGAGAGGACCAAATAATTACAGAATAGTGTGGTAAATACAAATGATAGGCTTGTTCCAATCAGCAAGCAGTTTCTTCCGTCTGGACTATTTGCTTCCAGTGATCCATCAATCTCCCCGCCCCTAACCCAGTATTGGTGTCTCTAGCACAAGACATTAGACTAAGTGCTGGGGATGCTGGGAACCAGCAAAGACATGGTCCCTGCCCTCATGTGTTTAGGGCCTAGAGGGAGTTACAAATAGGTTGATGGGCAGCAGAATATGGTCTGATGACTGTTAGGAAAGGATATTTGCAGAGTTCAATGGCAACTCAAAACGGGGGGCTCTTAAACTATTGTTAGTGGATCAGGAAAGATAAATGGAAGAATTGACTGCTAAACCAAGTCACGAGTAAGCAAAAATTGGCCAGGTAAAAAGCAGAGGTATCAAGCATATACCTACCTCTAAAATGACATACAAATATATGTGCTCAGGCATATTTATGTTCATGAAATAGAAGAAAAAAATCATGAGAACCGTGTTCCATGTGACTGTGTTATAAAACATCCAAAAAATAATACATTATTATCTTGATTTGCCAATAAAGACTGATTAAATAGACTACTGGCAAAGAAATCATCGTAATTCATAGGCGTCCTTTTGAAAATGTTAGTGCTATAAACTTTCAAGAGCGATTGGAGGAGTTTCTGGGACTTTTATGCTCTGTCCCCTGCATTAAGAATCTGACCTGGGTTTAGCTCATTGCCTCTGCAGATGACTTCTTACCTAATTACTCCAGCGAATAACCAATTCTTGGTGTCTGAACCAAGAAGACAAAGTATTTATAGTAAGGTATTTAATTTCAGAGATACATTGCCTAGCTTTTTAACATTTAACTGGAAATGTTGAGTTTTTGAAAATGTAGCCCTAAAATATGGGTTGGGTGAACGGAATGATGGCTGGAGACAGAGTCAATAAAGATTGACAAGATGACTCTGCAATGAAAACAGTCAGTCATTTTTGTCTATCACATTTCAGCGTCTTACACATGGACTGTCAAAGAATACGTTCAAAGGACCCCCTCCACCTCAAAGTACATCCTTATTTTCAAAACATAAAAATAGGTTGAACCCAGTAAGTTGTCAACCATGGACAAACACTGCCATCCCTGGGTAGGCTTTGGAATTAGTCTTGCTGCCCGAGACCTTGTATCCAACCTGCCAGGGGTGAATGGCACTCCCTCTATCTTGGCCTCTAGTGTGCTTCCCCCCATCATGGAGACTGATTCATCGAACTAGGGTTCTGTGCATTCATCTACTATAGACTCCCTTCGAACGTCGCCTTTGGTCGCTTGGTGGTGTGACTTGGGTCCTCAACTCTTGCTTTATACCCAGATCCTGGCTTCCGCGCCCCCAGCTAACTCTTGCTGACCATCTGGATTTCTCGTGAAGCTTTGCCCTCTTGAACCCCTGTCTTGCTCTCACCACTAGAGAGGAATGATCTCCCTTCCTTACCCCCTTGCCTCCCTCTTGGATCCTTGCCAACACAGGCTGATGCTCACTAAGCCTTTTGGATACAGTGCATTGCTTGATTGCCCCCCGCGAAGAGTCCAGACCTCATCACGCACTCCCAGATCTTGCTTCCTCCTCCTCCCTGCCTGCCCAGGCTGTGGAGGACCCAGCATGCTCCTGCCCAAGGTCACCTGAATTAGGACAAAAATAAGAACCCGTCCTTTTGATACACAATAAACATGATTGGAGATCTAAAGAAAGAGTCTTAGGTCTTCATCACATAGTATCGGATTTCAGGAGGCATTTGTGGTGTGGGTGAAATAACATCTTTATAAATAACGTAGAAAACTTACCTTTTGGAAGCTCCTGGATGTGGGTCATTGCAGATAGGTGTGAAATAAAAAGCTGTGTCGTGGGTAGATTGTTCTGTATGTTAAATCAAAGACTCGCCGAGGTATTCTACTGTCCTTTCCGATTTACTGTTCGACATCTGTGAAAATTATGACTTGGACTTTATTAGGAGCCTTTTCCTCAAACCTTTATTTCAGTTCCAGTCTAAGTGATAATTGAACTCTATTGGAAAAAGGACCCAGAGATATGATTTTAAATACAGCCTTACGTCAGAACCCACATAGCTGTTAGAGACTTTGTTGCTCCTGTCAAAATCACACTTTGCAAAACAGAAGATGACATCTAAAATGTTATGCGCAGCATGTAGCAAAGTAATTGTACGATTATCAGGTACCAGTGATGTCAGGGCGCTGTAACATTGGTGACGTTGAGTGCCTCTGACATAGCTGTTATTTAAAGAAGAAAAAACGTGTTTCCAAATAAATGTATGCTTTTCACAAAGTCCATTTAGACAAACCAAATTCTAGCGTGACGGAAACACACTCACCTCTGCTACTCCCTCAGTCGGGAACGCTTATTAACTATTTTTGTTTCCCCGTAAGATTCCAACTCGCAGAGAGTACTAAGATGTGCACCCTTGGTTACCTAACTCTTAAGGTAACTTTAAAACACAGGGAGAATCACGTGCTGTGTCTCTCTTGTTCCCCTCCTCCCAAACCCACAAACAATCCATGTTAAACATTGAAAATCATGTCTTCAAATCTTTGGTGTGGCTTATCCTGATACATTTGATCTTGAAAGTGATCTACCGTCCGAATACCTGTGTTAACTGCCCAGGCAATGCTGAGCACCTCGTGAAATGGTTTCAGGACCTTGGGGCTGCATGTAAGCTCTGCTACTCTGTAACTCTTTGGACCCTTATTACTCTCTTTAAGTTCCAGTTTCCTCATCTGTAAAATGGGATACCAATACAAGGGCTTAGAGAAATAAAAAGGACGTGTGTCAAATGCTCAAGATAGTGACAGTCATATGCAGCGCTCATTGTGACTTGTTACCAGACGTCCTGTGTGTAGTCTAGGTAAAAGTGTGCGATTTTGACTTTATATTAGTATCTCTGAAATAAGGTTTCAGTCCTTCACCATTACCAGGAAAGGTAATCGTCTTAGTGTTGGTTAAACTCTGATTTTTTTCCCCAAGGATTTTGGCAGAAGTAGAGATAGGTGAGAAGAAGTCTTAATATTAAAGCTAAGTTGGTGCCAGTTTGAAGAAACAGCTCATTCATGGACTTTTTTTTTAAATGCAATTTGCTTTGATTTGGTTTGGTTCATGCATTTTTAACAATCTTCCTTGTGGGGTGCAGTCATAAGCCTTTTATGCCTAAAGAACTGAATTCAGTTATAAGTAAAATTCATTTAATAGCGCAAGTCTGATTCTATGTGGTTATTTATTCACAACATAAAATAGCCACATAATTCAACATAGTTAATCGTGTCTGCTCGTAGAACTGTGGGGAATTCTGCAGATCTCAGACAAAAAGTGTGTAAGCTACAGAAGGCAGGATCCATACGCTAATTATTCCTGATCTCATCAATATGGCGAACTCTGGTAGATGAACATAGAAGTTTAATGTGTGTCTTATTCTGCGTCTCTGTAGAACTCTGTGGTAGACTCCTTTATCTCAGAGATGGCAGTCATGTAATGTGTGGATGGCACAAAACTGGTCTTTTCTCGGGAAGCCCTATGTGGAAACCATCCTTCCCTTGTCAGCGACAGAAACTGTTTAAAACTCCCTCTTCTTCCCCGTGGACTGCTGCTGCCGCTACTCAGCTCTGTTCAAAGGAAGCCCTTGATTATTCTCCAGGGACACTGTCTTTGTGCAAATTGGAAATAATTCGTCTTGTATTCAGAAAAGGTAGGACTAGATATATATATGTAGAATATTCCAGTAGAGTCTGGTATAAAAATGTACCTAACCTGTATCTGGTGTTTATAAATGGGCATTGCTTAATTAGCATTTTAAATTGGAATTTTAATAAATGCTATCAATCAGTGACCAATTTACATAGCATTTATCTGGGGAGATTAGCAGGCGAAATACCAGGCTTCTCGAGATGCACCTTGGCCCGAATAGGGATTGAAGATTTTAAAACCTCACATTCCTCCGATCACAGTGCTCCCTCTTTGTGTCCCCTAACGTTCTCATTCAGACCTGCATCTGCTAATCTGTGTCGTCGACAATCCAGGGGTACATATCTGAAACGCAGATCCTGAAAAAGGCCAGCTGTGCGGTGTTTTACCTGTTTAATTCTTCTAAGAGTCCAGTCGAACAGCCTCCTCATATTTTGGCCTAAATAGTTCTGTAGTGTTTATTTGCAATTATTTCAAGTAACTCCCCC
Source organism: Suricata suricatta (assembly GCF_006229205.1). Taxonomy (NCBI): domain Eukaryota; kingdom Metazoa; phylum Chordata; class Mammalia; order Carnivora; family Herpestidae; genus Suricata; species Suricata suricatta. Next base: position 12,552,941 of record NC_043700.1, read on the forward strand.
CGCCCCCAACGAACACACACATGGGCAGAGTCACACACCACCCTGATCTGTGCACTGAGCATGTTTAAGGTATTATGACTTAGGGAGATATTTGCTTCAGAGCTTTTGGAGACCCACAAAATATCTATTGTTCTCTTTTTTGACCCAGTTTTACTAAAGAGATTTGCAAAACCCTGAAAGAACTTTGAAATTTAGACCGTGTCCAAGAAATGTTTAAATAATTTCTAGGGTATCTTACTAATGTCCTGATTAAACGGTGAACATACTGACCACTCCGGGAAGAACAGCCAGGATGGCTGTGATAATCGAGTTGTAATAGAGTGTTTGTGAGTCACAATTTGAGAGAAGCCATCCTTACTGAAAGAACAGAACACACGGGGTAGAGACTGGAGCGCCGTAAGTAACACCAGACATTTCCATGACTGTGTTAGACAGTAATAAAAACAGAGAAGGAAAAGTATCCACCGAGAGGTTGACGAGCTGTGCTCCCATTACCATATGGAGCATTAGATGTAAAAAGTGACAGAAGTTCAAGGTAAAAGGAGTATGCAAGAGAGGAAAAAGAAATTACTGTTTTTGAGCCACAGATTGAGGTAAGAATACATTCGTTACTGGATCTTATTGATAAATGGAGAACCCTAACCCTTTCTTAAAGTATTAATTTTTTGGTTTGTCAGTATTTGGACGACAGTTTGTTCAAATGTGGACTGACAGCTAGCTAATCCTATAAAGATGTGCTGGTTGATATTCATACTGTAAATTAAGGTGCTTCTTGTTTCTTCCTAAAAATACGGAGGGAGCTGGAGGAATTGGAAGAAGACATCGGAGAATCCCCAAACTAACACACATTCAATTCTCAGTTTAATGGAGGAAGAAGCTGAGGGTGGATGGAATGTTCTAGAAAAAAAAAAAGACACATTAAAGGAAGGAGGGACGTTGGACGGGAGGCAATGCAAAGATCATGCTAAGAGTGGATCCGGAGGGA
>NC_043700.1:12554025-12778880 GCF_006229205.1 Suricata suricatta
CGGGGACGGCGGCGGCGGCCCCGCTTCTCGCCCCGGCGGTGTCGGAACGGGGAGGCGGCGGCTCCGCGCGGGTCGCAATCGCTGCAGAGGCCACTTCGCGTCTGAAACGAGGTGGCCCTTTAACCCCTGAGGGACCACGTTTGAGGGTTTAGAGGAGGCGGAGGCTGAACTTTCTGGATTCCTCTTCGGCCCTCGGAGTGGTGCAGGTAGCCGCGGGGAGAATGGAGTCTTTTGTTCCCAGTATTTTTAATTAGGTGGATTTTTTTTTTTCTTTTTAAGGGGTAGTAGACAGTTCTGAGCCACGAGGTAAAGCTGTCGTTTCTCCTGCATTCTGTGACTTTTGCCATGTGTCTCGTTGGATTCGTTGGGAGCAAATCTTAGCCGTAGTGATTTGGGGTAATTTATGGTTCGGATAGGTGTTGAAATCTGCATTCAGCTGAAATTAATCAGCCCTTTGCTTCCATTAACTAAAATCCATCATGCTGATTGCTTAATGGGGAAAGAGGTACAAAATAATCGTGCTAATTAAGAGCGGTTTTTCTCGTGCGAAATACTTAGTGTGTGATTTTTGCCAGGTGAGGGTTTTCTACAGCAGAGTCTCTAAAAGAAGCCCAACTTTGCCTTTGTGTTTCTATGCGGGTTACTCTTGGAAGGATAGTTGGGGGGTGACGGTGGGGGAGAAACGTGCGCACTATTAGAGACCTTTTTACCGTTTGTGTCTGTGTTTCCAGAAAATAAAACAAAGATCTGTGGCATCTCTCGGAATGAGAAGTCCCGTTTCCTGCCTTTCCTCTGCCGGCGTCTCTATTTTTCTGGAATATCTCAGATGTGATATGCACAGGGTCTGTGTGCCCGTCACAAAGTCATTCTGTCTTCTGAAAGCCTAATATAATCAAATTCAGTGCCTTAAGATGGTGTAGTTGAGGATTTGATCCCTTTCCACTGAAGTGGAAATACTTTCAGTAATTGAAAGCAGATTCACGTCTGGAGTTGGACAAGCCAAGGTTTTCATTTTTAAAATAAACCTTTTGTTCTCTGCTTTTAAATGTTTCAGGGCTTCATGCGGAGACCTCTCTGTGCTAATTGTTAAAGTAGTCTTGAAGAAAGGACTGAAAATACCCAGAGAAGGCATGTTAGAAATACAGCTAACTTAGTGAGGCTCTCTCTCTCAGTAAGAGAATATTTTAGTGCAGCCTATACTGGCTGTGCCACACGTCCCCCGCCCCCCCCCCCCAGCGGATTCCCCGGCATGAAAAGGCAACTATACTGTTCAAAACCCCCAGTGTCCATCTGTCTTACGAGGTTAAAAACAACTTGTGAAATTTTGGTGTTACTGATTTTATACTGTGATTAACACAAATGGGTGATAAATTGGAAATCACGTATAAAATACGTGTAAGTTAAACACATGCTGATCATAAATGAACTGGTAAACTGAAACTTTTTTTTTTTTAAACGTGATTTCAGGTGGTTCATCTGGCGTCTTTCTCATCCTTGGAGGATAAGTGTTAACAGCTTTAAAGAATTGGCCATTAAGGACTGAAATTAGGGTACATTGTAGACAAAGAGGGAGTCCCTTGATCTCTTCTTAGCTGTGAAGATAGATAATGGCGTTATGGAAGGTGTCACCCTTTCCAGCACTTGGGATCTAAAATGAATCCTGTGATTAGGAGGGAAGAGTTAGGAGAAGTTGTACTACGAACCATGATAACTGAGGTCAGAGTGAAGTGAAAGGGAGTGTTCCCAGGATTTGTAATTGCTAGTTTCTTAAACCTGTTGTGCTGATTCTTGATAAGATGCGAATGGACGTATTTGCAGAGCCTAACATGGCATTTATACTTAGTCCCTTAAGAACTACTTGGTAGCTTTTTCTTTTCCCTTGCTCCCTTGTCTTGCTTCTAGTCCATCACTTGAGCCCATTAAAATAAACATAAAGTGAATAACTTGGTCACAGTTTAAATGCTGTCCTTGTTCACGTTTCTCAGGTAAAAGTCTGCTCTCCTGAAATCAATTTTTGAAACACCGTACAAGTCTTTGAGTACCACATAAAATCTCTCCGCATGTTGGCCGGGTCGCCTCACGTTTCTTAGATATCAGCGGCCTAATGTGTGGCCCGAAAGAATTTAATTCTCCTCAAAGACTTAGAAAAAGAAGTGACTTAGCATTGACTCTTCCAGTTGTCTGAATACTGATTTTCAGTGTAAGAGCCTTGTCTAAGCATTTAAGCTAACCTTTTCCGTGACTTCTATTTACTATTAGTTTTTATGTCCTTATTATTATTATTATTATTTTTATTATTTACTTGGAAAGAGGATTCACAGGATCTTCCATCATCTGAAATAATACATTCAATTGATCACGGGACTCCTTTCCTGCATAACGTAGGGAAGTGGCAAAGGAGGCTGTGTCTGAAATACAGTGATCGTGATAATTAATGCCATAAAATAGATTAAAATGCTGTATATCAGGTATTCATTTCCTTAAAAGTGCCACCAGAATAGGGAGCGTTGCTAAGCGCCCGTCACTGTGCAAGTAACAGAAAATGACCCAAATTAAAGAACCTGTTCTAAGCTGTATTCTTGCATTTTCTAAAGTGCATTTCAAAAGGTTTAACAAGACTCATTCAGTTAGTGGAGAAAAAAAGATCTATTTTCAGCTCTGATCAGCAATTAAGAGATTGGGCTTTGGAACATCAGTCTCTTTATGTTTATAATGTATTTTGTTTTCCGGACTTTGACTAAACAATTGCGGATGAAAATTTTTAACCAGGCACCTTTCTAACCATCTAGACGGAAAAGCTAAGGAGGGGACGTTATATTTGTTTTAAATCTTTATCAAAAGGAGTAATTTTTATTAACTTTTCCTCATATTAAAACAGTTTAAATTTTACACTGATGTGTTATATCACTGCTTAACTATGGATTTCTTACTCTTTGTGCGAATATATGTGTGTTATGTGCTCATATCCATAGAGTGATTTCAGCCATACTGCCCCCCCTCCCCAGCTTATCCTGGATGTGAGTGCTTTAGCGCCAAACTCTTGAGAAATAGGATATTCTTTCTTAAGGAGGTTTGGATGTTGTGAATTTGGTACCGTGAAGGAGATAGAGTGATATGTCCAGGTGAAAAAGTAAGTGATTGCTGGTAGGAGTTTGTTTTTCTTTTTTCTTTTCTTTTCTTTTCTTTTCTTTTCTTTTCTTTTTTTTTTTAACCATAATGTGAGCTGTACCCTTCTGGGTTAGATCAGAACTTCTACACAGTTTTGGCTAAAAACCTTTGATAACCGTGGCAGTGTTTAAAGAGCTTGCTCTTCCAAGGACCTGGTTTTTTTAGCCAAAGCAGCAACAGACACAAATGGAAGTGGTGAAACGTCCAGGCAGAGAGGGAAGAACGCGAAGATGAGGAGGTTAGAGAAGATGAGAGGAGAGGGCTGCCCAGAGCTGTAGATGAGGATTATCAGCAAGATTCTGCTGCATCACGTTGATCTGGAAACGCCTAAAGTTTATAAATATAGATGTTAAGTTCTCCATCCTAAGTGCTGCTTTGGCTCTAATCGTCTACCAAGTGATTCTGTCTCCTCAAATAGTGAATATTTTAGAGCCAAGAAGAATGCTTCATTCTCTCTTGAAATAGATGTTTTACACTAGAAATTCTTAATGTTTACATGTATCAGATTGTTTGGCATTACAGATTTCTCTAGCGATAGATAACACACAGTACATGAACCTGACTTTTATAATGGTTTTGCCTAAAATAAAAAGTTACTGTCGTACTCAATTACGTCTAAGGGTTTTTAGCCTGTGTGCATTTAGGCATTTGCAGTGTGTTGTTTTTTGACATGTGAAAAAAAATTTCCCCATAGAGAATAATAATCTGATGTCTAGCAATGTGATTAGAGATCGTCTTGGTAGGTTTGAAAGGGCATATGTATTAATCCTTAAGAAACCAGCTGTTTTAAAATTAATATGTTGATTTTAGTTACACACGTGCCTGTTCGATTACAAATCCTGTGTGTTTAAGTTTTGAAATACCTACTCTTAATTTTTACTACTATGGGGAAAGAATAACTATGTCTTTGGTGTCCCCTAAATAGTTTATGGCACAGGCGCTAATGGCAAGAAATTCATTTCACGAGGGAAGAATACAAATAGAAAAATGCACACAGACGTTTGGGGGTGGATCACATCTAAATAATAGTAAGATTTGGGAAGCCACGCGCTATAGTACTTGAGAGAGAGTTTCTTGAGAGTTCTTTCCCTCTCTTAACATTAAATACTGTTTCACATAAACATCTTGTGCTATACATTTACAAGGCAGAATGGATTATAAAGTGTACCAAAATGATTAATATAGTACTAGTGTGGAAAAACACTTCACTTTTTTCTATTTATATGTGTATACGGATCACCGTAAAAATTTTCAAATTAAAATGATGTGTTGGAGTTTTCCTGAATTTTTTTCGTGTTCGTTTCTGCACAGTACCTTTTCTCCAGAGTCTTAAGCTATTTCCAGCAGACAGAGAGAGGACCTGCTGTCTAGGGACCCGCAAAATGTCGCCTGCAACTCTTTTCATGCTTTTTCTCTTAAATAAAACAGAACTGCCCTATATAACAGATTTAACATTGTTAACCTTTTATAATTATTTAACCATTATTTCATTTTACCTCCTGCTTAACAGTCGTGCATTCATGGACTGGGCACCTGACTGTGCTCTGAAAAATTTATTTGTCTTTCAATTCCTGTGATCGTAGGGGGCAGTGCATCTCCGTAATTATCTTTGTGCAGGGAAATGCTGAAAGGCCAGGGTAGTTAAACAAGGCCATTTGGATTTGTGACGTCCAAGTCCGATGCAGGGAAAGCGGTTAAATGAATTATCATCTGAGGGAGCCCATCATCAGTAAAGCGACCCTGATGGAGCTAGAGAAGGCCACTTGGCTGTTTTCTGATGGCCGCCGTGCTGTCCTGTCCTGGACAGATGTTGTCACACCTCTGTCTCCTGTTTCCTTTTCGTCCTGTTCTCTTTTCATGTAGTATTTCCCGTGATTGTAGATTATCAGTGAAGGTAAAGGTTAACATTAGTTTCTTTTTCAGAGCAGTACCTGTTCCTTCAGAAGTTTATTTCCTACGTTGACATAGTGAAGATATTCCTTCATTAAAAATTCAGGCGATCGGGCCTTCTGTATGTGCTCTTAAGGATCTTTTAACGATGATGATTAGTCTCTTCGCAAAGAAGCTGCTTCCCTGCTACTTTTGAAATTGTTTTTAAGCTATTAAGGGGAGAGACTCGGCCACCTCGATTTTAGCATTGGGAATAATGTTTGTTTTAACAAGTGCCTAAATGTGTTTACTGGAAAGTCATTCACGTTGTAATAGTCCTCGGACTCCTCGCTTTGCTTCAAAAAGTGAACACAAAACCAAAAGATTTTCGGCTTATATTTCTTAAGTTCATGGTCGGTATTTCCCTTGGGAGGTGTTTTATATCAATTCCGTTAAAAGGAAACTCTTGCTTAAATATTTGATCACGAATTGTTCTATAATCGGAAGAGTTTTATGAAACATAGTACAAGATCTAGAGCCTTTCTGGAAACTCCTGTTGGAGAAGTTAAGCGCCACGTACACGATTTTTATTTTCATTGGATCAGGTGTCATGTGGTACTGATTGGGGTTTAACTTATGCTTTACTTTTTCCTGAAGTCTTTTTTCTTAACATTTCATCAGAACCAAGTGGAGATCTTATCATAAGAAAGAAAAGAATTGGCCCATTATCAAAATACCTAGACTAGGATCTCAAACTTGATCAGAGATAACCGCCTTATCATCTGGCTGTAAATTACTGAACGGAACACTGAAATCTACGGAACCCAGAATCACAGGGAAGAGTTAGGACAGGAGAGTCAGATTCTGTTGATCGCAAGGGATTTAGTACTTTAAGGGCTTTTTAGTTTAAAAACAAACATACCCAACTGAAATATGTTTAAGAGGAATCATATTCCCCCCTCCCCCTCCCCCCTTCCCACTGTCACGACCTACATTCATGTTCTTTTCATCTTGTCTTTAGATTCTTGCGTTTGCTCTTCTACCTGCTCTCCTGGCCTCTGTCTGTCTCCCCCTTAATCCAGCTTCTGCACTATCGTCGTAACTGTCATTCTGAATCATGATTCTGACCGTGGCACGTCCCTTCATTATGTCTTTGGGATCCAGTCCAAATTCTTAATGTCTTTTGGATCAAGTCCAAATTCTTCAGTAGGTCTTACCAGACTTTTCACAATCCCGCCTCTACCTCCGTTTCTCTTTTCCGCCTGTACCTTCCCACCCAGGCCCCCATGCTTCCACACACTCACTTAGTGCCACCCCGGCCGTCTCCTACCCTGTCACAGACCTTTCAGGAGTCGACGTTTCGTGTCTGAAGCCTTCACTGATTGCGTCCAGCAGAGCCAGCTAGTGGCGTACCCGGTGCCTGGTCTGTTCTTCTGTTGCAGCACCAAACACCCTGTACTGTCACCATTTGTTTACAGTTCTCTCCCCCACTGGGGGGACAGGCTCATTCAGGTCACAGCGGTCTTATTCATCTCTGTGTACCAGTACGACGCTGAGGAAACAGTAGTTATTCAATACATGTTGGTTGAATGCTTATCGAACAAAGTGTATTAATGTTCATCATTATGAACGTCAGTTTTATTGTTCCATGTTAGAACATAATTATTTACCAGGAGCGGTTGAGGGCGCTGAGTATTCCCGGTCTAAGAGTCTGGTCATGATCTTACGGTTCAGGGGTCGAGCCCTGTGTCGGGCTCTATGCTGACAGCTCAGAGCCTGGAGCCTGCTTCACATTCTGTGTCTCCTCTCTCTTGCCCCTCCCCTGCTTGTGCTCTGTCTATCTGTCTCTCAAAAATGAATAAATGTTTAGGGGCGCCTGGGTGGCTCAGTTGGTTAAGCGTCCAGCTTCGGCTCAGGTCATGATCTCCCGGTTCGTGAGTTCGAGCCCCGCCTTGGGCTCTGTGCTGACAGCTAGCTCAGAGCCTGGAGTCTGCTTCCAATTCTGTGCCTCCCTCTCTCTCTGACCCTCCCCTGCTTGCACTGTCTCTCTCTGTCTCAAAAATAAATAAATAAAAACCATTAAAAAATTTTAAAACAATGAATAAATGTTTAAAAATGTTTTTTAAATATTACAGTTCTGTATCATTTGGGGTCCTTACTATGCTACGTGTTTTATACATACCATCTCACTTTATTCTCACAACATCCCTTTGGAAGGGATTTCTCCCTTTTACTGATGGGAAAATTGTTAGAGAAGTTAAGTAAATTCAAGGTGACACAGGCCTTAAATGGTAAAACAATGATCTGAACTGAACGTAGTGTTGTGTGATTCCAGACCTGTTCCAGATACCACATTGCTTCTTGTAAGAATTTTTAACTGCATGTGCAGCTCAAGGGGAGGTATAATTTTTAAGATAGATTTTTCACTTTCCTCTCTCGTCATGCTGTCTACTTTTCACTTCTTTATTCCTCTGTCATTCAACAGCCAGAGCTATTTTTGTTGTTTGTGTAATTTTTGCATAAAACGGGAACAGAAGCTTATGAACAAAGACTGTTCTCACAGCTACTTCTATTAATTTCAGTCTTTTTGGCTTCATACCTTCATTCCTTTGCATTTCTGATCAGGTGAGATTTTGGGGTAAGTGGGATTCCAACTAGGTGTGAGGTGTTTAGTGAAGCAAACTGTTAATTACCATAGTTCCAGACGTTTATTTAAAAAAATTTTTTTAATGTTTTATTTACATTTGAGACAGAGAGATTCAGAGCATGAGTGGGGAGGGGCAGAGAGAGAGAGGGAGACACAGAATCGGAAGCAGGCTCCAGGCTCTGAGCTAGCTGTCAGCACAGAGCCCGACGCGGGGCTCGAACCCACAAACGTGAGATCATGACCTGAGCCGAAGTCGGAGGCTTAACCGACTGAGCAACCCAGGCGCCCCAATTCCAGACTTTTAAAAGCAGCCAGTAGCTCATTGAATCCTAACACTAAATTTGAATAAGGGGGAAAAATGCTAGTATTGCATGCATGGATACATTGGAAACTTAAACATATTGATAGGGATGTTTGTGATTCTAACTTTTTTTTAACCGGCAAACATCATATCTGATTAGACTCTTCAGAGTGACCAAAGCAGGGAAGACACTCTTGAACGTGACCACTTGGAGGTGATACAGCCCCTCTGCAGGGTTTTTGTTACCTGAGCGCTAAGCGATGTGGAGGGTTGGAAAAGAAACCCCAGATTTCTTTCCTGCCCAATCTTCATTGACCCTCGGAGGGAGAAGAGCCCACGAAATTTTAAAAACCGGTCTTACCAACCTCTGTGAAAGCAAGTAGGACAGAAATATTCCCACCTGAAGAGAAGCCTAAGCTCGCCTCATCCGGACCACACGTTGCATGCAATGGAGAAGCAAGGCCTGTGGATAGTCAGCGTTTATGATGAGTTTATTACTAGTGTTTCCTGAGTGCTCACCCCTTTGCACAGACATTTCATCTCATCTTTAAGACAACTCATGGACTTACATACTCCTACAATCTCCATTTTAAAGACGTGAACATGGAGGCGTAGAACACTGAACTGAGTTGCTGGTTAGACGGAAAGCACATTCCTGGGATGCGCTCTGGCCGACCTTGGGAATGACTAGGACGAGACACCACATCCCTTCCTTGGGAAGGGACTGGGCCCCAGAGCCTCTGACTTCCAGCCCGCCCTTTTTTTTTTTTTTTTTTTTGCCATGGCAACAATTATTATGGGGTGGTAGAGGACCAAATAGGTTGCAGGAAGTTTATGAAGTAAATATTCTAGTTATTTTATAGATGAAAAAATTGAGATGAAGTGATTTGCACAAGGTTTATTCATTGGCCGAAGGACACAGGCAAGCAGGTCCTAATTTCGAAGTTCTGTCCTTCGTTACTGAATTCTGCCTCCAGTTTAAGTGCAGTTAGGTTTTGTTTCGACTGTCGTCCGCACTCTGCTTCACATGGGAGTTCTCTTTACTGTCGTAGAGTAGAAATGGGCCTGTCTCCAGCCTTTCGTAAGTGTTGGGATCATTGAATGTTGCAGATATTTCCATTTGTTCAAGACAAAGTATTTACTTTATCCACAAGTACTTACTGAAGGAATGTGTGTTGAGTATTGTACTCGGTTTTTGATATCACTTAGACTTTTTTTTTAGTGAACCATAATCATGAATGATCATCTATGCTATGGCTAATGTCTGCGCCCTGATTAATATCCAGCAATGATTAGCATCATTGATTAGAAAATTAGTATTTTATGCCTTTATTGACACGTCTGTTCCCTATTTAATGGTTTGTGTATGTAATTGATAGCTAATGCCTTCACTGGTAAAGGCTATTAACACATCAAAATGGTATGTATTGAATCTGGCCAAATGATAAATTATATTTGTGTTTACTCCTTTGCGCCCAAGGTTAATCTATTGGTGGTCTTGTTTTTCTGTTTTTTTTTTTTTTAAATAGTTTTGGTCTGCTAGGAAACTCTGCTTGGGAGCCAAACAAATGAGCACTTTAACTATTATCTGCTTCTGTGACCTTAGAACAAGTTATCTGAATTGTTCTTGTAGAAGGAGGTAAACCCGATCAATGGCTTCTAGTAGAGGTTCTATAAACCTTCTTCAGCGGATTCAAAATTACTGGGGGGGAAAAATCAAGCTTAACGTGGTAAGAAAGCATTATGCACGGTAATCGACGTCCTAAGTTTTTACCTCTTGCACTCCGGACTTCGCTTCTTTTATGTACCTGGCCTGTTGCTTTTGTGCATCTCTGTGCATGTTTTGGAAAGGTGTCATGGGTTAGGGACTTTGGGGCTCTCTGCTGGCTTCTGAGTCAGTTCAGCGTGCCCAAAGGAGTGAGAGAAGCCGTCTCCCGCCGAGGAAGTCCCCTCACGGGCCTCAAGGGAAGGGGCTAACGAACTGTGGGGTCGGGTTTGCTTGTGGATCTGGTGGAGGGGTAGTTGTAAGGGACTCTGAAAGTGCAGGTGGCTGTCCTTGCCGCAGATAGAGTGTTACTGTTTTCGTGTTCCATCAGAGCACCTTAACCAAACTTCTTTGAAACTACGCTTTTGAAATTGAGCTTATTTGCAAGACCCGCATAAGAATAGTTCTTGCCATAGAGTAGAGGTGGGTCTCCTTTCCATCAAATACCAATTTGGCTCGTTTGATGGTTTACTTCCTTCCCAGGCTGGACTAACCAACATTGGGCTGTTTCAGAAAATTAGATCTGTGTTCAGAGAGTATGAACCGCAGTTATATATGCTGTGAGTCCTTTCCAAAAGAGGAAAAAAGGGGTACCTCCTGAGATGACCCTTTGAAGGTCAGTATGCATCTGGGTGAATTCTGCATGGCATTACGGGAGAGCCCCTTTTTACATGTCACGATTGAGGACTGAACCCACAAACGGTGTCCGTAATGGGCAGAACAATTACCCTTAGAAATTTACAAGCAAAGCTTTATAGTTGATTTTAACGTCTAGTTGTTTCTTTTAAATGATGCTTAGATTTTTTTTTTTAAGTCCTAAGGTCTGTGAGTGCATGATAATATGTTGATTTCTTTAAAGTATATTTAAATTTCATGCATATTACATTTCATACAGAAAGCTAAGTTCAATCTTTCCTTTTATGGTTCCAGATAGGAATAGGGGATTCAGGTGCCGGGTCTTTTCATAAATTGAAAAACGTTATTTACTTTCATGCTCAGATATCAGTATAAACACCTGGTTTATTCAAATGCTTATTAATAATATTCCAGTAGTGACTCAGTTTCTCAAGAGGTAGGCATTAGAATTGTAAACGTATAGCATCTTCCCACTCAGTTGAGGCTGAACATGGGTAGAATTCGGTATCAAAGATTTTTAAAGTATATTTGTGGAGAAAGAAAGTGGATAGTATCTTTTCCTTTAAAAGAGCATCTCCTTAATTCTTTTCTGACCCGTTTCCAGGAATATCTGTTAGCAGCAGTATCACTAACGCCTAACATTGCTAACCCCACCTCCAAATTCCTAGCGTGTATTTTAACCTCTCGTGAGGTACCTCATTGGAAAGAGAGCCCCTGAAGGTTTTATTAACCTCTTCAGTGTGGAAACAGAAAAATAGAGGTAAGTAGTTCTAGGCTCTGCTACCACAGTAGGTCACTGTCGTGATCCTAGGACCTTCAGATTGAACAAAGGTACATTTGATAGACTACATAAATAATTTGTCTCTTGGGGCGCCTGGATGACTCGGTTGGTTGAGCATCTCAGGTCATCATCTTGCAGTCCGTGATTTCGAGCCCCGCGTTGGGCTCTGTGCTGACAGCTCAGAGCCTGGAGCCTGCTTCGGATTCCGTGTCTCCCTCTCTGCCTCTCCCCTGCTCCTTCTCTGTCTCTCTCTGTCTCTCAAAAATGAGTAAATGTTTAAAATTTTTAAAAATTACTTCTCATATGTATTAATATAGATGCTATTATCAACAGAGCAGTCACGTATGTATATATTTTACATATGTATATATTTTTATACATGCACATGACTGCTGTTTAGGAGAATTCCTCAGTTACACTTTTTTTGGTTGTTTTTAAATGATTTAGCCAATCATAATCAAACGAAACATCAGTGTCTGAGCCCCGATTCACAGTGCCAAAATAGACATCGCTTGGGGTGCCTGGCGGCTCAGTCGGATGAGCACCAACTTCAGGTCATGATCTCATGGTTCGTGAGTTTGAGCCCCACATCAGGCACTGTGCTGACAGCTCGGAGCCTGGAACCTGCTTTAGGTTCTGTGTCTCCCTCTCTGTTTGCCACTCCCCCGCTCACTCTGTCTCTTTCAAAACTAAACATTAAAAACAAAATAAAATCAAATAATAAAATAGACGTTGGCCACAAAAATAAGCCTGCTTTTACTCTAGGCTAAAATAGCCCATGTGGCAGATGAAAGCCACAGCAGAATACGGACCGAAGCAGTCCCAGAGAGAGGTTGTCTAGGAAAGGACAGGAGAAGAGCAGGGGGAGAGAGGAGCCTCGGCAGCGTGTTTAGCTGCTGCTGTGACATTTGATGTTTTTCAGATAAAGTAGGCGCTCTAAAGTTAGCCACCGTTCATGACCCTGTTCTCCATGCACTATCACCCTGCTCCTCCTTCCCTGACACGCAGGGAAATTGTTCCGTGAAATTGTTAGCGTTGGACCGGATTGTTAGTGAAATTGACAGTGTTCCCTTTCCTAAAATGAGATTTTTTTAACCCAGTGATCACTGAGTTTATGTCGCTATTCTTAGTCATGGTTCCTATATGGCAAATTCCGTTCTCTGTCTCGAAACTCTGGAATCAATACATAATATTTAACCATAGCATATTGTAGGAATTTGTGGATTTATCAAGGAAGATCTGTTCATAAATTTTAGAGAGTGGATTTAGTCCGCATTGATTGGAAACCTGATCTGGGACCCTGTTTATCACCCATTACCCCTCATGTTCCCGCGAGTCCATTTAGACTAGTTTGTCCTCATTTATTTATATATGCTCAGTCATTAGTCATAAAGTACTGATTCTGAAAACCAGAAAAATTTTTAGATTTTACATATACATATGTATATATAGATTTACCTAATATATATAATATATTTTACATATATTATATACACATATAATACATATATATTTACTTCTTCAGTCACAGTCATGTTTTATAACATCTTCCTCATTACCTTCCCTGCTTTTAACGTCCATCTTCCATCCAAAATGGCGATTTCTCTTTCTCAGAGATCTCTCTCATACCTTTCTCCTGCTCAGGAAACTCATCATTATATTGAGAAAATCTCTGAACCTGATGGACGAAGGGGTGGGGTTTGGACAAGTGACAGAGAGGAGACGATCCAGGCGGAGGGAGGGAGGGACTCTGCAGCGCCAGGGCTACAATGTGTGAAGTACATTTGAAAAAATATCAGATAATCTATGTGGAGCATTTTGGAAGCTGAGGCTAAAGAAGTCGGGAAGCCAGGACGGGGAAGACGTCCAATTGGAGATCAAAGGAGTTGGGTGTTCATCCGGGGTCCCCTGGGCATTTGGCACCGAACATGGTGATAGAACAGAATGTGTTTGGGGGGAGATCTCCCGGGTCGCTGAATGGGAGAAAGGAAAGAGCAGAAATAGGGAGACCAACAATGTGTTTTTCCTTCCATTATTTTCAACTCATGGCTTTCTCTTAAATTTCTTAAATTTTATGGTTCGTTAATGTCAGCTTCACAAAGGCAGCGCCTTCTACTAAACTGGGTAACTTTCAAGCCTAGAACTGTGCCCGGTACTTGGCAGCCCCGGGTGCTGAGCGGATACTTGGTGAATGGAATGAATGAAGACATCAAGAGGCGGAAAGATGAAGTGACCGTAGTGAGTGTGCGCAGCTGAAGGTGACAGACCCCGGCTCCCAGGCGTGGCACTCTTTTGAGGCTGAGTCTTCAACAACTTCTTCTGTCCCCCTTGTCACCCCATCCCAACTTCTTAGTCATTTTTCCTGACAAAGGATTGCAGACTACCTCCTGCCTTACGTACTCATCGAACCCTCCTCTGGGCTCTTAGGCGCTCGCTCTCACTTACTGATAGAATTGGTTAAGCTCTTTACATGCCTGCTTTCTTTCGGTGGAAACTCAAGGTCAGAGATTATGTCTTCTCTTTCAGTTTTGTTTGCTTATTTGACTTTTCGGCAGCCCTCCTCACCCAGAACACATGTACTCAGAGCCCCTTTATCTGAACAGAGAAGCTGGTTGACTGGCTGTCTAAACTTTAGGTCTGAAGTTCACAGTCTTTAGACGTCACAAACATGCAGTTAAAATTAACTTCTGCCAGGCTGGCGAAGGACCGCTTAAATTTACTTGGTAGTTTTGAAATGTTGAAAAAAAAAAAGCCCAGTGAAATGAAAACTTGAAGGGTTTTCTAGCTCTTTATGAAAGCAGTAGTCTTGTGAATAACACAAAAGACTCGTTTATCATTTTGTGATGGAAAATCGGAAGGAGAGAAACTCATGGTGTGATTCTTTCTGGCTCTGCAAGACCACCTGGAAATAAGACTTTGCATAAAGAGGGTTATTGTTTGGGATCTTTGCAGAAACTCTGGGGTGACCCACGACTGTCTGAACGTTCCTCGGAATATTAATCACTGTATCTGTTGCCAGCATTTTGCTGCGTAGGTGGATTTAGATGGATAGTTCAGTTGCTGGAGTCCGTTAGCCCAGGTCTCTCTTTCTCGTGTCAGTCTTTTCCTGGAAAAAAAAAAAAGTGCTATTCATTAAATGTAACAGAGGCTCTTACTGTGATTAATAAAATATTAAGGAATAAATGTTCTCAAATAGACCAAGAATTTGCCACACTTTTATAAACATTTATAATTGTCAGTAAATCATTAACCTTTCAATTTAAAGATGTTTTCCTCACAGTTGAAAGGGTAAAAGCTAAAAATGCTGTACTCGTGTAATAATGAGTTTCGTCAAATATAAAATATTCATCTGTGCTTCAGAAGAATCCCGATATTACTGCACTTGGCAGATTTAGAACTTTGTAGAGAAAATTTTACAATAAAGTTCATCTCGAACTGAGTTGGAAGTGCCACAACAAGAACCAGGCTTATGCCCAATACGGCGGTCATGTGTCGTTCTACACAGTATTGATTTAGAATTTTTGAAGTTATAAAATTGCATGCCGTGGGAAGATGATTTCAAAGTAATACTGTGTTTTCAGATAGATTCTGTGAGAGAGAGCCATACTTCCGTTTTTACCTTACGGTCTTGTTACCGTAGAGTCCCTTAATGTGATTTTGTATATAGGTGAGAGTAATATATTTGCATCTTTTGTTTGTTGAATTAGAAGCTTTATGAATATACCCTTCCTCTCTCCGATGCTCCCTAAATTTACTTCATTTGCAATGCCTGAACATCCTTTGCCGTATTTTAGAGACAGAGTTTCTTCGGTAATGTTATTGACATTTTTTAGAGGGTGGGGCAGGGAAAGGGCATATTGATTAACAGCTCTTAGGGGAGTGAGTAAAATATACATAACCCGTTAAAGTTATTTTCTAATAGTTAAGTCATTCTTAAGGAAAGAGCTGGAACACAGTAAAACAAATGATTGCAGTGGTTATTTACAAACTAGTAAATAAAATAAAACAATAAAATGTTTTGGGGGCAAATAAATGTCTTGTGAAAGTATTAGAGAATTGGAAATCACTGTTCGTAAGTATTTATAATGATAGTATACTGCTAGAGTATTCAGTTTAACTTAAGAAATAGTTATTGAGGGGCGCTTGGGTGGCTCACGCACTTGAAGGGTCTGACTTGGGTTCAGGTCATGGTCTCATGGTCCGTGAGTTCGAGCCCCGCATTGGGCTCTGTGCCGACAGCTGGGCGCCTGGAGCCTGCTTCAGATTCTGTGTCACTGCCACTCCTCCGCTCGTGCTTTGTCTCTCTCTGTCTAAAAAATAAATAAGCATTAAAAGAGAAAAGAAAGAAAGCAAGAAAGACTTACTGAGTACCTACTAGGTGTTTGGCATTGGTGCTTAATTAGTATTAAGATAGAAGAAATTCACAAATAAGTGTACTGTATAGTAAGGAAGTAAATAAAACAATACTCCTAACCCTACACTGCTTATAACACTCTAAGGCACACCTACCAGTTTCTTGTAGAAATAAAGTGGTTTTGGCTTTAAATTTTTACCGAGAATGTGTTACTCTGTTTCTCACTGGCCAAAGGTAGACCCAGATCTCCCTTCTCTATTAATCTTCCCTAAACATAGACAAAGCTAAACCGTGACTGAAAAGATGGAAACCAAAATATAATGCCATTCTGGGTGATCGCACGAGGCTGTTAGGCTGATGGTTATTTAAATATTAGTGTAAATCACCAAAGGATAGATGAAAACAGAACACAAAGCACCAAACTGACCCAGGAAAGATGTAATGCTCTCTTGGCTGGTTTCTGGGCATCGGAGGATGTGTAGTTCCTTAGGGCTACTTAAAAATTATCATAAACGGGTGGCTGAAAACAACAGAAATTTGATCTCATAATTCTGGAGGCTGAAAGTGCAAAGTCAAGGTGCCAGCAGGGCCGTGCTGTCCCCAAGGCTCTCGGGGACAGCCTTCCTCGCCCTCCAGTTCTGGTGGCCCAGGCAGTGTCTGGACTGTGTGTCACTCAGCTCTCTGCTTTCCTCTCCACCTGGCCATCTCCTGTCTGTCCCTTTAGGTCCTTTCCTCGCCGTGTCCTTTATGCATCCTTTAAGGACACCAGTCATTGGATTCAGAGTCTACCCCAACGCATATGACTTCATCTCAACTAACTCTATCCGCCAGGGCCTCATTTCCAAGTAAGGCCACATTCCAGTCTTGGTGGACGTGGATTTTGGAGACAGTTTCCAGCCTACTAGAGAAAGAGGGAAAGTAACACAGAAAAAGCAGGTAAAAAATAGTTTTCTTTGATGGCCTCAGTTGTTTGCTTTCCCAGGTGCTTAGTGGCTTTAGAGGAGTTAGAATTAAGCATTCAGACCTTTGTACCCTTGTTCTTTAAAAGATATTTTATGTGTCCAAACTGACGTATGTCTCTCTTCTCCTGAGTCTCACAATTTAGGAAACTAGTAGGAGAGGCATAGAATTTTGAGTGTTTGCTATTCATCATAGGGGCAATTAAAATTTAGTTTCAATGCTGCTGTTTTTACTTTCAGAAGTTGAAAAACTAAACAGAAACAAAAGCTACTGACGCTGCCATACTTACAAATATAACGCCCAGAAAATATAATTACAAACTTTCTAGTTGTAAATTTAGTTTAGTAGAGTATGCTGTAATCGTTAGTTATAATAAAATTCTTGTGGGTGGTATGGTCTTGTGCCTCTCATTTTTCCTATACGTTTTAAACTTACTATTTTTAAAAATGTTTTTTAATGTTTATTTATTTTTGAGAGAGAGAGAGAGAGAGAGAGAGAGAGAGAGAGAGAGACAGACAGACAGACCATGAGTGGGGGAGGTGCAGAGAGAGAGGGAGACACAGAATCCAAAGCAGGCTCCAGGCTCCGTGCTGAT
Source organism: Suricata suricatta (assembly GCF_006229205.1). Lineage (NCBI taxonomy): Eukaryota > Metazoa > Chordata > Mammalia > Carnivora > Herpestidae > Suricata > Suricata suricatta. The sequence goes on from NC_043700.1 coordinate 12,571,102, forward strand.
GTCAGCACAGAGCCTGAGGTGGGGCTCGAACTCAGGAACCATGAGATCATGACCTGAGCCGAAGTCGGACCCTTACCTGGCTGAGCCACCCAGGCGCCCCTAAACCTAACTATTTTTTAATGGAAAAAAAAAATAAGCTGTGGAACAGATGAACTTTATGATTGCCCACAAAGCTTCTTTGTAACTTATTCAACAAATTACCCTTGGCTTTTTCAATTTAAGTTGCAAAATTGAAACATCCGTACATACTGGGGAATTATTTTAAAATATCAACCATATTTTAATAAACGCTTGAAATATCTCTCCGTGAGAATGAGTAGATATCTAGGTCAGGAATTTCAAGAGGTTTATCATCATCTTTCAAGACAATAAATGATACACTGAAGTCTAAAGTGTTATGTTCCCAAGGAGTGATGGATGAGATCCTTTCCTCGGCAGCAGCTTTTGGTTAATTAGACGGGAAAGACCCTTTCCGGGTAGCAGGCTGGGGAGGCTACACGAGGCTGGAAGACGTCCGTGCTCCTCCGGCACTTGGATTTCACCCTGCCGCGGGCCACCCCGCCAGGGGGACAGTATGTGTGTAAAACAGACCTGCTGGGGACTATGGCTTCCACCCTGCTCTATGAACGTGACCTTGTAAATAGTCCATGTTAGACCATGACAGTGGTCTGTTGTGTCTTTTGGGGGAGGTGAGGGGTGGCGAAGAGGAAGAGGTGGCCGCACCTTTCTCCCAGGCGGACACCAGTGGGTTTATCAGTGGGATTCGTCTCGGGAGGTGTGTCCTTTGGGCCCGAATGAATATCCACTTAGGTTGTCGGATAATCGCTCAGCTTTGTCTGCAACGGCTGGGGCATTTGTATTCCATGGAGAAAACGGAGTAAAATCTCAGCGTCCACATTTCTGAAGGACATGCGCGTTGTCCCCAAGTGTGACTTGCCCTCAGCTGAATGTCCGCCCAGATGCTGATTGGGGCAGAGGGATGTGTTTTAAATCCCAGGCCTTCCCTGTCTGTCTTGTTTACCGTTGTAATTGATTTCATACAAATATACACGTTTTCAACACATAGTCGACAGGTTTTCTAAAACAAGTATATTTTGTTATATGAAAATATGTCCGAATCTCACTGCGGAATATTTTCCCGAGGAGGGTGTTCCAGAAATGACTGGCCTGGGGGAATCTGGGCGGGGTGAGTGCTTCCTCTGTTCTGTGAATTGATAGCGTTTTCCTTGAAATGAACGTAAGTCCACTGCTGTGGAAGGAAGTCACGCAGATTCCTCAGGGCGCAGGGGAGCAAGAAATAGGGAAGGAGGTGATCCGTCTTAGAAAGCCTAAATTCCTAATAACGTTAACAGTCAATACATTTGTAACCAAGTGTTTGCCAGTTTAAAATGTTTCAAAGTCCAGAGGCAAATGCAGCAAATAAAAGGCATACAAGTATTTCGCCCTCTCTTATTCACTGAATACCTAGCGTCTCACACTTTGTTCAAAAACAAGTGACTTTGTTAAGCATAGTATTAGGTCCTTATGGTATTAGGTTCCCCGGTATATTTGCCAGGGGCCAGATCTCTGCTTTCCATGGGCCCTGCGGTGTGAGGACAAGATGGATGTCAGAGATGGGGCATCTGCTGTGTCCTCTGCTGCCATGGCCTTACCTGGGTTGGATTACAAAAATCCTAAGTAATGACTCAAAAGACCTTTTAATAGGATTGGTTTGGAATAGAAGATCTCAGGTTCTTTCAGCTCTGAGATTCTTTTATTGTACTTTTATTTAAACTGACACGTAACACCCCTCTGTTCAGACGTGCATTATGATGGACCAGAAGGGCGTTCTTTCCCCACACCTGCAGGGACGTTTTCCTGATGATGAAAATAGCGCATGCTTTTATTTTATTTTTGGATGATCTGCTGTTTTAGTTCTGTCGATACCTTTAGGAATAAGTAACTCAATTTGATACATCAATTTTCATGGAGCCCCGTTAGTGCTGTATTCGGCTTTGTAGCCGTGTGTTTTTTACTTGTTTCTCAGGAGCCTTTAAGTAAATAGAAAGCAAACAAAATTTCATGTGTGGGAGGGTGTGCATAGGGGTGTGTGTGGGGGGGGTGTAGGTGTGTTTTAATTAGCATAGTAACATTGTCTCTCCTTTGTTTCCAGTAATAATAGTCACTAATGTAATCTGTGTTTTGAGTTACTGGCCAGGTGCTTTGAGGGAAAGAACTAATCGCCATATGGTATGTGTAAGATAAGTGATTTAACGCAGAGATCTGTAAATCAGTGTGATGAGATGATTTTAGGATTTCTTTCACATAGTTGGCCAGAAGAGGCAACAAGTGATTTTTTTAATTTATTTTTTTAATGTTTTATTTATTTTTGAGACAGAGAGAGAGAGAGCATGAGTGCGGAGGGGCAGAGAGAGAGGGAGACTCAGAATCGGAAGCAGGTTCCAGGCCCTGAGCTGTCAGGCCCTGAGTCCAGTGGGGCTCGGACCCACGAACCATGAGATCATGACCTGAGCCGAAGTCAGATGCTTAACCGACTGAGCCACGCAGGCGCCCCTGATTTTTTTTTTTAAAGTCTGTGTTTATTTGCACAAATCTCCAATGGAAGCCTTGTTTCTAATGTTCATTCTTGAATATTGATAAGCATCTGAGCCTCTGCATAAATGAATTCTTAACACTAGAATAAAGAAACAAGCTGAGATTTATGTCTCTTGTTTTGTTTAGTATGAAGCTCTGCTCCCCGTGCCCCAATTCCATAATTTTACGGTAGTCAAATAAAATGAAAGCATTAATTGCCACATTTTCAGTTCATCTAATTCATATTTCACGTGTCACCGTTGAAAAGAATTATATAACTCTGGGTAGCGAAGGACTCACCAAGATCATGAGAAAAATCAAGACCCAGTAGTGTATTTAAGAAATTTGTCTGTGAACACACATAGGTTTTGTAGAAAGGGACCTAGAAGCAGTTCTGGATTCCTAGCTAGTGTCTTTGCCTTGTACCAGTGTTTTAGTAAGAGAAGAGCATCAGGCTTACAGAAAATAAAATCATTCTGTTTCCACCTGTATAATGTATATGTGAAATCCTGCTTTATACTAAATATAAAGGAGTGATTTCAATCCTGTTTTTTTTTCCCCCTCTGTTGTATCAGATATCCCTGGACATTTGGAAGAGTTCCTATAAATCTGAATTTTTTAATTACAAAATATCCAGCTGGGACTGGACCATTTTTAGAAATGAGTAATAGAATCATAGAGTTGGAAAGAATCTCAAGCGGCAGTGAGTGCTAACTTATCCCTCGGGTAAGGTCATCATTAAAAAGTATGGGAGTTCTTTACTGGAACTAGTTTCGTGCTGGGCCCCTAAAGTCATTTGTTCTAAGTGAGTTATTGATTAGCGAGTAAGAATAATAAATGCTGTGTTATAAATTTGATAAGCACTGCGTAAACCCACCATTAATAGAAATCTCTATTCTAAAAGTGTGTTTGGAACTCAAAAAGTTACCTCCTCACCATATCTTAATTTTCACAGAATAACCTTCCAGGGCTGCTTTAACGCAGCGTCTAGCATGAGAAGAACAAAACTGTAACATTAATTCTCTCAGTGCAGAATGCAAGGAACACAAGCCCTTGGGTTAAGTGTTTGGACTTGAACCTTATCACTTCCTCCAGTTTGATCCAGAATGGGATGTATATAGATAATTTCAGAGCGGGGAAACGAAAGAGAATAGCAAACTGTATTGGCTGCTAAGAGGAGAAAGGGTCCTAGGGAATTGAAAGGATCTTTGTGAGTTCATCTTTGCCCGCAGGGAAACTCAAATACACTGGTGACACTACCATGTTTGGAGGCTTCTGCAAGCACCAGGCGAGAGCTCGTCCCCGGAGATTGGCCCCGGTGTAGATGCGTCATGCAGGGGCCCTCGGAGCCCTCCCCGCAAGCGTGGGCCGGTTCTGGGATCCCTTGGAGCCTGCAGGTCTTAAGTCAACTACCCCCAGGGCCAAACGCCCCCCCCCCCATAACCCCCCAGGTAAGTTGATGCAACATATTGGTTGCGTAGCCCCGAAACCATTTGAATCAGACCATTACAGGGCTTTAAAAGTAAATTAGATTTGGGACAGCATTTTAAGTCATTTAAATGAAGATTGGTATTGTTCTTCTGGTATAGAAGTCCTCCAGTAACAGAATTCGCCATATCTGTCAATAAGAATAAAATTATACTTGCCTTGAATTTTATGGAGATTTGCTTCCCTGACCATTTTCTTGTGGAAATTTTAATGAGCAGTGAAATGACCAAAAGCTGGACAGCCGGAGGGAGGAAATTAATCTAAAACATGCTTAATTCTCCTCAGTATAATAAAAACTTGACTGTAATGGGGATAATGCAAGAATGTTCAGACTGTCGAAAAACATTTTAAAGTGGCCTTCCACTGTTAGGAGAGAAGATGCGCCACTGTGTATGGTCTTTATCTGATGCGCTGTCTCACATCTATGAAAATAAATATATTGTTACTTATATTTATTGTTATAAATTAGGTCGATGACTTCTAAAACTAAGTACTTAAGCAATAAAAATGAAGTTGGGATAATCATAGATAAATAGATCATTCAAGCTCGATTCCTTATATCACAGACTTATTCTCCTGTTTTCTTAAAACTTATATTCAGACGTCCACTTTTATTCTAAAACTTCGTTAAATCGTTATTGTAACCAGACATGACAAATTTCATTTTAGCGGAACACATTTGGCCGAACTTTGCCTCTCTGACATTATTGCCACTTAATCGGTCCCTGAAAGTTACAAGGGCGGTTCATGTTAGTTACTGAAGATGTCCAGGTGGGCGTGAGGCCGGTTTCTTCAGCCGATTCTTTAACTTTAGACTTTCCAAGAGACGGTTTGCCTTGTCACTCACTCATAGAGTCGAGGCCAAGACTCAGTCCTCCTAGAACCTTGAATTTCTCATATTATTCTGCTTAAATACTTGGATATACGTTTTTCTTACCCTAAACTTTTATGTTTCTGTTTTCAGGGTTGTGTTCTTTTTTTTTTTTTTTCCTGATTAGATGAGCAGTAGGTCTCTGTTTCATGTTTTTGTTTGTTTTTCTGACCTTACCTCCTTGATTTATAATTTTCTTTTTTCTCTTTTCTAATTAGCAGCCTCTGATCTAATCCAGTTGAATCCCCTTTGGTTGTTTTCCTTGAGCATAATTATGGCTACTAATATGCCAATGAGTACAGCTTTGTCCCCCTCCATGTGTGGGTATTCTTTTTTAAATTATTAATTTGTGTCCATTTTGCGAGTGCAGATTTTATTTTTCTAGGTCATTGAAATCAGATAATGTGACTTGGAGAATGTTAGCTCTTAGAAGGTTTATGGAGATTTTCTTTGCTTTTTTTTTATAGTGGTCTTCAAACTTTTGCCTTACATTCTCACTAAAAGAATTTTGAAAAACCGAATACTCCCTCACACATTTTTTAGTTAAATCTGAGGTTTTTCATCACAAGAAAGAATAGTTGTATTGGATTAGTTTCCATTGTATGACTGAGTCTGTAACAGGTTCCAGGCTCTGAGTTATAAGCCCAGAGCCCAACGCAGGGCCCGAACTCATGAACCCTGAGATCATGACCTCATTGGAAATCGGACGCTCAACTGACTGAGCCACCTAGGTGCCCCTCTGCTTTGAGTTTTTAATATCATCAGTACACACTTGGTTCAAAACAAACTATCCGTATTTAATATGCAATAAAATTCTATTGGAACTGTATCTATCCCTTAATGAAATAGGATGTTAAGTGTTTGTAACACTTTGTTTTATTGGGCTGCACTCAACTGTTTATCATTCTTCAGTTGCCTGTTCTACAGTATATGTTGGAGGCACTGCCGCCTTGTAACTCTGTTGCCGGTCGTTGAGTGCAGGTGAGAACGGAAAACCTCTTCCGCAGCTCTCTTCAGACTGATCAGTATCAGGGCCTTAAATGGAGACTTGGCTTACTCCCAGAACTGCAGATACCACAACTTAAAGTCCTGTTATCTAATATTGGACACATTTTTATGAATGACTGTCTTTTTTAAAAAGTATATTCTATATTTGTAGGTATCAGCATTTGCTCTCTATTAAGGCAAATTCAAATGTATTAACTATTTAGATGACTGAGTATAAATCCACTGGGAGACGGTTAGCATTGTGGATGGGCCGAGTCTTGTTTCCGAGGAACTGTCCCTGGGTTTCAGGGCACCTCGTGTTCCTAACTCTTGTTACTGGACACTAAGCAGACTTCGTAGTGACCCAGACACCCCACAACCCCACACCACCTTTCAGTCATTCCCAGGCAAGTGACTGAGAATCACTGATTGAAATCGCAAGTAGAAGTATTCTTTCTTTCATGTATGTGAAACCTGTTAAATTTTTAAAGTCTTTCACTGTTGTTTTGTTTCTCTTTATTTTTTTTAATTATTTTTTAAAGTTTATTTATTTTGAGAGAGAGAGTGAGAGAGAGAGAGAGAGAATGAGCAGGGGAGGGGCAGAGAGAGAGGGAGAAACAGAATCCCAAGCGGACTCCTTATTGTCAGCTTAGAGCCCACCACAGGGCTTGAACTCACAAACCATGAGATCATGCATGACCTAGCCGAAACCACGAGTTGGACGCTTAACCAATTGAGCCACCCAGGCGTGCCTGTTGCTGTTTATTTTTTAATGAGTTGCGTATTCTTTTGCTTGACTTGCTGCCTAGAGTTCATGCCTACTATATCTTCATTGTAGATCGCAGCTTTAATAGGTTCTTTTTATCCAAATGAATGCTGCTTTTTTTTTAATATCAGAGATTACTACCTTATGTGATATTGACATTATATTCCCCTGCTTTCTTTTTGACGTTTCCCGGTTTATCTGTGCCTCTGGCTTTAAGTTTAGTGTTAGTTGTGGCTTGTGGCTGCTTCTTAGTACCGTTGTCCTCATGAGCGGGAGGGGTGGCAAGTGATGCCTCGCTTCTCCTGGACGTACCCCGGTCTGCACATCTCAGCTCCACACAAGAGGTGACATGAGCCACGTTTCAGCAGGACTTTTTCTGTGTGAATCCTCTAATTCTGTTTCTCAGGATGGGTGCCACAAATTCATTGGGAAAATCTTCTAACTGGTCACGGCTACAGTGGAACTAGCCGAAGTTCTTATAGTGTTTGTAATGTGATGGGCTGTCTGGGTGCTGGGTCATCCCCTGGCGTTCTGTCCTGTGGCCATTTCAGTTGTTATTGAGAGAGAGAGAGGAGGCGAGACCCTTTTGTCTGTGCTTCTGTTACCGTCGTATTGTATTGGCAAATTCTGTTCTTTTAAAAATACATCCGTGATCATCAGTTTAAGTAAATTCAAAATCCGGGACAATGGGATGGAGGAGGGTATGTCTACTATTTATCTATATTACTTATTTAAAACCGGTTCCCTTTTTCACACTAGTTTTATGAAAGTTTAAATATTCACTAAAATGACGAGGCAGAAGCTTTAGAGAACAAATCACATTTATGATGAAGGCCGTGTTTTTATATGTTGAACATCAGGCAGAAAGTCCAGAGCAGCCGAGGAAATTCAGAAGGCGTTCTGCAGTTCTTACAAGATTGATAGTGCAGCGCCTTGTATCATTAGAACCCCTAACATCTCTTCCTACATCCATACGCACACTTCTTTATTCTGTTCATAAATTTAACTTCTGTAAATGGCAACGAGCAGCAAGCCCACACTCGGGGATTTTATCCCCACTGACTAATTAATCAGGCATTTTCCCTTTCTGTCGTCACGGATGCTTTTAATACCTGTCTCTATTGCACAGTCACTCCGATATGGCCTCCTCCATCTTTATTGGATAAATAATCATTCAGTACCTCTCAAGTGACTCTGATAATTAGATCCCAAAAGAGAATTCAAGCTTTGTAGGCACTGTCCTGTTCAAAATCTGTGCCCTGGCTTCCTGTTGGTCTCATACATTTAAATACATGGCAGCTTCCGGGGAACACACACGATGGCCCTCTTTTGTGTAAATTACGGAGACTGGGTTTTGTGCGGAAGCCCTAAGCGGACCGTCTGTGCTCTAACACTGGCATTCACCGGTCCCACATAAGCCCTTGGTGGTGTCGCTTGACTCCTTCCAGAGTGACCTACACTTGAGGAAGTGAAGTCTCCTCTGATAGCGGACACTCCTCAGAGGGTTTTAGTGGCTGTTGAAAATGAATACATTTGTCTGAAGCCACGTTTGTCTTTATGTAACCTTTATGTTTCCCCCCCGCATTTTCAGATTTAGAAAACAGGTTTCTTTTTTCAGTCCCCGTCAGTAAAAACAGATGGCGTGGCCATGGGTCATGTGTACGGTTTTAGGTTGAATTGTTTGGGCTTGGTGAGGAGAGAAAAAGACTGGTAAGGAAATAGAGTTTTTAAGACTGGTTCAGGGATTTCTTTGATGCTAGGAAAATGTTCTTCACATGAAAATTTTTTTTAAGAATTAGAAAATGTTTATCTTTACGGCAAAGAGTGACATGAAAAGCCTAAAATCTGAGGGACACCTAGGTGGCTCCGTCGGTTAGGCATCCAGCTCCAGCTCGGATCACAATCACACAGCCCGTGAGTTCGAGCCCCGCATCGGGTGCCGTGCTGACAGCTCAGAGCCTGGAGCCTGCTTCGGATTCTGTCTCCCTCTCTCTCTGCCCCTCCCCCGTTCATGCTCTGTTTCTCTCTGTCTCTCAAAAATAAATAAACATTAAAAAATATATTTAAAAGCATAAAATTTCAGCAGCCAATTGTATTTTATCAAGTTTCATAAATTACACGCACATGTGCAGTTCCTTAAGTTTTTCTTGTGCCGAATTAATACTCTGAATTTACTCCTGTCCTTAAGTGACCCTCTCTCAGCTGCAGAAGTGAACTTTTGGGTCTGAGAGAGAAGCTGAAGAACACTTCCCAGGATGGAGTGTGTCATCTTGAAAATCAGATTTTCTTTTTAATGTGTGAGAGAGAGAGAGAGAGAGAGAGAGAGAGAGAGAGAGAGAAAGACAGAAAGAGAATAAGCCTGGTGGGGCAGAGAGAGAGGGAGACACACAATCCAAAGCAGGCTCCAGGCTCCGAGCTGTCAGCACAGAGCCTGGCTGCCTAACTGGGGGCTCGAACCCACAACCATGAGATCATGACCTGAGCCGAAATCAAACAGTTGAGCCACCCAGGTGCCCCACTAATGTCTATTCTTAAAGCTGAAGCTGTTTCTGAAAGACTCTAAAGCCCCATTTCTTTAAATATCACATGTAGTATTTTATGTGTTTAATTAGCATGAGAGTTAGTGGAAAAGATACTGATAAGACATTATGTGTATATTACTTTTTTGGTTTTGATTATAGAGATACATCGAATGTCAGCTCAGTGAAACCTTTGCCATGATAGTTTGAGCGCTCATTTTTCCTCATTACTCTTAAAGCCTTTTATAATTTGATATATACTGAAACTTAGAAAGTGAACTTAGGGTTGAAATTATTTTGCCGAAATTGGTGTCAGGAGAAAGCAAAACTGTCCTTGTGTCTTTGCCCTTTGAGCCAATCATTGCAGATTTGTTTTCATATGTCTTTTTCAGTGTCTAGGTTTGTTGGGAAACTAGTTTCTAACTTTTCTTCCCGAAGGCTGATTGTAATTAAAATTAGTTGCTACAGAGATGTATTATCCTAAGTTCTTAACTCTGGCAAACTTCTTAGAAAACTTGCATCCGGAAAATAATCTGTTTCTTTGAGAGCAGTCTTGTTCCATTTCTGAACGTGAATTGGGACTCACCCGGAAAGAGTCTGTGTTGGGCCGTTCGGAAGGTTTTCTGCCCCCGGGGACACCTGCTGTCCATAGAAGAATGGGAATGAGACAGAAATATTTCTGTGAATAGTTTTGACTCTTACATATTAATTTTGAGGATTGTGGCATCATTAATATTCTTCTAAAAAGATTGTATTAGTGTCCTTGTCTGCTGTATTTATTACTAGAATTGCGCAAGGCAGTGCTTTTACAATGCCCTTTTTTATCCAGAATTTTCCATGTGATGGAAATCCTTAAGCACGCTGCACTGACTCGAATCTTTGAAATGACTAGAGAGCTTCTTCAGGGTTGTGCCTCTTTTTGTGTAGAAAGAACCTCGTGAGCCTCCTGATGGTTTTTTGTGTTTGGGCCCAGAAGAAAGTGTGAAGACGCTTTTCTTCCACATTTTGACATAATCAGCCTTCAACATTTATTGAAATCCCTAGAAGGAAGGGCCTAGTAGCCATTCACCTCGTGTAAAAACAAACACACAAAAGTCATCCAGGACACAATTTATTTCCCATGATGGTAGAGCTCCTACAGGCGGGAACACAGAGAGATAGGCCCCCCCCCCCCCCCAGGGCCTTTTACTCCTGCCCCTGTCTGCCCCTGGAAGCTTCCTGGCCAGGTCTACAGGCTCTTTCTTTCTTTTAGGTTATTCCTCTGTTGCGTTCTCTGATTTTCCCCTAAGACAAGACGTGTGAATCAACTACATACATTTCCAGGAAGACATGTTTTTTTGGTACAGTGCACCTGTTAGGCAGATGATCCATCGGAGAGCCAGAGTATCACAGTTCACCTAATACTTTTTCTTTCTTTTTTTTTTTTTAAATATATTCCATTTTTTAAAATGTTTTATTTATTTTTGATACAGAGAGAGACAGAGCATGAGAGGGGGAGGGGCAGAGAGAAGAGGAGACACAGAACCAGCAGCAGGCTCCGGGCTCTGAGCTAGCTCTGTCAGCACAGAGCCCGACGCGGGGCTCGAACCCACAAACGTGAGATCTGACCTGAGCCGAAGTCGGAGGCCCAACCAACTGAGCCACCCAGGCGCCCCACCTAGTACTTTTTCAATAGCTGTTTTAACAATTGTTTAGTTTGTTTGTGTCCTAAAAATACCATTATTTCTGATGACAGAAAATCAATATTGAAAACAAAAGCCAAACAATGAATAGATTTATGCATATGCTCTGAAAAATATGTGGAGAGGACTCATTTGGTGAAAACAAAACAAAAGTTAGTTTAAAAGTATACATACTTTTATGTCCTATCAGTTGTCAATTTTATACATGAGATCACCGTTTTTTTTTCTGAAATCTACTTTGTAAGATGTCATTCATGCACAGATTTGAATATTAAGTTAGGTTACTTGGTTCTGTGGAATGTAAATACTTCACACTTTGATTTGCTTAGAATTCTGCATTTTAGAGAGCATGGAAAGTAAGTTTTGTAAGGCCACCTCTAAGGTCTAGAAATAGCCAGTCCAGTAAAATTAAAGAAGGAGTCAAGTATTCCCTAATATCTTGTAGAAAAAATTTACTGGGGGTGCCTGGGTGGCTCAGTTGGTTAAGCCTCCGACTTCGGCTCAGATCAGATCTCACATTTGTGGGTTCGAGCCCCGCGTCAGGCTCTGTGCTGACAGCTAGCGCAGAGGCTGGAGCCTGCTTCCAGTTCTGTGTCTCCTTCTCTCTCTGCCCCTCCCCCTCTCATGCTCTCTCTCTGTATCAAAAATAAATAAAACATTAAAAAATTAAAAAAAAATTTACTGATATTTCCATTCTTTGACCCGCTGACTGTATTTAATGGTTGATGTACAATGTGACTTTATTCAGACTGCTCATATAATTCTTACAATTTTTTTTAGCAAATACAATTTGACTTTCGTATACAGAGTCTTCTTTTGTTTAATAATTAATCTCCTGTAGAGAAGGATGACATGTGGCGTAAAATTTTCCTGTTCTGGTTTTCAAGATCTTTTTATAGCCCCCCTGTCATGTGTGTTCTTGATGACAGGCTTTGATCTCCATACGGTGACTTGACTCTTGGCCACTAGAGGGCAGTAAAAAAATTGATGTTAATAAATATCATTGTAGCATTTACAGTTTTTTTCCTACCATTGTTCAAGACTCTCGACCCTGAAAATGTTATCTAGGTGTCTCACCAGAAAGGAAATACACAAATCTGAGTAAAGTTTACCTGAATGCCGTCACAGAATGTGATTTAAAATCTTCCCTTCTCTGTTAGTGGTCTTGAATTAGTTATGAGCCTTGACAAAAATGTTAATCATGTAGAGTTTCTAGAAATTTAAATTGTGATTTAAAATATTGTTTTATTAATGTTTGGGCTTATTGTAGGAATGGAAACCCTTAGTGGCTGACGGTTGTTGACTAAATCTCCTTATATTCTAAAATGCCACATTTGAATTAGTAGAATATTTTACCTGAAGAAATATTCATCTTATAAAATACTTTCCAAATGTATTGGCAATTGGAGTTAGAAGGTAAAAGGCTCGGCACTTATATTTTTCAATACTTAATACTTAACCCATATTTTTCAATAACATAATTCAGTAAGTGTTCAGTTTAGTTTCTTGCACGAAAATGTTCACTGTTAGCTTGAAAATGTAAAACTATAATTTTGACTTGCTGCTTTTCGAACTCAGAAGTGGATAGAATTGCTAAATGATAGAAACGTGAAGATTCAATGACACTACACACATTTATTATTTATTTAGTCCTGTGATACAATGCCAAAGACCACTTTTAGGGATTTTGCGTTGTTTACTTTCCCTTCTGATTTATTTTATTTTTACATATTGAAATTCATTAGTTTGAAAGTTATAAATCTATTTATCATAGTCAGCCCGTCATCCCCAGAACACTACTGCCTAAACTCAGGCTTATGAATACTTAATTACTAAATTTGAAAGTGTTAGTGTTTTGTTAAAAAAAAAAAAAAAGCAAAGCTTACGGTATTGGATGTGCAATTTTGAAGAAATGAGGAATGCCATTTGTTTTTATTAAGCTGGGATTTGGATGTTTGAAGGAAGCATTGAGGGAGGCATTTCTTTAGAAATTGAGGTAATAATCCTCATTTGTTGTGTTGAAAATATTATTTTTACCATACTCTCATTCTTTATAAATAAACACAGGAGTCCACGCTTGAAAGGAATAGGTTTATTTTATGTGTCTACTGATAAATTGCTTTTTGTCATTTTCCATTCTCTGGAGAATTCTACCTAACTACAAAATTAGAAGTAAACATTTTTGATCTCTAAATGGGGTATCATTTTCTTCTGATGGAAATATCAATATATTGATTTAGGATTTCCAGTACATAAGGAACTGTCTTAGGATATTGATATTAATTCTTTAAAGATCTATAAATGGATAGAATTATAAAAAATCTTTTCCCCTGGCTTTTGCCTGCCCATTTAGAAAATAAATATAAAAAGAGGATGATAAAAGCAAGGTATAGTGATGTTTTTAATGGAATCTACTTTGCATTCCTTTTTCGGATATGATTGATAGCGCCAGAAAGAATTTCATTTTCAAAAATACTACCAGCGGTTATTCTGTTTTGAGAATATTCTCAGTATTACTGCAGAATTTTTAAGCTGATTTCAGCTTACCTTTGTCATGCTAAGCTGCGTTGTGACATTGGAACTAGAAGCAAAACAAAAGCCAACGATAATTTAACACATAAAATGTTAGGTGGAATGCAGAATTTTATTCTGATGTGACAGCACATCACAGATTTTCCTCTCTCGGTGTCTCAGAGTAAATCCGTTTGCGACGGAAGGCAGAAGAAGCTGTTGTTAGAGTTAATTGTTTGCCAAAATTTCCTGGAAATACAAGAAGGCCCGTGTCCTAATTGGTATTCTTCAAAATCACCATTTCCTTTCTGCCAAAGTGGGAAAAAAATCCTATGTATATAAACATACATACACATGTATATATAAATTTTTTAATATAAATGGCTGCATTAGTAAAGATGAAAAGTTAAAACTTTGGTTCTAATTGTATTTGGAATTTGTATCTTTGAAAACACATTCTGAACTACAATGAACAATTAGTTGTGTCAATTTCTTTTCTTTTCCTTTTACATTTTTGAAAAATCTTGTATTTCCTTCTTTTTTTCCTCTACATTTTTTTGAAAAGTCAAACTCTTAAATATTCAGCACGATTTTCTTAGGCTTCTTATTTTAAGTAACTCTGGAATTGTGTGGTGGATTTCGAGATGCAAAATGAATTCTTACACAATGACTCAAGTATGGGTTTAGTGGTCACATCTTAAGCTGACGTCTTTTTAGATAGTTACTTCACAGAGGAGAGACTGGGATGTTCAAGGGGTGGTTTTCAGGTGTGTACTGTCACGTTACTGGTTTTGAAGGCAAGAAATCATGTTCTTTCTATTATATATTAGTCTTTTTGAAGAGTAGGTTTGCTTTAATATAATCACCATTACGAATTTTCAGTTCTTGGGGCTTTGAGTTGAGAAATTTCGTCTTGTCACAGTGAATAATTGAGGACTTATAAACAGACTCTGAAAAATCATTCAGAGAGAGGCTAAGATTTTCTGACCCCAGATATAAATGTAGTTTCAAATAGACTTAAAAAAAAAAAAGCCTCAGACGGAGGCTAGGATTTTCTAAATTAAATTTTAAATGTAAAAATAACCAAGGAGACAAAAGAAAACCCTAACACAAACCTAAAATTTAAATAGTTTTCCTTTATCTTGTACTTCTTAACAATAAGTAAGTCATTTAAGTACCTCTTCTTCTTTACCTTGACTTTTCTTAAATTCTTTTATAGTAAGAATTGCTCAGAGTTGTTTTTCATAGTCTTTAAACAAATGTTTGTGCTAAAGATTCTTTATATGGAGTAAATCCTCAACTTTGTACTTATGTTGAGTATTGTATTTTTTAAATGACAGTTTATTCTCTTTTAAGTCTAATTTACTTCTAACAGTAATTCAGTTATTTTTTAAAATTTTATATCAAAATTTAAGAAGTGATATTTGCTTTTGTTCTGTCTTCATTCTCCTCCCTGGCAACTTTGATGAGAGGAAGACACAATACAGCAAAGAAGCAAATTCGTCTTGCATAATTTGTAACATTTTAGTAAATGCAGATACTGTGTCTTAATGAAATACTTCTAAAGTGCAATGGAAATTAAGTTTATACTTTAGAGTTTATTAACCTACAAAGAAAGGCCATCGATTTTAAAATGAATTTTACTAAACATTACACTTGAATTACCAGGAACATAGCTATAGCTTATCAAAAATAATGTAAATCTGTTTTTATGGACAACCGAGCTAGAAGCACTCATTGAAAACTACGTTTGAGAGGATAATTACTGTTTTATCATAAATACATTTTTTGTTACAATAATGCGTTTGAATTTATGACTTCTTTCAAAATAATGACAAAGTAAACTCAAGTATTATGCCTGAATCCATATTGTAGGTGTGTTACGTGTTCTTATGAACATAATGATATACACCGATTTTATTTTGCCCAGTAACATGGAGAGAATAGAAAGTGAAGATACCACCACTGCAATTTTTTTTAATTGAGTCTAATCTCCTAATTATTACTGTTGAAATATTAATATGATTACATTTTGGCATTGCAGAACAGAATTTTCACTGCATTTTAGATTAGGCTAAGAGAAAATAGCCTTTCTTCACTGTTTGTAATTTGAGCATGATTTTCATGGCTAACCTGTGACATTGTCTGCATATTGGCCGTTACATAGTACTTGGTGGGATAACGTGGCCTCTGAGAGACTGGCGTTATTTCAGAAGTATATATTCACGTCGGTTCGTTCAGAAACCGTAAGGAGGTATGACACAGGAATATGATCTATTTTTATGGTCTTCTCCCAGAGGAGGCCTTCTTAGTAACTGACTACAACGTCCTTAAAAGAGGTCAGTATATTAAAATAAAAAGGACCCAAGGAAGCAAACACCTGAGCATATGAATCACAGTAGGATTTTAGATTCATCTCTAAATTCAACATTTTTACAACTGCTTTGCCTTTGTACATGTCATATACTTCCAGTTTTCATTGAAATTAAGAATGTCACCCAAACTTCTATGTTATTTTAGGGACACATAGAGGGGAAAGCAGGCGTTTGTTTTCTTTATGAAGGAGTGCATCACCATAATTTCATATTCAAGCTTTTAATGCATGTTAAATATATGTATTCCCCAAACACAGCGTTGTTTACTTGCTTTATCTAGTGGTGCCATTTTTAAATGGAGTAATAGCATTGTGGTCGTCTCCATGTGGCGTTCCAAATATGTCTTTGCAGTGGAAATAGTAGATGATGGGAATAAATGGCACCCGCGGACTGTAGAGTGTGCGTGGGCTGTCACAGTTGAAAATTCCCGGAGCCCTAATTTGACGCCCGTGCTCTGGGCCCTCCTGAAGGCGATGGCAAAGCAGCCCTCACGGCAGTTGAGGGCCGAGTAGGTAGTGTAATAAGCCTAAGTGATCAGACAAGTCCGTTTGTTCGATAGAAGGGCCACGGAGACCCCAGTTTTCATGGAAGTGATCAGTCCCTTGTTTGTAGGAAATGGAGATGAAACTGCCCATCACAAAAGGAGCAGTGTGTCACGTGCTGGTCTCAGTGACATCCTATGTATCTCCACGGCGAGATGCACCTGGAAACGCGTAGCAATTTGAAAAGATGGGGGGTGTCTCCATCAGTCTGCGTGTTAAGAACTTGATGACATTGACGGCCATGTTTGTCTTGCTCACAGTCTAGTTCTAGCAGCACAAGACCTGATACATCGTAGAAAATAAATGACGATAATATGAAATGTTAGGAGCCAAGTACTTTTCTAAGCACTTGGCGTAGACGAATATATTTAGCGTTTACATCAACCCTGAGAAGTATGTACTATTTTCATCATCTATTTTATAGGAAACTGAGGCACACGGAGACAAAGGTCACACAGGTCGGGGGTTCGTAATCATTACCCCGCTGCTTCTCATATTGATGAAGCGAAGCCCTTTCACAGAAGCTTAAAGCCTTTGTTTCCCGCTTTTCCCTCCCACAAGTGATACAATAGTGAGAATCTTTGTTCTTATTTTTGTCTAGGTGGTAATGTTTCATGCATAGAGAGAGGAAGGTGTTCGCTGATAAAACGTGCCCTTTGAGTTGGATTCATTTTTATCTGATTACAAACCTACAGGGGACAACATGTGTTACGGTTTTATAGGTCATGAAGATTTGGGGAATATCAGATTTTAAAGGAAATAATAATGGTAAAATCTGTCCTGTGTTATTTCTGGGTTTGGTGGCCATTTAAAAATACATTAAAATTTTGGTCCGTTGGTCCTTTTTGTGTGCTTTATTGTTAATCCTGACAACTACTGCAATTTGTATTTTCTTTACATGATTTATTTTAAAGCTTGTTAGTGAAAACTAGTTTTTCAGTACAGTTGGTAATAACGCAACTATTATTATGAAACATATAATGATAAGTGAAGAGTTCTCTACTGTAAATCCTCTTTTAAGCCATTAATTAGAAGTTTTATGTTTCATTTTAACTAAGAAAGAAAAGTACTACCTTTAAGTACTTGCTTTTTCAGTTTTTTTATATTAATAATTCAAATGTGTTTTTCATAGTTTCTTATATTAATAATTCAGACATTGTTGCAAGAACATATTTTACACGTGCTATAAAAAAGGTATAATTATGTTTCTTTCAGACTCAAGAAAAGTTTTGATATAGTATGTAAATCAGTATTTTTGGGTAATGGATATGCAAATGGCTTTCCCAGAATTGCCCACATTTATATTTTTAGGAGGAACATAACAACTGCACATAACAAATTTCCTTAATTACAAATGTTTCACGAAAACTGCTGATATTGAGCTTGTAAGAGGAATTTCTTAAGGGTTCGTTTGTATCTTAAACAGTGTTAACTGGTTAATTTTTAAAATGAGGGTGATAAAGGTCCCTTTGCCTAATGGCAGCTTGATGGAAATGAACATTTCAGATGATGCCACGAAGTATTTTTCTCTATGCCCCCAAACAAACAGAAAATATCATGTATAAATCTAGCAGATCTATCCAGTAACATACGCAGTCCAGTGTCAGTCCTGACCAGGCAGTCAGTAAAGTTGAGTCAGGTTAACTGTGAATAAATGTTTCACTAGAGTCTCACTAAAATTTTCAATATATGGTCATTGACTATAGAGATAAGGAGTGAAGGCCAAAAAGTGACATGTAATTTGATGTGACTTGTCCTTCCGGTTTTTTGAAAGCAAATGTACCAAACAGTGTTTTGGTGGATTAAGTATTCACAGAGCAACTGCCGTGCTAGGTGCCGTGTGAGCCACTGGGACGTGGTGCGGAGGGCCTGGCCGTCTTCACATCTGCTCTTAAATATGGGCCACTAAGCAGGACGTTTCAGGGCGGCGGCGCCTCCTGTCCTGGAGGTCCCCGCGCAGATCTGCTGCAGAGGATCCCACGCAAGCTGAGACCCAGGCGGTGATGAGAAGTTACGCCGGTGAGGACGTGTGTCCTGTTGGCGTCCCCGAGGGGCCAGGGCGTGCCTGGGACTGAGGTGCGGAGGACTGCGTGTGGCCCAGCACGGAGGCCGTGACGGGTGACGGGAGGGTGACAGAGAGTGGCTGTTGTAGCCATTCTGATACGCTTGGACTTTATCTGGAAGCTGATGGAAAGCTGTTGGAAGATCTTTAAGTGGCCACTTAAGCCATTTGTAATAAACCTTAAAAAACATTTAGGAAACAAAGCAGTATTTTGCCATTTTGCATTTCATTTTAAAGTCTCTCGATTTTGAAAGAGCGAGAGACCATGTGCATGTGCAGGGGAGGGGCAGAGAGAGAGAGGGAGAGAGAGAATCCCACGCAGGCTCTGAGCCGTCACCGCAAAGCCCGATGCGGGGTTCAGTCTCACGAACTGTGAGATCATGACCTGAGCTGAAATCAGGAGTTGGACACTTAACCCAGGTGCCCCACGTTACATGTCATTCTTATGAATTAGTTAAAAAAAAAACAAAGGATTTATTTTTTGTGGGACATAAAGCTCTAGCTGCTGTGGTAAGTAACCTCCAGAGTGACAAGTAACCTCACTACCGGCTGCACGCCCCCCGACATCCCTGCAGCCGAGGAAGGGGGAGCGTGGAGGGTTCGGTTCACTCCCAGTCACTGACACAACGTGTGACCCAAAATAGTGAACGTAATTCTCGGACAGGGAACAGCGGACAGTGACAAAGAATAGGCTGACCAAAGTAAATCAATAAACATCTCGCTACTAAAAATGTTACGTAGAGTTTGGGATCACAGTAGCCACTGAAAGAAACGGGAGTGGAAGATCTCCTTGCATACACTGCACTTTTATCTGAGAAGGGCCCGAGGACTTTGAGCCTGCCCCCTGTTTTCCCCGGTCGGTCACGTGCATCAGGGTGGTCCAGAGGGGTTCCAGGTCCACCTCTTTTTAGGGGACGACCCTTCCTCCAGATGGCCCTCGGTGCACACCGCCCTGTCCTCAGACGTGGTGAAACTCCTCAGGTGGTTTCCTGGCCAATCTCGTCCCTTGAGGTCTTTCAGATGTTGTTGGTTAGCTAGCCTAGGAAGAGATCCAGTTCTAGGCAAAAGCAGAACAAGAAGCTGTGTTCCAAGATCAGGCACGTGGTCTGTCTGCTGATTCTCTTCCTCTGTGTGATTTATCCGGTAATACACCTCCCGTCTGTCATACCGCCGTTCCTAACGTCAGCAGTGGTAAAGGAAATCCCTAGTGGACGTTCCCGTCAACCTTCTGATTCGTGCGCGTGATTTCTAGGATTGTAAGAATCACCGGGTCTGGGTTGTGATCTAGAAGAGAAGTAGCCCTCTGCGTGGCAGCGCCAAAATGTGATTCTGTGTTCCTCTCCTCTGATGCCAGAGTGTCTGTCTGCAAGTCTCCTGATAAAATGCAAAGCACTTTACATTATAGGTGATGGTTATTATTACTATTTTAAGTATTTCTCTTTATCTCTTTTTACTCGGAATTAGCATAGGTAATGGGTTAATTGTATTTATCATGTATCACAGTTGCATAGTTTAAAGACTTCAGTTTTTGAGAAAGAATAATGTAGAAAGTAATTTCATTTTCATAATGCAAAATAATGTCATTAGGTGTGGGCCAGTAACTAAGAGATTCTGATTTTATTACTTGGACTCTTATTATGCTCATTAAATACACTACTAGAAACAGATTTGATTAGCCAGTGCAGTTTAATGAGGAACCCCTTTTGTGCTAGGCATGCCGGCCAGACCTGCATGTTTTACACAATATAAAATAAGATCTTTCCTTTCCTTTCGGTGAGGAGTCAGAAACATACTCAAATAGTAAAGCCTCAAGATGTTTCTTTTAAATGAGACCCAAATGAGATTCAGGGAATTTATTCCAACATTTAGTGTCAAATTCTGAAAGGTACACGTGGTCGGTGTTCCGTAAGTATTTATTATATGCAGTAATGTATTATAATGTAGACAAAACCTTTAAATTGTTGAGCAAAGTGGAAGAGGACCTCTAGAATAGAGTGGATTAAAATAGGAAATTAGGTACGACAGTAATGAGTTTAAAGCTAGGCTCCCCAGAGAGTGGAGACCTAAGTTTGTACAGACAGCAAGGACTGGAGTGTGTTTCCCATGAGATGGCAAAAAAAAAGAAAACAGAAAAGAAGAGGAAGAACTGCTTCCAGGTGGTGATGCAGAATCAGAAGCGTAGTTACATCATCTTGGGAGAGAACATGTGGACGAATCCAAAGGAAAAGGGTTTACGGCTGAAAGGTCATTGTTGAAAGAAGTGGTCTTGGGAGACCGGGGTTGTGTAGACACCAGGGCAGTCCAGGCTTGAAATCCTCAGAGCAGTGGGCGCCCAATGAAAAGAGGATTCTAGAAAACATCGACAGGAGAAAACAAAGTGGCATGGTTTTGTGACATGTTTCATTTTCATGATGAAAAGGGTGTTTTTTTAAGTTAGTGTCACTGAGGAAAAAGTGACTAATCACACCGAAGACATAAAGAGCTTCAGTTTTATGAATTTGTTCTCTAAATCTAAATAAAATTTATTCTGTATGCAAATAGAGTTATTAGATATAATGCGAGAGATCATGGCCAAGCGTGGGGGTGTCACTTGTATATTCTTATTATGCTTCGCATAGGAAGTCATATTGAGGAGTCAAACCAAGAAAACAAGTATAAGAAGAAAATCATAAATTCAGGGATAAGTGAGAAACCAGCAGGTAAGGACCACCAGGAAGGGGCATCGGAGGAGAGCCCTCTGATATTAGAGGGTACTGGGAAAGGAACTATTTTAGGAGGAAGGTTCACATTTTAATTGAGGGACCAATCATGGAGACCATATAAAGAAAGCCATGGATTATGTAATATAATGCATGAGAAACCAGAAATTATTCTGTAAAAGTTCTGGAGGCCTGTGTCCCCGGGGGCGGGGGGTGGGAGGGTGCAGGGGGGTAGCAAGAAATGAGGAATTGAAGGAATCAGACCTAACAATACTTTGCAACCGCTGGGGAAAAAAAAAAGCACTTTATTTTCACTTTTAAATGATTCTCATTACATAAATGTTCTTCAACGGTTGAAAGATCATTTTGAATTCTCTTCATTTTAAAGGAATTGATTACTTTTTGGAAAGTGATTACATCCTCTTGAAAGCATCCGTGCTTTCGTGGAAATAACATGAGCATAATATGTTCGCAGTTCTTAACAGTTGTTATTGGTTACAGTGGAAAGAGTTTCATCTTTAATGTAACGGCAGACTCTAAATTTTATTTTAAAAGAGTAAAACCTTATGGAAGGTACTACCTTTTATAGTGTGCTCTAATAAATCAAGGAAAAACGTATCATTGCAAAATAATTTTTTAGAGTTTATTTGAGAGAGTGAGAGAGTGTGCATGAGTTGGGGAGGAGCATAGAGAGAGGGAGAGAGAGAGAGAGAGAGAAAGAGAGAGTCCCAAGCAGGCTCTGCACTGTCAGCACAGAACCCGACGCAGGGCTTGACCTCCTAGACCGTGAGATCATGACCTGAGCCAAAACTAAGTCAGATGCTTAACTGACTTAGTCACCCAGGCACCCGCTCCTTGCAAAATAATTGAACTCATTCTCTAATGTTCTGTGTTTGCATGATCTCCAGAGCTATCTTTGCATGATTCTATTTACCAGGTAGATATTACTGTGACTTAAAGTAGTGCAGAGTAGAAATTTCCAAACCAGTATTGTGTCTTTCCATAACTGGGAGCTGTGGAATAACCTTTACTTATTTTAGGAGTAAATTACACATGCAGGGTTTGTATGCATTTGCAGGGTGGGGCAGAACATGCCAGGTCACATGTAGGCATGGATAAAATATTTAGACTTTAATAGAAAGCAAAAGCACCCTTTATTGAGTTAAGTGTGAGTAAGAACACTCTGGTGTTGGAATGATTGATGGTTTTCTCGTCACATGTAAGAGACCAACATAATTTCACAAAACCTTTGCTTACCACTCACAAATTATCCAAAATTTTTGCAGTAAAGATAGCAGTATATGCTCCCTGAGCAAAACATTGCATCGTTCTTTCCTTCTTCTTTTCCTTTCTTCCTTTTGATCTTGGAGGGTTTTTTTTTTTTTTGTAATTATTTTGGATCTTTCTTTAAGAATACAATGTGATAAGTATATGTAGTCATTAAATATTTTATCAGAAAGAAACTATGTATTAGAAAATGCATTAGAATAGAAGTTGGAACTAGAATGACTGGCCTCCTACTTTCCCTTTTCTTCCTCCTTCATTACCCAGATACTTATTTTCAGCACTGCTGTGTATGAAAGACAACGCCAAGAGTGGTGAGAGATAGAAAATTTCATTACTTCATTTATTCAACATGTGGTCTCTCTCGGGGGCCTGCTCCGTGCTAGTCGTTGGTAATTTATCAGTGACCAAGACAGGGTGAGTTCCTGCCCTGATGGGAACTTCTGTTCCAGGTCTGCAATCTGATAATAAAGGAATTTTGTAAGGAGGACCAAACCACCGTGGCAGAGGGGCAGGGGGCAGTGACGGGGCTGGACAAGTGACAGAGAGTAACTGGAGGGTGACATCTCTGGATAGAGTGGTCAGGACATGCCTCCGTGAGGATATGAAGTTGGACCGGAGAGAGGAGAATCAGCCAGCAGAGCGAGGATCTGGGAAAGGGGGACCAGAGCAGGGGGAGCAGCCTGCGGAAGAGCCTGGACCAAGGCGAAACCCAGTGCTGGGAAGGCTCAGAGCAGAGGCCAGTGTGGCTGCAGAGGCTGGTGTGGAGTGAGGTGGCCGAGGGAGGAGAGGGATCAGTCACGGGCGATGTTGAGAGCTTTGGTTCGTGGCTTCGGGTTTAAACTGGGGCTAATGTGGTCCGAGACATCTTTTTTTTTTTTTTTTCTGATACAGAGAGAGACAGAGCATGAAAGGGGGAGGGTCAGAGAGAGAGGGAGACACAGAATCGGAAGCAGGCCCCAGGCTCTGAGCTAGCTGTCAGCACAGAGCCCGACGCGGGGCTCGAACCCACGAACGTGAGATCTGACCTGAGCCGAAGCCGGAGGCTTAACCGACTGAGTCACCCAGGCACCCCCCGAGACATCTTTTTAAGCGATGTATCACTCTGATGGGTGGGTGCAGATTGAATGGGTGTTGTCTTAACGGAAGTTACATTGTAATAGGGTAACTCAAAACATGTCTGTAATATAATACAAAGTAGGGAATGATAAATATGGGAGGTAAAGACCAGAGAGAGCATAAGGCTTAGCTGGGAAGATCAGAAAGGACTTTAGTAGGGACGTGTTTTAAGATGTGAACAATTTTGACATCTAAAGGAAAAAAAAAAAAGCAGGGGGAAGCGTATTCCAAAAAGGAGATGAAGCCCCTAGAGGAGATGTTCAGGGATCTAGTGAGCAGTTCAGTCTGGTTTGAACCTAGCGGAAAGTAACTTTGGGACCAGATCACGGAAGACCTTGAACTCCAGAGGAAGCGTGTGCACTTTGCTCTAAGTGGTAGGATGCCAGTGAAGAAATGAATTGCAGCCGTGTATCACCAACATTAATTTGGGACTTAACTTTGCCACTAACCAGCTGTGCAGCTGGGGGCTAAGTTTATTTACTTTTGTCTTTATCGTTGTGAAATGAGGTTAAACTAGGTTCTCTCAACGGTCCCTGTTATTTCTAAAATACTGTGAATTTCAATATCCTAAGTATTTTTTAAAGGACTAGGCATTGAAAGTTACTCCTCATTGTTACAGAACACTAATTCAAAGGGATACGTGCACCCCTGTGTTCGCAGCAGCATTATTTACAACAGCCAGACTATGGAAGCCAACCACGTATCCGTCTGCTGATAAATGGATACAGACGTGGTATACATCCACAGTGGAGTCGTATTCAGTGGTAGTAAAGAATGAAATCTTGCCATTGGCAACAACACGGATGGAGCTAGAGAGTATTCATGCTAAGCGAAATAAGTCAGAGAAAGAAAAATACCATATGATATCACTCATATGTGGAACTTAAGAAACAAAAGTAAGCAAAGGGTAAAAAGGAGTGAGACAGAGACATAGACATAAAGCAAGAAACAGACTTATAACCATAGAGAACAACCCGATGGTTACCGAGGGGAGGGGAGGGGAGGGGTAAATAGGTGATGGGGATTAAGGAGGGCCCTTGGGATGAGTTCTGGGTGTTGTACAGTAGTGTCGAATCACTGTATTGTACACCTGAAACTAATCTCACACTGTATGTTAACTGATGGGAATCAAAATAAAAAAATAAAAAATTAATGAATTCATCATTTTCACAGGTAGTTTTCATGCAGAGACTGCAGACAGCATTGCTAGATGAGATCATTGGGAGGCACCTTCGTTGCCCGTTCCGCACCTTTGTATGACCTTGTATTTGTTGATCTACTTTCTAAACAGCAAATCTGCAGGGCTTGGCTAGGCAAAGATTCCAAATATGTTTTCCCCTGCAAAATAGAAAAGATTGAACATAATACTTTTTCTCTACAACAGCCTTCCCCCCATTTACCTTTCCTCAAAGAGGGCTGCGCAAGACCTTAGTTCACCCAGGCGCTCACGTCACGCTGTTCCGGCGTTGGCCCTCACACCGTCACTTCCACACCGCCCCCCGTGGCCCGGGACCTCCTGGAAGTTCGTAAATCACTCTTCCACCTCTGTCACCTCTGTCCCTACACACAGAGTGGCAGGAAGTCAACATCCACCATGGGCACAGCCCTTGAATTTGGTGTTCCACTCAGACTTTTTCACCACCAGACCGACAGAACGGTGTTATAAATTATTAATGTCTGAGGGACTCTATCCTTATGATATTGTTCTATAAAATACTTAACTTTTTGAATAACTACAAACATTCAGATAGTTCACTAATACATAAGAGCGGTTGCCAAAGACTACTGCAGCTGTGGTTTCATCATGGCTGAAGAACCAGGGTCACCAGCTACTGTTGCTCAGAGTCACATAAGTTACCCTGGGCTGGTCTCTGTACCTTTAGTCAGGTACGATGCTTGTCTCATCTTTAAAATGCTATCCTTTTCTTCTTTTGCCTGGGCCAGAGAGAGTCCGGGTAACGGCCCCCTCCCGCTCTCCACTGGGTCTTGCCAAGTGAGCACTCCCCAGTGAGTCATGTCACACTCGGTGCTGTATGAAGACATCAGATTCTAGGGGGAAGACTGGTGTACTTTGCGTGGTTATTGTTTTTGATTTTGTGGAATGGTAAATGGGATGAGTTGTGCGTGGAATATTGTGAGGTTAAATCTCTCTGTTATTTATTATCATCATACCAAAAAAAAATACATTTGTAATGATTTTGTGAAGGATGGAGTTTCGGCATATTTAGTACAAAATGAAAGAACTTGGCGGCGAGGCTGGTGGAATCTTAGGCATCCCAGTGAGCTTGAACTTGGGAGCACTTGGTCTTGGAGCTCCGGCCCTCAAATTGATACTACAGACCTGCAGGTTCCTTAATGTTGTCTACCCACTGCAGTGAAGGCTTATGCCTACTTGTGTTTTTCTCATTTCTCCTCTTAACTTGCCAGTATAGTGCACATAAGAGATACAGGAAGGATGTGGAGAGAAGAGATAAAGACTTTAACTCATGCAGGTGAGGTGCTAGCTCACATCTACTACTTCAAAACACTCAAGCGATTCAACAAGAACTTAAACTTTGTGGACCTCCGTGGTGAGGCTAGTAAGCCTGCTCTTGGTGTTTAAGTACTGTTTTGCAAAGAACCATTTATAACAAAGTTTTTCTTTGCGTACAATGTGGTCAGTACATTTTCTAATTAACAAAGTGAACTTTAAAGCAAAAGGCTACCTTCAAAAATGATTATAGGACAAGTATTTCTATGTATACCTTGGAAGATCCTTGTTTATCATGGTTTAGTTTGGGACTCAAACGGTGTTCGTCCCATGAATAATGAATTTCGCTACATGTATGTCCCAAATATTTTTAAATAACTCTGTCTGCTTAACTTCATTACATGAAAAATTTCAGTAAAATTTTTATGTATAAATATGTATCCCATATATATTTTTTCCATACCTATGAAAAAGTTACGATTTATAATCCAGCTTATTAGCCGTCAGTATTTTGATGGCCTGATATCTTCTTGCACCAGTTTGATTTTGTTTTGTATCCTGATATATGCATCTAATCTAATCTCACTAACTCCTGCAACATGATGCTCTGTTAACTTTTGGCATGTGTTCATATTTATATTTTCATCCGTGTGTTTTGTTCATGTTAAAGTGGTAGTGTTTTCAAATTGTTCAAGGATTTCATTGAAAATTGTGACATGTGTTAGGAAAAATCGCATTGTTCTTTTTTCCCCTATTTTCTTTTAGACGTGAATTATATCGCATCGATTATAAGACGTCTTGGGGGAGTGCTTTCCTTGTGGCTTTAAATTGTTTCCCATAGATTTTAACGTGGGGACACCTACAGAATCCATTTTGGACCCGGGGACGGTGGCGATGGCTTTGCATTACACTGTCAGCAGGTGTTGCCATGGACATTGGTGTAAGGCGCGGAGGAAGGGATTGGGATGCAGAACAGTAATTGGAAAGAGAGAAATAATTCCTTCCCTTTCCATTGCTTCACTGATTCCCAATGTTCCAGGTAGAGCGCGCCTGCTGACTGTCTCAGGAGAACAGGTAGATGCTGGCATCCCATTAATTTCGGAGGAATGTCGGTGGACTGCACACACTCAGCGGGTGTGATGAGCTGAGGGACGAAGACGGACTCAGGATAGAGCAGAAAAGTGCATCTCAGGAAGTGCGGTTCTCAAAGCACACGCGTGGACGATCTTCTTATAAGCTTATATTTCCAATAATTCTCCTGGAATTCCTAACAGTACTGTGGATTTTTGTAGTATTTGAAGCCACATTAAAATTATGACAGCGTATGTTAAAAGCGTGTGCTGTGGTTCAGTAATATAAAGCCGCCGTTTCCTGAAATAATTTGGAAATCCAGCAGACTGCGGAGTTACCCGGGTAAAGAACCTGGTTTTGATGACAATAATGAGGTATACGGTGTGGTGTCAGAAACTGTCTTCCAGTTGACACAACAATCCATAATTTATAGATTGCCTTAAAAATTAAAAGATGAAGTCAATTATAACTAATTATAATGCCGCATTTACTTGAGAAGTTATTCTATCCTTTGGGATAAAGGAAGTAATATTCATGTCAGTCAGGAATCTTGAGCTACAGCTTCCTGGTTCTGTCTTAAGAATCCTTCAGTTTCGTTTCGTGAGAACCCTAAGCCACGGTGAGCCTGACACCCCGCTATTTTTAGAAATAACTATGCTTCTGTACATCGTTGCACATTTGTTCCTATTCTGAACCTCTTAACTGTGCCACATCTTCAGAGAGGTTACTGGAAGTTTTCATGGCGCTTGGCTGATAAATCCGTCCGAGCTGGGTTTTAAACCATGCCGGAGAAAATAGTAATAATCTGAGTTACAGCGTCAAAATGTCCTTGTTACTCCTGTTCGTGTTGGTTTCAAATATTCAACAGCAATTAAAAGTCCAAAATGCGGCATATTTATTAAATCTTTATTTCATGGTGGTGAACGTTTTTGTTACAGACAAATCCAAGCTAGCTGCAAATAAAACTGTGTGTGTTAGCATCTCTTAAAGAGGCGAAGAGGAGTAATTTATATTTTCCTATAATTTTATGTCAGAAGGAGAAGAGATCTGCATTCTTCCTAATTTTTTTTTGATGCTTATTTATTTCTAAGAGAGAGAATGAGCACAGGAGGGGCAGAGAGAGGGGGGTAGAGGACCCCAAGCAGGCTCCGTGGGGACAGTAGGGACCCCGACGCGGGGCTCAGAGTCACAAAGCGTGAGATCACACCCTGAGCCTACAGTTGGACGCTTAGCCGACTGAGGCACCCCTGTGTTCTTCCTTGTTCTGAGAATGGGAGTTATCAGAAGAAAAGAAAAACTCATCCTTGTACAAACTTCCTAGAAAATTTAATGACTTTACAAATGACTAGATGCATAGCAAGTTACTGGGGAGGCCTTCTTCTGGGTACACTTGATCATAAAGCAGTTTGTAAGTGTAAGTGAAGTGCAGGTGTTTTCTGTGTGGAATCAGCCACGATGCGTGCACGTCACATAGACTTCTTTCCTTCTCTAGGGGAAGGGCAAAAAGAACATTCTGGAGAACCATTCAGGGATGACGTATCCAGAGAAGACAAACCATGACGTACTAGTTGTTTGACTCCTATGATAAGTGGTCATCCTCTTCATATATTTAAGATTTCATTTTGTTAGAGAGCTTTCCAAGGGTGACCTAGGACGTGTGCCAATGACGAAAGCCTCTTGTAACAATTCAGAGCATGCTTTATGTGTTCTGAAATGGGATTGTAAAAATCCTTTCCAAAATGGCATCTGAAATAGCATTAAAGCACAATTTCCTCTGATAAGGCTTAAAGGCCCTCATATGAAAAGTGATCCCCCTCTGAGTGACACGGTGGCAGCATTATGCTGTGTTGTGTTGCTCATCCGGCATTAATCCATTAAGGGTGCGAGGGTCATTTATTTTCCTCATGAAGTCATTAAATACCACTATTGATTTCTGTTCAGTCAGTCAGCTCGCGCCTTCCTTTTATGATCATTCTATACATTAATGCTAAGTGTTGGCTTTATGCACTTTACATAATAGATACTGTCCTATTTAAAATGAAAATTTTAAATTAAGTTAAAATAATAACAGTTATGAAGAAAGAAATTGTATAATCGGTTCACTAACCAAGATCGTGTTTACTAGAATTGGAAAAGTGATGTCGATGTTTAAAAATGTGTAACTCGCCCATCTCCGGTGTATTGTTATCTAAACAGTTGAGATAACTGAATTCATCTTTAAATTAATACAGTAAAATGAACAAAACCAGAAAGTGGGTCTTTAGAACATGCTTTTCCTGCTGCCATTTTTCTGCCTAAATATAGCGCTGCCTGCTGCTTTGCAGATGGATCTGTTCTTTTATTTTCCAATTCCCTCCTTTTTGCCATGTAAACAAAAACAAACAGTAAATACTCAGATTCTCCCGATTTACCAGAGCCAGATTCCTGGAGGATTCCTGGAGTATCGAGCAGGAAAATGAAAAAAAAAATCTGTATACAATATTCTGTTCTGGAAACACAGATGGATAGTACTACATGGTTTTTGTTACAGAATTCATTTTATGATAAGTCGTTCATTTCATTGAAATGGTGTAGAATCGATATTTCTTTACCCTCTCTTGAAACCGTTGTATTTGTCAAAAGAAATGGCAATAGAGAGAATTTCATTCTTCCTGATTTCTGCCAGCCTCTTAAGACCAGTAATTTTTCCCTTAAATACAAATGCATTACATCTTGTGTTTTTACTTGAAGGCATACTTGAATATACCAGGAACGTTATAAGTTTCCTGTGTTGGCTGTGTTTGGAATATTTCTCTTACCTGTCCTTTTGGAACTTGCCATAGGGATTCCTGGCTGAGACAGAGGGGAGATGATGCTTACATATCAGATCCCCGTCTCCCAGGAATGCTCTGGAAGGTCTGTGGCCTCGGTGCGGGAGAACCAAGTGGTGCCATGTCTGTTACAACTGCATCCTTGGAGAAGTTGTATGCTCAGCACCTTTTTCCATAGGCTTCTTGCCCGGCTCATCGACGGAAAGCTGAGCGAAGCTGTGATATTAATGAATTATGACGAGCCCCTTGCCCGCCAGGCAGACGCTCCCGCTCCCTCCTTTAAGACAGAAACTTAATGGAGGACGCTCAGATGGGCAGGCTCTCTGATGATACCCCTTAACTGCGCAGCCCCTTTTCTGATGTGAATATTCAGAGAGCCGTGAAGCTGCAAGTGGCAGCGTTTAATGCCGTCTCTCTCATAATGCCTGAATAATTTTCCGGAGCCTGATCGCTGCAGCGGCTGTGGGCATGGTTATTTGTTTATTTTTCACCTTGGTCCTGGTGGAATGCTGACCCAGCTCATCGTCAGGGGCGGGATGGCCTCAGAGTCGTAGCTCTTGTCTGTTCTTTCAAAGAAACGCAAAGCTGACGCTCGTGACCAGGCACCCTCATCATAGAGAAATAAGGAGAACTGGTTCTTTAGTTTTCTGTAAAAGTGAAAAAAAAAAATGACTGTTAATGAAGAATTTGGTGAAACATGAAGACGGTCTTGCATGTTTTTAATGGACGGGTGTGACAAGTAAGGAGAGAGCGTAGGCTGCCGGGTGAGTGACGGAATGTTGTCGAGTCTTCCCTCGGGTCGTCCTCATTATTTCAAACGGCCTGGCTTTTAAGCTACTGTAGATTTCGTTTTATGTGTACTGGCCTCCATTTGCTGAAATGCTTCAAGTTCACAGCACTAAAGTCATTTCGAAAACGGGATGTAATTACAAAGGTATCTTATGCTTACCAACAGCTTTTTTGGATCAATTTAATTATCATTACTTGTGGATACTGTAAATTGAATATCCCTTCCCTAATTACATTAAACTCAGGGGTTAGCTGTCTAAACATCTAAATGAGAAAAGTTCATCCTTTGCTATAAATAGGAGAATTGTTCTCTTATTTAGACTGACCTCAGAAGCTAAGCATTTTACATGATACTGTCAGGTGAGCGTTATAAAGGCAGTCTGTAATGAGATCTGTAATGAGAACTAAGGTATAATGGCCCTTTGAAAAAGTTAATTTATTCAGCATTTTCTTATTGCACGATGGAATTAAAGTTTGCGTGTAGGTCCAGACCCCTTTTTTAAAGCGGCCGGTCACACGGTTCTTGGTTTATCCATATGCTGTCAGTAGGCTGAAGTGAGTTAATATTACTCTTCGAGCCTAATGGAAGTCACAACAAAAGTAGCAAATTAGTCTTGCCCTTTTAAACAGAGCTAATTTATTTAGAGACTAGCAACGCTGTTTGCCCACCTTCCCCCTCACTCCCTTTTACACAAATGATACCCAGGAATTTATTCAAGCCACAGAAGAGAGTTTCTTTCCCTCCGAGGGGAAAAAAACTGCTTTTAGACATCTATAAGCAAGAACTGTTTTTTTCCTGTTGTGTAAAATCGGCCTTTAATTAGTTGATGTGTGTGTGTGTCTCTATTTGTTGTCTGTTCAGCTCAAGTGATTTTGTGCTTTGTAAGAGATTGTTTCTGAAGAGAGATTTGATTGATTTCTGCTTGTTATGGTCATTGTAAATTTTAGTGCACACATAGCTACTTGCTTTTATTTACTTTGTTTTCTTCCTCAATGGCAGCTTCATTAAAAATCTGTCTATTACAGTTGAAACTCTTAAAAATAGAAGCATGACTACTTATTTTCACAGAGCAGTACATGCTGAGTGTGTTTCATGATTTATCATTAAACCTGTCAGGTAGGACAAATCGAGGCTCAGTGTGGTAGGATCAGAAGCCATTCTTGGCATAAGGTAATCAGAGGAGGTTTTTATTAGGCAGACAGGTAGCTAATTTTGCGTCTTGCATCCAAACACATCCTGGATTCTGGATTTTCTAATAAGGTGCGTTGTAGAATACAGCAGAATCAAGGAAAACTGTAGACTCACTAATGTTCGAGAATGAATAAGTAGTTTTGAACTCCAGGTTTTCGAAAAGGAATTACATGTTATGTTAAAGCATGCTGGGAGTGGTGTATTTACAGCTATTTTAAAATATTTTCAACCGTCCTGAATTCTAGAAATTTAGTTTTGCTGGGATAGTCAGTAACAGAATGAAAATTCCTTGGATTTAAGTATGTCTTTTAATACCTTTTTAAAACTTGTTTCTTAAAAATGTAGAGTCTCACTCAGTGGTTCAAGGTATGAAATTGAATGTTCGTACGAGTGACAATTTTCCTGATCAATTAAAACATGCACTGAACTCTGGAATTGCATTTCTAATATGAGAGGACTGACCATAGGCAACCTGACTTTAAAAAAACACAAGCAGCAATTTTATGCGTCTGATACAGTTAGACACAGTTAACAGTTGTATCGAGTCCATTAGAAGTCAAGTTTTAGTCTTCATAAAAAGCAATCAGAGGTAGGCATTTAAACATAGAGGAGTTTCAAAGAGCCCTGCCCATTTAACTGTTCCAGAAAAGGAATTTTTGTAAGATACTGTCAGTAGGCAAGTGAATGAAAACTCAGAATCATGAAAGGTGAGGAAGTGATGGTGGATTTAATCATCAGTGCCTAGGATGCTTTTCCTGTTCAATGAAGTGTATGTGGGGAGGTGCTTTGTTTTGGTTTTTGTCTTCATCAGTTCATGACAGCTCATAATCATGAATTGAGGTTCTCAGTTTGGTGTTTTGGGACCACAGCATATCTAAGCCATAGGCTTCTTCGAAGGGAGGTGCCGCCACAGGAAATCTTCTGCACTGTCTATTAAAGCTCCAAGATGTGAGTGTTTTTGATGTTGATGATGATAATCGACATGCATTAAATTTAGCCCAGAAATTAAGGGCTATTAGTGAAACTGCTCCTTATCATTTAGTCTCACTTTAGACACTGTGGGGTATTCATCCTGCCCCACCTGCCCCGTTAATGGTGTCACAATCCTTTCTGGTCGCTCTAATTATGTTTCCCTGACATGGTACCACGTCGGATGATCTCTGCTAAGACTTTCCTCCTGTTAGCTTTTATCAGTGGCTTCCTAGGCACCCTCAAAGTCCATTAAAAATTCCCTTCTCAGAGATGTGTTAGAAGACATACTAAACATTCTAGATCACAGGACAGTGCACAAGATGGTTTATAAAGCAACGTCTATAAACTTCGCCATAGGCGGGTCTCCTCGGAGAGCCGAGGAGCCTTGTCTCAAGTAATAGTAAGCATTTACTGGGACGGGGAGACCCTCTGTAGGCTAGTTCTTACAGAGGATTGGAAATAGGAGTAGAGGGGCGCCTGGGTGGCTTAGTCAGTTAGGCGTCCGGCTTCGGCTCAGGTCATGATCTCACGGTTCGTGGGTTCGAGCCCCGCGTCGGGCTCTGTGCTGACAGCTAGCTCAGAGCCTGGAGCCTGCTTCCGATTCTGTGTCTCCCTCTCTCTCTCTGACTCTCCCCTGCTCACGCTGTCTCTGTCTCTCAAAAATAAATGAAAAACATTAAAAAACGTAACAAAAAAATAAAATAGGAGTATGGAGTTTTTGCTCTGTACAGCGCATGGTCACTTGGTGTCCATAAATGTGACAGGAACGTGAACCCACTTGACTTGGAAATGGGACCATTTGTCTGGCAATGAAGTTTATGGAGGACGGAGGCTACTTAAAGTAGGATGATCTGGGGCATCTGTGTGGCTCAGTCGGTTAAGCTTCCGACTTCAGCTCAGGTCATGATCTTGCAGTCCGTGAGTTCAAGCCCCGCGTCAGGCTCTGTGCTGACAACACAGAGCCTCTCTGCTCTGGCTATTCATTCATTCATTCATTCTCTCTCTCTCTCTCTCAAAATAAAGAAGTAAACTTCTAAAAAAGAAGAAAGGAGGATGATCTAAAGAGTGCCATTTGAATTTGGAGGTAAAAGAATTCAGTCTTAATGTGCAGGCTAATAGGTATGAGCATAAATTAGCCTCAGTTGAAAAAAAAATACTGTGAAATAAAGGATCATGACATTTGATTTTCACGGTTTCTCTCTGAAGTGCTGGTCCCACTTCTCAGGTGGCACAGCCAAGTCTCAGAAGTTAAGACAAATCGTTTCCCAGCATCACAGAATGAGCACAGCTGTCCCGTATTTGAACCCAGGTCTGTTCTCACTCCAAAGTCCTTCACTGAAAAGCCACCGACCACATTCTGTGACCCATGGACTTGGTGTCAGTATGAACACAGAGAAGGAATAGTTAAGGAAGGACCATCTTTCCCCTTCTGTCTCGTCTCCCATTTCCTCTCTGTGCGTTCCCCTCCTCGCTGCCCTTGTCCGTGTTCTTCTCTGGTCATTGTCATTACTTCCTCCAAAGTCATTACAAATAATTACTTGTAAGGACACAGTGTGTTCAAACAGCTCCTTGAGCCTCCACTGTGAAGAGTTCTAGAACTCTCGCTGCTCACAGCCCCTAGGCGCTGAGACAAACAGGCAGCTGGACATGATATACAGTTAATGCAGGTTACGGATGAGCAACAGGCATGTGTATAAACCCAGCCATAGGCTAGACTCCCAACTACTACAATCTCTACCCCCACCCCCCCCGACTCCCAAGGTACAGAACTTTCTTCTTTAAAACTTTTATAGACTATCCTGCTGGATTCAGAAACCTCGGGTAAGAAATGACATCCTCAAGTATCTGTGTATTTTTAAGGGGAATCTTAGAAAAACGTCTTCCAACATGTACCTCTTTAAACAGTAACAGAGCCAGAATCCAAACGAGTGAAAGTAATTTTTAAGGAAGGCACTTACATGACTTCTGGTTTATACAACCATCAAAATATTGTTCCTCAGTGACAGAAGCACGTCTGGTCTATGTCTGAGGGTGCTACGAGATGAAACATGGAATCCAGGAAATAAATCCTCGAGTCGCTGAGACGGAATCAGATAAGCCTGAGTGAATACCCAGAGTTGATCAGTGAATTATTGAATTATTATAAGTACTGAGAAGGTACCGGGTCCTGAAGGCCATGTTAAAAAGCATGTATTGCCAACTGTATTGAAAGTAAAAGGTGATTCTTACGTGATTTAACTTATTTGTCTTATTTGTGCTGTAAACGCGGTATGCCTCATAGTGGCCCGTCCTCCCCCTCATCCGTTTCTCCTTCCCCCAGTCCTGTCCTTGTTTGTTGGTTTACACAGAGGCCAAGGAAGAAGCTAGTGCAGCTGTAAAACGTTCTGGTTGTGCCTCTCCCCGCAGCTCTTTTTAATTTTTTCTCCTGACGCTAATCTTACAGTCTACCTTCTATTTCCCCTTACTGGTTCCCAAACTATGGATTGTACTGAAAATCTTGTGCCAGGTGAAAAACTGGACGTCAAATGGCAGAGAAGCGATGGTGATTGACTGCTGTTATCCTCCTGCTGCCTCAGTGTAGACACATCGGCAGATCCGAGTTAATTCAGCAGCCATGCTCCATCACATGTTTTCCTTACTAATCATCAATGGCACCTGCCTCCACACTAGCCAAAATAGCTTTGTGTGCTGACAGGAAAGCATTAAATTTTCATCACAGACTCTCCATCCAGAGACTAAAACGTGAAAAAGAAGCTTTAGAAAGATGTAAGTAAATGACTTAATTATTTACAAATATGATATAGGGTTGGTATTCTTAATATATAAAGAGTTCTTACAAATCAATAAAAAAGAGGACACAACAGAAAAATGGAAAATTTATAAAAGGTGGCAAGCATAGGTAAGAACCATGAAAAGATGACCAGCATAATTAATGGTCATTTAAATTGTAATAGAATAGCAGTGAAATATCATATTTCATTTCTTGCATTGGCAAAGATTTTAAAAGCTTACTCATGTTGCTGTCATACATTTCTAGTGGGAGGATTTTCTGGTAAACAGTTAAGAATACAGCTTAGCAGTACATCTTTTAAATTTTTTAAAGTTTATATCAGTTAGCTTAGAAATTTGAAATTCTAAGGAAACAGTTTGGAAAAGTGTGTGTGTGTGTGTGTGTGTGTGTGTGTGTGTGTGTGTGTGTGTGTGTACGTGCACACAAGAATATTTATCAGCATTATTTGTAATGTCAGAAAAACTTACAATGGCCAGCAATGTGGGATTGTTTAAAATACGTGTTTGAACATCACCTCATCTTTGAACGTACTGATTTAGAGCTATATGATCTGTAATAATTATTGATAGAATGTATGACAGACTAAGTAGAAAAATAGGTTGTGGTAGAATACACGTAGGATGTTCCTATTTGATATACGTGAGTGTATATTTGAATGGGAAAATTCTGGAAGTGTGTACCCAAAGTTATAACCATATATATTTCTAGATGGAGAGAGTCTGAGAAAGGTTTTAGTTATTTATTTTGTCTTCTTTTTTTTATTTTATTTTTATTTTTCTCATTATTATTATTTTTTTATTTTATCTTCTGAGTTCTCTGACCCTTCCAACTCTTTGAAAATGGTGAGCATGTCATATTTAGAAATGTAAAAAGTAAAGAGAAGGCCATGCAACCCTGATAATCAGGGGACTCCATCAAGTCGTATCACCTCACAGAAGTTCTGCCAAGCAAACATTTGTCTTACTTGGGTGGTCAGGGCCAGAGAATACAGACCTATTCCATGCAGTAGTGCCAACCCTTGTGTTCCGTAACAGGCCACCACAGCCAAACTGAGAGTCAAGATTAAACCCATCAACATAAAGGAAATAAAAAGTAGAAAAATTAGCTCGAAAAACCCAGTTTGACAGAGGTATTGAGGGTACAAAAACAAAGTTAAGTCTAAAAGTTCTGGGTTTTTACTGAACACCGTATCACAAATAACCTTTCCAATTCATCCTCTGACTTGACGCCTTGGATACAGTAACGGGGATCTCCTCAGATCTTATCAATATCCGGAAGGTAGTGTTAGTAGAGGGGCTTTTCCAGAATAAGTTGGATTATATTTTAGATTATTTGATTTTTCATCAGTTGTTTTTTATAGAAATTATTTAGGTACATCGTTAAAAATTCAATGATAGTGGAAGATCTGTCATGAGGAAGGGTCCTCACTCACGCCAGCCCATTTCCATTTCCAGAAGCAGCGACTCTTAACGCTTAAGCTGTTTATTGGGTGGTTAAATCGACGTTGCTAGATAACACCCCATTATTTCTTGATTTACCCGTTTTAGGCATATCTGTTCACACCTTATGACACAAAGCAGTGTCTCTCCTGTGGCTCTGCACTTTTTCTCCATTCTTTCAGTACGGGTGGAGGACTACGTAAATGCAGTCGTTAGGTGCAGGTTAATCTAGAACCGTAGATCCTGTGCTGCTTACATGTATTCTCTGTGGGTCTCGATTGTTTTTATTGAGTGTTTTTTTTCTTTGACTAGAGTATATTCTCAGAGTCCTAAGATTCAGTACAGGCAAGTAAGTTCCCTGAGTTTGCACATTTCCGAACACGCCCCTTTTCTCTGCCCTCACATGTGTTTGCTGGCTTCGGAGACTTCTCCGTCGAAAAGCGTCTGCTGTCGGGACTGGGACAGCATTGGAGGCCGTTGGGAAGACGTTCTCGCTCTTCTTCGACCAGAATCCGCTCAACCCTCCCCATCCCCCATGGAAGCTTTTAGGATGGGACCTTTTTAGGATGGGACTTACAGCATTTCATGCGTGTGTGTTTCATTGACTGTGTGTGGTATTCCACGGGCCCTTTAAATCTGGGGACTCCATTATGAGGAATTTTCTTAGGCCACTTCTTGGATAATTTCAGTTTTCTCTTCCTAGTCCTCCTTTTGAGTAGCGATTAAACCCCCCCTTAGTTGATTTTCTAGTTTTCTTCTCCCTTTTTCCACATTTTTCCCATCCAACTTTTCCTTCTGCTTTCTCAGAGGATTCTCTTTTGCTTTGGATTTAATCGATTTCTTTTTGCTTCTAATCCTTCTATTGAATTTTTTTGTATTTTGACAAAATGCTCTTAATTCCCAAGAATTCTTCCATACATGTTGCTTATTTATTATAGCACGCCGGTTATGTATTTAGAGATGTGTCATCTTAATTCTTCAAACGTTAAAATGTTTGGTTGTTCATTTTAATTTTTTCTGTCTCCTGCATTGTTCATTTATTTTGGCCTTGTTCACTCATATTATGGCTATTTTAGGGGCTCTTTGGTCACTCATGTGTTGTGAGGCACTAAAGAAACACAGGAGGTCTTGTGGGGCTGCGTGTTATGCACGAGTGTTTCTGTTCCCTGCAGATGCATTTGTTGAAATTCTACGCCTCAGTCTGCCGGTGTCTGGAGGTGGGACTTTGGGGAGGAAATTAGGGTTAGAGAAGCTTGTGAGTGTGGGGCCCTCAGGATGGTGTCAGTGTGCTTCTAAAAGGAGGAGGTGCTGGAGCACCTTGGTGGCTTGGTTGGTTAAGTGGCTGACTATTTTGGCTCTGGTCATTATCTCACAGTTTGTGAGATCGAGCCTCATGCGGAGCTTTGCACCAATAACACAGAGCCTGCTTGCGGGGGGGGTCTCTCTTTCTCTCTCTCTCTCTGCCCCTTCCCCCATTTCCTTGTCTCTTTCTCTCTCTCTCTCAGAAATAAGTAAAAACCTGAAAAGAGGTAGAGGCAGGAGATCTCTGTGTCCGCCCTCCTCCACGTGAGAAAAGAGAACACAGCTCAGTGCAAACCAGGAAGTAGGCTCTCCTCAGACCCTTGGATCCTGGGCGTCAGCCCTGCACAACTCCCAGGAACACATTTCTGTTACAGAAGCCCTTCAGTCAGTGGCATTTTGATAACAGCAGCCCAAACTGAGGGGTAAGCTCCACGGCTTAGAGGTTTTAACTGTTTGATGATTGGATAAAACGTCACTATTTTACAATTGGATGAAAGGCACTTTTTTTTTTTTTGGCAGATGTCCGTATGTGAACATATTTTATCTAAAAAACGGACTCCTTTCTCTTTAAAGGAATCATCTGCTCGCTCGTCCTGAGGGTATACAGCCCAGCTGCTAACGTTCCTTTGCAGAAATTGACAAAGGGGCTTATTGGTCGTAGGGTTCTTCAGAGCCGCCATCACTTTAGCTGTGACACCCCGTCTCTCCTCTGCCTCCCGTCATGTGTGATACCCAAAGTCTTCCCCTCCAGAGAATATACCTTTAGCGTCCTGTGAGGGTGGGTTGGGGAGAACGTATACAGTTGGCTGCTGGGAATCTTTCCATTGGATTGGGTGGGAATCGACTGGTTCTATATTTAGACACCCGTTCCCTAGTGCTCTGTGCCAAATGTCTTCTCCATCTGTCTTACCTGGGACTTCCCAGGCTTCAGCTTCTCCAGGGTGGTGTGGACTGAATCGACTTTCCTCTCATTGCCTCAGTCCATACAGTGGCTGACTCTGCCCCTTACTTTCTTCTCTTCAATTTCACTGGCTCTTTGCTGTTACTTTTCATTCCTTCATTTACTCCTTTATAAAATTTCTAGTCTGCTATAAGCAAGACACCATGCTAGGCACTAGGGATCCAGCAGTGAACAAACTAGACAAAAATCTGACTTCTGTATCTTACCTGGAGGAGGAAATGATAATGTGCAGTGTTAAAGTAACTTTCTACCCCTGCCTAGGTACCATATCTTCCTTTGCTGTTTCTTATACAGGTTAGGCATTTCCCTGCCTCAGGGCCTTTGCATCTCCTATTTCCTCTGCCTGGAATGCACTTACTACATTTACAGTCTCAACAAACAAACCCCAGAGATCAAGGACTTACATTACTCGAAGCTTACAGATTGGCAGTGGCTCTCTGGGGATTGGCCGGGCTCCGCTCCACACCTCTCGTTTTCAGATCCAGGTGATCCGTCTAAGGCAGATGGTTTATGGTAGCAGCAAAAACTCAAGGGGGGACAGGGCCAGACTTGGCAAGGGCATTTAAAGCCTCTGTTAGATGTGACAAGCGTCACGTAAGTCATCCCACAGATCACAGCAGGTGACATAGTTGAGCCCCAAATCAGTCCATTAGGGAAGTGTGTTGAGACCATGAGGGAAGATATAACTGTGAACAGATAATTTAATCTGCTCCTCCCAGGCTCCGGCATGACCCGTGTCCTCGATCCTTCAGGTCTTTGTTCAGCTGTCCTCTTCCCTAATGCCATCTCTGACTCCACCTTAAATAATAGAACCTTAAAGTTCTATTATTCTCACACTTCCTCTTACCCCATTCTGACTCTTCTCCAAAGCACTTCATACCATCCAACATATTATGTTATTTACATCTTTTTTTAAATGTTCTTTATTTATTTTTGAGAGACAGAGAGAGACAATGGGAAAGGGGAGGGTCAGAGAGAGAGTGAGATACAGAATCCGAAGCAGGCCCAGGCTCTGAGCTGTCAGCACAGAGCCGGATGCGGGGCTTGAACCCACGAACCGTGAGATCATGACCTGAGCTGAAGCCGGTTGCTTAACCGACTGAGCCACCCAGGCGCCCCTCTTTTTTTTTTTTTTTTTTTTTTTCAGTTGACTGTCTTCCTCAGCTAGACTATCTCTAAGCTCCACGAGGGTAGAAATTTTGTTTGCTTACTGCTGTTGACTCCGTGCCTAAACCAGTGCCTGGCACACAGGAAATACTCAAAAATATTATAAATATCTAGAGAACTCTTCTGTGGAGCTTCTCTGTCCTTCTAAGTCTTTCACCAGATCTCGGGCTCATTTCCGTTGTTCGTCTCTTGAAATAACCCATTCACTATTGTGTCTGCTCCATTCTCTTTGACTTTATGGCTTATACCTTCACTGTTCCTTTAAAGGATCTGCAAAGGGAGAGGAGATGAACACTTTGTAAAATTAAATTGGCAATCCTGGGGCACCCGAGGGGCTCAGTCCGTTAAGCATCAGACTCTTGATCCAGGCTGAGGTCATGATCTCACCGTTTGTGAGTTCAAGCCCTGCGTCCGGCTCTGTGCTGACAGCATGCGGATTCTCTTTCCCTCTCTGCCCCTCCTCCATTCACGCTTTCTCTCTCTAAACAAATAAACTTTAAAAAAAATTTGGCCTTCCTTGTCTAGAAATCAGAGACTTCTTAAGAATTTATTAAATCAAGACTTGATTTGATATTCTAGCCTTCCTACAAACTAACCTCCAGTTACAGATTTGATTGGGATTTTTTTTTAGGGTAAAAGTATTGCAGAGTTAGGTTCTCTGTAAATGCTAGAGTACAAATAAATTACTTAACATAGTAACTGTTACAAGGTATGTTTGGTTGTGAAGTTCCGCGCCGCCCCCCTCCCGCCCCTGCAAAGAGGTGATTCTTGCTTGTCCTTCATTTCAAAAAGTAACGTGATAGCCCTCGAACTTGAAAGTGGATGAGTTCCTGTGTGGTGGGTATGAATGACCAGGTCTGTGTGATCAAGAGCATTTTTATACTGAACACATACGACATTTGTAATTTGTATTCCAGGGACCCATTTGCTATTTTGGGCGTGCTTCTAACCTCCGTGGAACAAAGCCACCCCGGTCCGTGTAGCCCTTCGCCAGCCTGTCTGTCAGCGCCCATCATTTCCTATCAGTTATTCATCATCGCTTTTGACTGCATTTCAGAGGATTGTTCGTGCATTGTTTTCTGGCCTCGCTGTGTGTAATTTCCCGAGCCCAGGCGGCTGTAGGACAGATGCTTGGATATCATGCTGTTACATATTCTTTTCCAGTTCAGTGTAGTGATACTGTGATGGTGATCTTTTCCCTTTCATCCATTTGTGAGACTGATGAGACTTGTTTCTTTACAACACCATAATCCTTATTTGGTGACTGGCTAGGGAGTCATACACTTAATATCAGTACCCCCAATATCAATCAGAACATTTTGTGACTCCCCCTGTAGAAATACCTTTAGAGTCAGTCTGCTTACAAGCCACATCTAAAAAGTATTGTTATTATGCATCAGTCTCTTATTTCTAACAGGCAATGTTAACTCCAAGGCAATGTTAACTCCATATGAACATCTATGTTCTGTAGCATTTCGGTACTCCAAATAACGTGTCTGTTTCCAAAAATAAAATCCATTTTGCAGAGATGAAAATCTGCATCACACCCCAAATTGTGTGATACAGCCCTCCAAACTGCCTGCTAGCTTTCCAAAGCGCTTACTCTGAAAGGAACATACTTATTCAAGTGTCTAAATTGTTATATGTTCTTTTTAAATCTATTTAGTTTATTTCTGTGCCCCTTATTGCCTCTTCTGCTTTTATTTTTATAGTCCAAATCTTAGTCTAATCTCCTCATGGTGTTATCACTGACTCCACATAAATCCTTGCTTTGACCTTGTCATCATGTGTTTAGTGGGACATGCCTTACATAATGAGGTGGGAGGAGACAGATTTCCAGTTCCTCCTTATTAAACCCAAGCACTATGTTTCTCTCCAGAAAGGTAGATGTTGACAATGAAACCGACTCAGAAGATGATTGTTCACATGGTAGAATCCCAGAATGTAGTAAATGCCAAGGCCCGAAGATAATCGCTAATGAAAATTCCTATAAAAGCTCCGGTCTAGAAAGGGGAAGAAATGACGACATCTCAGGAAGACAGAGCCTAGGGACAGCCCTGACGGAACACCGTCAGCGTGTTGCTTACAGTCAGCGAGGGTTAGCGCCACTTTAGTCCGGGCTAGATGCAAAGATACCCGATAAGGCCCTTCACGTGTTTTTGGTTTTGTTTTTAGAGACCTTCTACGCTGGAAATGTTTTCAGTGTTTAGAGATAATACAGCATGGTAGAGAGAGTGCATATTTGGGAATTGGAAAGAAAACCTGAAGTTTAATCTTGTCTTCACCTTCAGCTAAATGTCCCCATCTGAAAATTGGGTATATTAACATCTAAAGGACCGAGGTAAATAGTAATAAATGGAAACTGTATGTAAAGATTCAAAAGATTCAAGCACTGGCCTGGTACATGGTGGATACTTAAAAAAAAAAAAAAACAGGGTGTTCTGTCTTCCTTCTTTTTTTTTTTCTTTTTCTTTTTTTTAGGTTTTATATATTTAAGTAATCTCTTCTAGGGACTCGAACCCACAACCCCGAGATTAAGGGTTGCACAGTCTTCCAACTGAGCCAGCCAGGTGCCCTTTTTTCTGACTTTTAAATTGCATAGTTACCTAATAGGGCGTGTGCGTGTGTGTGTGTGTTAGGATTTATATATCTCTGTCTTCTATGCCATGCAAAAATAAAAAGTGATCATAAGCTGAATACGTGGTCTCTGGTATTTCCAATATTTGACATTCTGGTTGGGGCATAACATAAGTACATGTACTCCAAGTACATTTATAAAGTAGGTTTCGTTAAATGAACTAATAGATTTGTACACAAGAGATGAAAGTAAATGGATGATCACAGTTTAAGGAGGGGAGTTTGGACCCGATACTAAACCTTGCCCTGGGAGAATTCCATGACGTCGTTTTGAATCTCCCTACTTGTACTTGGAAGTATTGGGTCAGTTAGTCGGACGG
Organism: Suricata suricatta; assembly: GCF_006229205.1. Lineage (NCBI taxonomy): Eukaryota > Metazoa > Chordata > Mammalia > Carnivora > Herpestidae > Suricata > Suricata suricatta. The sequence goes on from NC_043700.1 coordinate 12,614,502, forward strand.
CTGGCCGCCTTTGTCCTGACAGTCGTGAAGATGGCTTGGTTAAGGTTATCTGTGTTTAATCTTCATGGGCAGATACCATGGAACATCTGATCTGTCGTATTCATGATCCATAAAACTCTCTTTTGAAGTCAGGGTTGCATATTGCAAAAAAAGTAGAGCTCTAAACTAGGTCACAGTCCTAAGAGACTCCCTGGAATCAACATCTGAAATTGAAAACCTATTCTCCATTCGTATTAAGTTTTTAGGTTACCACTAAGGGAAAAACACACACACACACACACACACTGCAATGAGATGAACTAAAGGAGGACTGATTTATTCAAAATGTAAAGACCGTAGAATTATGCTAACATTTTTCTTTTGTCTTTTTCTCTCTTCTGTCATTATGTCTAAAAATTGATATATAACATTACATAACATCAGGTCTCAAGATCTCAGAATTGATCGGCTTGGCTGTCTTCTCTTTTCTTTCTCATTCAAGGACTCTTGCCCTTGCGCCTTTTCTCTGTTCCAGAAACTCAGTGCCAAGTGTCTTCAAAAGTCAGTGACTGCAGACTCGTGTATTTCTGAACAGAATCATCTCCTTAGTTGGATTTGTCAGGGGTCAGCCTTTCACAGACAATTGCGTGGGCTTTTTCTATAAATCAGTGGGTAAGCATTGGGTCTTCTTAACTCAGTCTTGTCCAGAAAGCTGTTAAAGCATGATGCCGAAGGAGAACGTTTTTCCCTCGAAGGCAGAACGCAGTAAATTACCAATATTGTAATCGTTTTTATGGCAGAAGTTTTGAAAGCAGAAGTGTATAAATATCCGCTTTGGGAAAGAGACACTTTGCAAAATATTTAACCAAGTATCTGGTAAATTTTCACTTTCGAAACACCGTGCCTCCGAGCGCATTTCTTTAAACGTCTTCTGTGTAGTGACCGTCTTCTCCTTTCCTGTGTGCCATGTAGGAATAGGAGGAATATATCATGGACACAGACTGCTTCCACATTCATATCTCGATGTCACTTTCTTATACACTTTGCACGGATCGTCCCATCTACCTACACTGTAAACGTGATTTCTGTCTTAAATTCCAGTCAGAGACTCTTGTCCTCCCTTGTGCCCCAGAGTGGATAGCTCCTGACAAATGAGTGGTTAATTCTGTACGTTCTCGCAGCAGATTTCCTGCGCTGAAATCCCGGTTCTGTCGCTAAACAGCTGAGTGATCTGAAGCAGTTTATTTAACCTGATGAGATCTCAGTTTTCTCTGTGTAAAGCAGCATTAATATTGCGTACTTCCGTGAATTATTACCAGGACGACCGATCATATGTAATATTGACAATATCTTGCTCACAGTACATGTGCAATAAACATTAGGCATCGTTATTATTGGTGTTCTTGTTGATGATCTTTGAGGGGCTAGCTTGCCTTTTCTCAGTTGTAAATAATTTGTAGGGTGTCCTATGGAACCTTGGTTTCAGATATTGACAAGGGATGGCATTCATTTGGGATTTTCAAATAGTATATGGCTTCCATTCAGATAACTATTTCTCTAAGGGTTCCCTCATGGTGATGCTGTAAATCCCATTTGGCAAAGAAAACACTGATATTATGCTGTTATTAAATTAGGCAGAGCTATTTGAACTGTAATCTGCTGTCAAGAACGACTGAACGACCCTTTTGTAAAAATTACCACTGACATTAGTATGTAAGCTTCATGAAATTCATGAAATATTTATCTTTCTTTATAGCTAATCAGTCCAGATACCAACTATGTGATAATCATATATCACATAGTCGAATACTAAATGAGACGATGAGCTCCTTTTCCTCTAATGTATGGTGTATCAGTATATTCTGACACTAGATCTTGATAGACTACATACTAATCCGTCTACAATTAGACTCTTTTCGGGTGCATCAGAAATGATGAAACCTGGGCCTTTCTTCTTTTCTTTGAATCAAAGTGACAGCCTAACTTAGACTTTCAATTAAGCTTTCCAGCTTCCTACCTGTGTTCTTGTATTGGTTTCGTAGGTGGGAACATTTTCTCTACATGGACAGAAACAGGTGATAAACTCAGCTCCAACAGAGAAATAAATTACATGCCAGCCATAATGAGACATCAATGCCTAGTAAATTTTCTTTTGCTTGTAAAAATGTGGCAGTATGAAGTGAGAGTCAATAATTATTTATTGTTAATTCCCTAATGTTGCCTTCGGATGCACATGTAAATTGTGATGTGACTCAATTAGACGGAATTATCAGTTATTTAACATAGTCTAATGCACATGGAGGAAAATGGCCGTGGTAATCTGGCGGGGATCCTTTGTGTTCTCGTGAAGCATGTGGGCACCCACCCTTTGGACGGCACAAATGTGTCTTGCACAGAATTTAATGAAAATTACCTTTGCTGGCAGTGAGCCACTTGCTCCGATAGGGAAGAGTCACTCTCTCCTCATACCTGTTTATTTCTATCTCAGCGGTTCTACTTTTTTTCTTTGTTTCTAATTTCTAGTTATAGATTCTTGAGGGAGGTCCAAGGTCTATTTTAAGGAGTTTGGCCTTTCTTAGCAAGAATGCTATAATAAGTACTATAGTAATATGTAATACCTTATAATCTATTCTGTAACATTGTAATACTGTACTGAGCATTGGTATTTCTTTATTGTTCAGGATGCTCCAGGAATAGTATACAAACTACCCTTCTAAATAAGTATTCTTCTGTTTTCTGGGACATTTGAAAAAAATTCTCCATAGAATTTTGTTTTCACATCTATAATTCACTTCAGTAACTTGGCAGAAGATACTGGAACATTTCTTGTGAACAAGCACCAGGTCTAAACACAAGGCTAGAATTACATCCACGAGGGGCGGGAAAATGAAATACTTACCTTGAGGAGATACCAACATAGTAGTTTAAACTTTAGAACTAGGATCACTTCTTGACCCAAGCTGAAGGCGTCAACATTTGACACAAAAATACAGCGTGCCCGTGAATATCTTAGCTGTGCTTTTACTAAGCCGTATAAAATTTTCTTCGAAGTATCTGTCTTGATTATCTATCAGCCTCTGGTTCGTTGCCACCATCATCGGGAAGCACCCCCCAGTTGGTTTATTTATTTTTTCTCAATAAAGTAGCAATATTGGCCTGGCTTAAATGCTGCTTTATCAATCAGTATCTTGCTTAGGAAATAACAGAAGAGGCCTTTTTACTTCTCCATCAGCACTACATGTCTCCCTCCGTCCAGCCCTTTCTCCGTCTAGCTGCACTCAAGCACCTCAGACGTCCATTCTTTGCTTGGGGGACCAGCCTCTTCAGCTGGTTGCTTTCACGGTGTGACCACGTCATGTCCCACTTGCCTAAAATACTGTTCACTGTAACCCTCTGCTTTGAAAGCCTCCTGATCCTTTAAAGATCAACCTCAAGACCTGATATATTCTCTGATTATTCCCAGTTGTTACGGATAATTTTATGCTCTTAACTCTTGCACATATTGTTTGTAGCATGCATGTAGCGTTTAGTTATACTTCCTGATAATGTGTCTTAAAATCAATGACATTTCTCTGTGTGTTCTCACCACTAGGAAGTGCAGGGCTGAGTTACTGGCCAATTGTTAGTAATGGCAGAGACTCTTTAATGGCCATTTCTATGTATCAACTTTCCCTCCAGTATGATATTAATTGTGATACTTCTCCTTTGCAAGAAGTTCAGTTTTTTTTAATCTTAATATATTTTGTCTTCTTGTAAGCCACCCAAGATTCTTGTTAGGAGAGGTAACCCTCTAAGGGCCCTGAACATCCCTGCACATTCTTGCTGCTGTGCCAGAAATGTCAGGCTCTGTCTGCTCTTTACCCAGATCATTTCTCAGGGTTGTGTTTGTAGAGAGAAACTTTGAGGGATGAGGTGTTAGCCACAAGCAGGCTTGCCTACTGGTTACTATAAAACCATGGACTCCCCAGGCTTAGTGCGTAGCTGACACAAACCATGGTGTGCCCAAGCATCCGTTTGGGCCCATGGACCTGGGGCCCAGAGGAACTAACACACATGGAAACTCCTGTCGCTTGCTGGGCCACCAGCAGTACATGTCTCCGCCTGTGACTCACGAGTCTGTGTCTTCTGTCCACCTTTAGGATAGCAACAGGCCACCTTGTTGTGTTGTAAGTCAGATACAATGAAGTCTTAGACCAAATCATGCTTTATGATTTATTGAAACTATTCCATAAATTAATATAAATAAATGTATTTTGAGCCTTTTAAACCAACCCACTGTGCAGAGAGCACTGTCCTAAATATGCTGTATAACTAGATGTAAATACACATTGGCTGTCCTTTGCAGAGCTAACATTTCATAAAGCCGTGGCGGCAGTAACAATAATTAAATTGGTCATTTCTTAGTGTTATGTTGTAAGTACTCAAAATTGCTTCAACTCTCTGCTTCAGCTTGAAAGAGGAATAGAGATTATATTTAACTTCAGCTTTCTTCTGGGGAGGTTTCCAAAGGGCTCTCTGGTATAGATTAAGAGTTACTATCTCTGTTTTCACTTTTTCTGTTTTCTTTGTTCTTTTTTCATTTTTTAATTTTTACTCTCACTGAAATTTTGAGAATGTAGCACTTCTCTATAGATAAAAAAGCAATCATATATGTTTTCCAATTGTTTAGTCTTTTTTTAACTCCAGCAATAAAAGATAAAAAGGAAATTATGAGCCTAGAACTAATGACGTATGACCCCTGAAGAGTTAGGGTAGAAAACGGTTACCATTTATTGGTATGTTACAAAGTGCCAGGTCATTTTAGAGTGTTTGACATGCATTATATCATTAAACCTCCCAGACATCTACCAGTTAAATATTGCTTGAAGAAGAAACTAAAATGTTAGAAAAACTAAGTTTCTGTTGGGAGTGTGATTCGAACCCGGAGATATGAGCCATCGACACCAAAGGCGCACACACCGTGAACTCTCATCTCCGGTGCTAAAGTAAAGGATGCTTTGTCAGGGGCTGTGAGGTGTTCCCCAGCACCGCTGCACCTACCTTGCTGGGCTGGACTGCGTTTCGCAGCCCTCCTCACACCCCTCACACCCCTCCCTGCAAGTGGGTGAGGACATGCACCTGCCTCTCTGCAGTGAAAAGTGAGCAGAAGTGACGAACCCGGCCAGGATTGTGCGTTCCCCATCTTCTCTTTCTCTCTGTCTGCTGGCTGTAAGCAAAGGGCTGCTGGGATCATAGCACATGACAGTCACAGGTGGAGGGAGCCCAGGTCCCTGAAGTGTCACATGGAAGACCACCCCGCAGAACACCAGCACCCGGCTACTGTTAGAAAGAAAAAGGGGCACCTGTGTGTCTCATCAGTTAAGCATCTGCCTTGGGCTCAGGTCATGATCTCACAGTGCATGGGTTCGAGCCCTGCGTTGGGCTCTGAGCCTGGAACCTGCTTCCATTCTGTGTCTCCCTCTCTCTCTTCCCCTCTCCACCTCGCACACTCTTTCTCAAACATTAAAAAAAAATAAAAATAAACAAACATATTATGTTACAGTCCTGATATTTCAGAGTTTATCCTATAGCACCTCGTGTTCCCTCACCATGGAAATGACCATGTGTCACCACTGGAAGCATTAAGATCTTTAAATATTTGATGATATCATGGTGGCATTATTTTTGAGACTTCTCAAAAATTTGATTATTACCTTGTGTATGGGAAAGAGTACAGACTACTTTTATAAAAAGGAAAAAAAACCCTCTGAAAATAGGACCATATTGGGAGCAATATGGAAATACTAGTAGCCTGGTCCATGGAGCCTCACTTACCTAATCTAAAATGAAATAATGCTCCATGGTGTGGGGGAGGGGATGGGATGGGGATCAGGGCAGGGGAAAAAAAATGAAATGAAATAATCCAGCCTCTTTAGGGTTGATGTAATATTGCCAGACTACTAGTATGTAGAAACACAGTGACGTCCACTCCTTCAGGATGGGAATAGTGTCCAGTTTATTTGTGTATCTGTACTCGCTCAGTTGGGTAAGCATCAACTCTTGATTTCGGCTCAGGTCATGATCTCACAGTTCGTGAGTTCGAGCCTTGCGTCGGGCTCTGCATCGACAGCATGGAGCCTGCTTGGGATTCGCTCTCTCCCTCTCTCTGCCCCTCCCCCACGCCCACACTCTCTTGCTCTCTCAAAATAAAACATTAAAAAGTAAATAACTCACAGCGACTATCGTTAATAAAACTGTACTGCATATTTGAGACTAGCTGTAAGAGTGACTTTTGAAAGTTGTCATCCTGAAAACAAAAATGTCTCGTGCGTGTGGTGATGGACATTTAGTGAACTTACTATGTTCATCACTTCACAGCGTATACAGATACCAAATCGTTGCCTTGTGCACCTGCACCCAACATAGTGTCACGTCACTTCCAACTCAGTAAAAAATAAATAAATGAAAAAACGTAAATAGCACAAACCATATTAACATCATGAAAGTTTATGGTAGATAACTAACTAAAACACAGAAGTGGAGCTATGTTTTTATTCAAAGTATAGAAAAATTAAATTTACCCTTAGTGAAGAACAAGAAGCGAGCATAGATAGGAAATTGAAAACAATTTGATACGTTGGTGAGACAATTATGGATTTTTTTCTCTTTCCGATCGATCTGTGTGTGTGTAATGGGAGAAGAAGCTAGAAAAGAATTTCGGGGCTAGCTCTTTAAGGATCTCGAATGGAAAAAGAAACCTCTGGGTTTCATTTTGCAGGTCCTGGGGTGGGAATGCATCACTTAAGATGATTTCTATAGATCCACCATCGGATCGGGCTTTTAGAAGGATAATTTGTGGTAAGAAAGTTTGGTAATAGGGAGAGAGGTTAGATCATTGGAGCAATAATGCAGGTGATGGTGGCTTTACCACGTCTTTCTTTTCTGTTTTCGATGCTTTGACATCCGGGCCCTTGCTGCCCTGGAGGGACCACGCCCACCTCCCCTCCGCAGGGTCCCCCCGGGCTGTTGTGCACCTGCCCTAAGTACCCTGGCCAGAGACCGCCCCAGAGCCTGCCAGAATTATACAGACTAGACAGTCATAAGCCCTCTTTACCCACCGTGCCCATTTCTTCCTGCAGAAACCACAGTAATGGCTCTGGGTCACAGCCCACCCCCCCCCCCTGACTCTGGGGCGCCCCCTGGGGCCCCCACATGGTGTGGCATGCCCCACTCCCTAAGGGTCTGTGTGTAACAAGCTCTCTTCTCAATTATAGTGGTCTCCTGATCGTTGGCCTTACTGTACCTCAAATTTTCTGTTAGTCCTCTATTTGAGAATGAGATGCTGTGGTCCTGAATGAAAGCAGTGAAGGTGGGAATAGAGAGGAAGATTGAGAGCACGTAGGAGTGAGAATGTAGGCGTTGGATGGTGATGGGTTGTGAGGAATAAAAAAGTGGAAGGAGCAGATGACGACTCCCAGACCTCTAGCTAGATGTTATTACCATTAACTCTGTGAAGTGAGAACCTAGAAGAAGAGGTTTGGAGGCGGAAAGGTAATGAATTTGGTTTGGAACTTGTGAAGTTGAGGTGCTTGAAAGACATCCGTGTGAACACACCGAGCAGGCATTTGTAAAGATGAGTCCTGAATCTTTTATGACCGTGACGCGCAGTAACAAATACATTTTATATCTGGTGCGATACACAGATGCGATTTCATATTTCACAAAACAATACCCCTTTCTCTGTGTGATGTACTCTGATAGTTTCTGTCTGTGCCATCTATTTGGTTTGGTTTTGAAATATGTGTTGTAAGCCACTAAACTGAATTCATGAATGACTAAAATGTCACAGCCCATTCTTTGGAGAGCCCTAGTCTGGAGCATAAAAGAGACTTAGAGAGATTTTGAAGTCATAAATAGACTTGATGTTAAAGCTGTGGGGCATTTTCTGAGGGCCGAAGTGGAGAGCAAGAAAATTTCCCAGACGATAGCTTTCTAGAATACAAAACATCTAAGCATTTTTTAAGCCAAAAGAGGAAGAGGAGGCAGGCAGAGAGAGCAGGGGAAAAAGAGTAAATCTTAATAGTAGAGTCAGGAAAGTTAAGATACCAAGAAAGGAGAACCTTTCAAGGAGGGAGTGAGGGGCGCCTGTGTGGCTCAGTCAGTTGAGAGTCCAACTATGGATTTTGACTCAGGTTATGATCTCATGGTTGTGAGCTTAAGCCCCACATCGGGCTCCATGCCGAGCCTGCCTGGGATTCTCCTTCCCTCTTCCTCCCCTGGCTCACATGCTCTCTCCCCTCGCCCCTTACCCAAAAAAGGAGGGATCAGCAGTAGCAAGTGGTGAGGATACAAAATAATACGAAAAATCCCAAGATTTGATTTTCCTGAAATGTGTGACTGGTGGTAAATGAGAGAACAATTTCAGTAGAGTGTTCCAGGGAGAGTTAAGTTGGAATGGGAGGTAAAGAAGTTAGACTTCCTTTTTAGAGAGTTGGTCTGAAAGGGGAAAGGATATATATCTATATAATAAATATATATATGAACAACAGTAACTAAGAGGGGCAGAAACGGGCTTCAGGCGAAATCCTTGAACTAGGCTAGCTTGTGTGCTCCAGACCAAATAAATGCTGAAATTCTTGAAGAAGGAATTTAAAGGGCTTAGGAGGAAGTAGGTAAAAGTAGCCACGGTGAAAAAGATAATAAGAACAATTAGAATAAGATTGCAACTTATTTTACTTATTTAGCTTAAAAGTAGACAACCTAAAACTAATAACAAGAATTATATAATAGCCGTGGCCCAGATTAAGAAAGATCAAATAATATCATTAGTATATTATTAATATATATTTAATATATCTTCAAACATCTGTAAATAAGTACCCATGATTATATACTTTATTAACGGTGAACATAAGTATAATTTCCTCCATGTAAATTGGTTTGCATGGACTTAATGAAGAGAAGCTTTGTTAAGCATAGGAATGAGGTTTAATGGAGATCGAGTTGGCTTTCTGCAATGTGTATTATTAATACATACATGAGATGATTTAGAATCTGCCATCCGGAAGAAATGATCAATTACTACTGGAAGTTATTTACAGTTCTGGGATTGTGATCTTCTTTCCCTCCTTAGAGTCAAAGTCTAATACTGATGAAAAAGTTTGAAGTAGAACATTTTAACGCCACAAAGAATGTTTGTGGGTTCGCACCCGGCTTTCAGTCGCAGTTTTCTGGGGACCACACTTGCACGCTGGCTGAATCACGCCAGAGCCATGGTCACGCCAGAGCAAGACGTGGATGGCTGCAAAGCGTGCGGATGCAGAAGCCTAACGTGATCCTGCTCGCTTCGCCGCGGATTAAAGCTACCGTTGGTCTGCTGTGTGATCTGAGAATAGAGTTGGCTGAACACTCTCTCACCGAGTTGTTGTGGGGGAGCGGCATCGGGGAGAAACGTGAGCCGCGGAAGCAGCCCCGGGTCCTGCGTCTGGAGCTGTAATTCTCTACCCCTCCAGAAGGCGACGCTCCTCTGTGTTTTGTTGTTGTCTGGGGTTTGGTTTTGTTTTGTTTCTGCCAATCTCCTCTTTAAACTGGAGTGAAAGTAACCACATTCCTATATCACAGGATTATCATGGTGATTCAGTGAGATAACAAGTGTGGAAGTACTTCAAGAAATTTTTTTTTTAAAGTTTACTGTAAGGCGGTAGTGTTGTGATTATCATGCGCCCGTGTGATTATCATGCGCCCATCAGATTTGCTTAAAGCCGGCTCCCCTCTGGCCAGACCCCCCCCCCCCCAGCACTCAAGTGGACTTGTTACCAGGGCTGATTTTCAAAGTTACCATGAACTTTTCAAGAGGTAGCCCTTCTTTCCCTGTTCTGTATTACTGATAGAAAAGTTTTGCAGGCTCCGTGAGCGTTACGTCAGAAAGCATGTAAGCAGATGAAAAATAGTATGCGGGATTGATGCGTATCCCAGGGGAAGACCCGAGAAGTGACGAGTTCATGTTTTCTCTGTGTTTCCTCTGGTTCATCCTCATCAGAGTGAGAAGAATTGAGTGCATGTTGTATCAGGGGAAAAAAAAGAATTCCAAGATAGCAGTTGCTGCTGGATTTTAAAATACGAGGCAGGTGAGTGATTCGTAGGTTTTTAAAAGAAAATGGAGAAGGGAATAAAAACTCTGCACTTTTAAAGCTCTTCCTTTCATGACTTTAACACGCAGCCAGAAGCAAAGAGAGGTCCAAACCCAACCGAGAAGAATGTTTATGTTTAAAATATGAGTTGGACGGACTTCACTGAGCTGCCAAAACCCTAATGTAACAGCAAGGAAGAAGGTTCCAGAGTGTCATCAGCTTGGGAAATCTCAGGGTTTCACTGTGCTGGTGAAATCCCACTGAGTTTTCTTCCTCTTCTCTGTCACTCGGTCTTAAAAACGAGGTTCATCGTAACATAATAGTTAACATAATGTGGGTCCGAGAGAAGAGACTGATGTTTTAGCCAGTTTGTGGGTACATTTTGTGTGTAGTCTTCACATTTGTCTTCATTCGTTTCAAATACGCTGCAAATACCCGTAGTCCCCTGAGAACTTGAAATCCTGTGAATGCGCATAGGACAGATTCAGGGGTAGATGCCTCATGAGAAAGAAGGCGTGTTCCCCTGCATGGGAATAAATACCGGCAGTCCTGTGTTCAGACCTGTGGCCTGCCTCTGCTGCCATGATGGACACCAGGAATTGATACAGAGACCCCAGATCCCTGAGCCTGTACCCACCCCTGTTCTTGTCCTTTTGCTGGATTTGTTTTTTTATTAAAAAAAAAATCTTCTTAATGTTTATTTTTGAGAGAATGCGAGCAGGGGAGGGGAAGAGAGAGAGGGAGACATAGAATCCGAAGCAGGCTCCAGGCTCCGCACTGTGAGCATAGAGCCTGACGTGGGGCCCAAACCCACGAACTGTGAGATCATGACCTGAGCCACAGTCGGACGCTTAAAAACAACTGAGCCACCCAGGCGCCCCTCCCCACCTTGTTGGATTCTTAAGCCTTGGAAGCCTCCGTTTCCGATGTAGAGACCTAAATCCAAAAAATAAGGGGTGGGGAAAAATTGCTAACTGTGTTACTGGTACCTCATAGTCTTGGGAATCTTCGGAGATGATATTTGAATCAGGTACACTGGAAACACACGAGTTATCAGGAAACCTTAGCCAGTGTGTTAGGAGGTGGCGGTGTGCGGCGGAGTTCTAAGATGGCACTCAGGACCTCAACCCCCTGCTATGCATATTCTATATCCGCTTCTCCGAGCGTGAGTGGGGTCTGAAATGTGATGAGACAGCATTACATTATATCCCAAACGGATTTCGCAGATGTGATTACGATCCCTCTTCCGTTGACTAATCATTAATCTAATGGGAGACGATCTAGGGTAGGCCTGACCTGTTAGGAGAGCCCGTAAAAAAGACGGACGGATGCACAGATCCTCTCCGGGAAGCCTCAAGGGTAAAGCAAAGGGCATGGTGGTCAACTTCCTGCGGGGAGAGGGCACCGCCAGGGGCTCAAGGAACTGAATTTGGCCAACCTTGATGAGTCTGGAAGAGGACCTTGAACCCCTTGAGCAAGGCAGCTGACCTCTTGGTTTCAACCTGGTGAGATCCCGAGTAGAAAACCGAGTTAATCCATGCCTACACCATCCTGATTCATAGAAAGTGTGAGATAACACATTTGTTGTTATAAATAGCCAAGATGTAGTGGCAAATGTTTGCTCAGCAGTAGGAAACAAAGACAGTAACACAGAACGAAATCGAAGACTATAGGAGAATCCCAAGCCTCTTCAGAAATAAACTAGTAACAACTCCCATTTATTTAGCGCCTGCTGTGTACTGGGCATCGACCTGGAAGATTTCTTTAATTCTCAGTGTATGTTTTGTGAGGAAAACTGAGACTCGGCAGAAGTTTGAAACTTGCCCAGCTTCCTGACCCCCGTCGTTGTGCGGTCTAGTGTGGTGTCCCCTGGCCACCTCCGGCGATGGAGCACTCTGAAATGTGGCGAGGCCAAATTGAGATGAACTCTTAAGTGTGAAATAAATACCTCATTTTGAAGCTTTTGTGCAAAAAAAGAATGTAAATATATCAATAATTTTTATGCATTGATTCCAATTATTTTTATGCATAGATACCATACTGAAGTTTTATTTAGGACATACTGGAATGAATTAACTGTAATATTATAATCCGTTTTACCGTTTTTTTTTTTTAAGGAGAGTTGGGCAGGAGAGAGAGCATCCCAAGCAGACTCCACACCCAGTGCAGAGCCTGACACTGGGCTTGATCTTGCAACTCTGAGATCATGACCTGAGCCAAAATCAAGAGTCAGACACTTGAACCGACTAACCCACCCAGACACCCCTTAGCCTATTTATTTCTACTTAATATGGTTACCAAAATTAAAATTCTATGTGTGGATCACCTATATTTCTGTTAGACCGAGGAGAATTTGGAAAACAAGAAAGAAAACAAAACTCCCACTACCCAGAAATTACCACTGTTAATATTTTTGTGTGTTTCCCTTCTGTTAGTAAAAAGATGTAATTTTTCCGTCCCTCTACCGTTTATTCCCGTGTATCAAGCAACATTTGCAGGACCAGAGACAGACACCCCAGATGAGCTTACAGCATTTGCCTGAGATGTTGCATTTGTTACCCGAAGAGGCTGAAATGCAGTCACATGTCTTTGTGACTTCAAATCTGTTTGCCCACAAACGCTCTGTTCTTGCTGTGATACCACAGTGCCTCTCCTGAGGTCTTTGCCAGAAAAATTAAAAGATGACTCACCGTGTGTCACATCACGGAAAGCATGTAACACAGACAGAAAACCCGACAGGGCCTGAAGTTTGACATTTTTACGAATAGTTTTATTTGGAAACTAAACAAATTTTGGGATTTGTTTTGGAACTTGTTCACCAATGTTTATGGGATTGATTATACATTTTTCTCTGGAATAGATTCAAGAGGTGGGCAGAAGACGTTGGATATTGTTGGCGTGGGCTGTTGTACGTGCAGTTCTTACTAGGTTATGTATGCAACTGAGTAGCTGCTGGAGAACTAATTCTTATGAAACGAACTTTGCAAGAAAACGAAATTATGCATGTACCTAGGAAAGAAGGAACCTCTGTTGTTCTTGGGTGTGGAACTTAAGGAATCTTTCAAAAAATTAAGACGAGCAAGGTCACAAGACATAAGGTCAGTACACGGAAATCAATTGTATGTCTATATTTTAGCAACAGAAAATCTGGAAACAAAAGTAAGAAAGCAGTCAGTCATCACAGCAAAAACTAGCACGTTCATTTCTAGCCAAGGACATCCAGTTCTGTGGGGTACAGACACTTATTTTAGATGTTTATTTATGGTGTTTTACCCTCAGACCGTTTCCTGTTGCTTTCCTTTAAAAACATCTTACTAAGTTTGAGTATTCATTTCTGAACACTCATCTCTCAGAGTAGCTACATTCAAAAAGCAAACACAAAAAAGTGATGCATTAAATCACTCCTCTTGAATGTAGGAGCCGGTCTGACCGTTTGCTGCCACTTTTCATTGCACAACAGATGTTAGCATTTCTAAATAAACACAAACTTTTTTGTTCCCTCGAAGTGAATGTCCTTCTTTATGAATCAGTTTTGGACAAGTTAGTATAGGCTTGTGTCTTCTAGAGAGTATGTGATTTATTTTTCTAACAAAACGGCTTAAAAGAAAAATAATTATCGCGCCGTGGAATTCATACATCAGCTCACTCCTTTTCTCCTGGGCCGTAGTTCTAATTATTTTTTTCTAATGGTAATTGATAACCAGGTGAATTCCCTTGCTATTGCAGCTTTATAGAATTTTTTTGCTCTTAGCTTTCTAGGGAATAATAGAAAATCTCCAAGTTCAAATATATGTCAAAGTGATGTACTCCTTCTATACATAAATAATAACTGTTCAGAAGCCTCTTAGAGGGGGCTTTCATTTTTTATTTCAGATTTGCATCAGAAAGGTAATGACAGTTCATTAGTGCCTCAAGTATCGAAAACTTAGGAAATACATCTCACAATTCAAGGTTAAATGGGTCACCACCATCAGTTATGAAGGGAAATACCATGCGCTCCGTAGAACGTTTCACATATTTCAAAGCGTTATCTCTTGCGGGGAAACACAACCCGCCATTCTTCCAAGAAGTGACAGGGCGATGGCAAGGTCTATACTGTCGCGTCCCTTAATCTATATGTATAAAGAATTGGCTATGCAGATTTTTTTCTCCGGGAAGGTTTCCCACTGATTCTAGTCGTTGTCGGTATTAAAACATTAGATGAAAAGGATCGCATAAGGATTATAAATTATCATGCTTTGCGTGTGCTTTTGCACCAGCACGTTTTAATCCCGCTGTATTTGCATGTAGAGTTTTAATTAAGAGATAACTGTCGCCGCAGGTTGGCTGCAGAAGGCTGCAGTCTCCAGCAGAGACGGAAATGCCAGCGCCACGTCCTACAGGTTGGGGAGCAAATGGGGGGTCGGTAACATAAGATAGACTTGTAATTAAAAGCATAATCGTCACTTCTATTTAGTTTAATGAATAACATCAAAATATTCCATCGCGTTCCCTTGTTGTTTTTAATAACTCCCTGCTCCTTTTAATGCCGATCAGGAGTATGCCGAATGTCGCTCCTCCTGTGGGAGGGTTTTTTTAAGTTTATTTTTTAAACTAATAATAATTCTTAACCACAGAGTTAGGATTCAGGAGGATGTAATCTTTTCTTTTCTCTTAATGATTTGAGCCAAAGTTGGCCTTTTTGAACCAAGTGACTTGAGAGGAAGAGAAGGTAGTCTTAACTCGCTCTGTTGAGAAATCACTTACGAAAGAGACGCGTATGAAATTCTAACTCCAATTAGCTATAAAAAACTAGTCGCTAGGAATGTTTTGTACATAAGGGGGGAACTGAAGTTTAAATAACTTTGCATTATTTATTTGTTGGGTCTGTTATACCATTTTTAGATGTATTTTGTAAACATCTTTTAATTAAAAAAATTTTTTTTAACATTTATTTATTTTTGAGAGACAGAGAGAAAGAGCACGAGCAGGGGAGGGTCAGAGAGAGAGGGAGACACAGAATCTGAAGCAGGCTCCAGGCTCTGAGCTGTCAGCACAGAGCCCGACATGGGGCTTGAATCCACGAACTCTGAGATCATGATCTGAGCTGAAGTCAGACACTTAACCAACTGAGCCACCCAGGCGCCCCTTTTAATTTTTTTAATGTTTACTTTTTTGAGAGAATTAGAGCACGAGCAGGGGAGGCGCAGAGAGAGAGAGGGAGACACAGGATCCAAAGCAGGCTCCTGGCTCCGAGCTGTCAGCAAGAGCCCAACATGGGGCTCGAACTCATAACCTGAGCCCAAGTCAGATGCTTAACAGACTGAGCCCCCCAGGCTCCACTTTAGATGCATTTTGAATAAGACTTCATCGAGATTTCTAGCCTTACTCCAGACTGTACACGTAGGAGGGATGCTTTCAGCTTAAGGCTGTAATTTTGATCAAGGCTCACTCTTTTTCCTTTCTGCTTTTGCCCTGTCCATGAAGTAATTATTTCTGCTTTGTCCTCAGTTATCTTAACTAACCCTATAACCCTTGGGAACAGTTTGGGTCCCTTCACACACAATAGGATGTGGGGGGGGGGGGGGAGGGGAACAACCTCTTCTTCCTATTTTCTTGGAAAATGAGTGGCTACTCACAGGAGAAAATGACCACCTCGCTGTGCTGGGCCTTTCCAACTGAACTTAACCCGAACATAATCTGTCCTTCTTGATCGAAGGATTCAAATTATGCCAGATTTTCTTCCCCAAGAGAAAACTGGGGACCTGCAGAAAATGTTTGTGTCTGTATCAGTGTGTCTTGTCATGTCTCCTACAAACTGGCTTTGGATTTGGTTGAAACTGTTTCTGTCATTGACGGCACAGCTCCTTGGGAGGGAGAGAATCTGTGCCCACATTCTCTGCTTTCTGATGTAAAAACGATCCTTCCAGTGAGAGACAGACTGGATATCTGGAGAGATTAAGACATTTTTACTTTGTTACTTTCTTCATATGTATCATAACCTGCTAGGGACAATAGCCAGTTGAGAGGGAAGAATTTGCCATCCATCTAAAAGGAGCTAGAAAATGTAAATGTTGCATTGTTCCTCCCGTGCCTGTCAGACCCTTTCTTCCTACCACCTCTGTTCTCCATCCCTCCCCTGGTGACTTGGATGAAATCATTCTCTTTTTGTGTTTGACCATTCAGTTGGTTAAAGAGACAGTAGCTACTTTGGTTCATTTGGAGAAGAGGAAGAAGGTGCTGGTGACAGGGAAGCCAAAGTCAAATTATGCAATTTGTTACTTTGCCAAATACTTGAATACCTTATCATTTCAAATGATGACAACGTCGTCTAAAATCTTGTATTGAGAGCCAGAATAACGTCTTCCGGTTCATTCAGAATAATGACTCAAGGCAGCTCCCTACTGCTAAATCTCATGGAAAACCAAAGCAGTCTTTATAAGTCCAGACTTAGAGTCATAGCCTTCCGAAACAAGAGGGAATCGAATTACATGCAAACAAACAAACAAAACCCAAGACCCAGGAGAGGCTCCGTAATTTACTTAGTCACATAGTGATGTGCTAGCGTGGATGAGTTTAGTACCCAGTACCTCGGAACCCTGCCTACTTTCCATACATTGACTCTGCTTTGAGTAAAGAGCAAATGTGGCCCAAAAATTTGCAGAAGAATTGACCTTGGGGTTCCTTCACAAAGGAGACTCCATAGCATATTAAAGATGTAATTTTAAAATTGAAAACAAACCAACTTGGTAATAAACTATTAATAAAAAAAATTGAAAACAAGACCAGAAACCATAGTAGCTGCCGGTTCCAGACATGAAGTTAATCGTTACAGCCATGCTGTCTGCTATGTGTTGTTATTATCTCCAGTTTTACAGATGAGAATGTGGAGGCTTCGAGAGGCGAGCTAGATTAGTTACTCAGGGTTATATAGTAACAGCTAACAAAACATAGAACTCGTATCCCATCTGGCTTCAAAGAGCATCCACTTCCCATCACATTGTACTTTCTCTCCTTTGCACTCTGTGCTTTCTAGAACATCAGTTTCTTGTGCAGCAAAGCAGATCCGTTGGAATAAAAATGCAATACCGCTATGAAGTATGCTAGAATTGTGTTTATGTCCACCCATCCCACCAACATCTGTCTCGTGTCCGTTACATCGAGGAGTTTCTGTACCTGTAAGCTCCTCACATCATGCCAGTCTCCTGCTTGGCATTCACTGTGTCCTCACCGCCTTGCAGAGGTCTAAAGTTACTCGACCCTCTGTCAGTCAGCAGCACCGTTTGCTTGTGTGGTGAAGGCGGCAGGATTTCCAAGGAAATGAAGACATTTTCCTAAGGAACATGGTAAAGCCACGTGGGTGGACATAATCAGGACACACATGAAACGATTCAGGATTGATCTGACTCAGTCTCCACCCTTTTCAGTGCCTGACACACCCTGTCCTGTGGCATCTGCCCCTTTCTGGTGCATACGTACACTTGGAAAAGGTGGTCTTGGACCATGTCTGTCACCAGTCCCTGGACTTTAGGATCCCCTGGGTCGCTGTCTACCTTTAGTCCAGTTGTCTGGCCCCCCTCGCCTTCTCTTTTCACTTGGCTTTTTTCCACGTGGAACACACAACCCTCTCTCCTTCCTTGAGTGGGGCACGCCCAGCATTCCAGGTACAGGAAGTGACATCAATTAGGGAATAGTGGGAAGGAAGAATATCGTTTTGTGTAGCGTCTGCATGCTCTCCTGGGAGGTAAACTCCATGAAGGCAGAGCCCTGCCTGTCGCATTCGCCTCTCTGTCCCCAGCCTCAAACAGTGAGCACATTGAACGAGTGGATGAATGATTTGTGCTAATGACCAGGAAGCCTCAAGAGCCTGGCCTTGCTCTTAACTGTTTTACTTGCCAACTTTGAGTGTGGCCACACATCTTGATTCATGGAACGTACGGGCAGTCGCCACTCCTTGTGCTGAATCCATTTGATTCATCTACAGACGGTGATGTATCTGAGGACAGTCCTGGCTTGATAATCACCTCTGTTTGCAAAATGGTTGACGTGTAACTTCTCTTTTATCTTCTTGAGGCTAATTAGCCCTTTTCTTCCTTCTTGAGTTCTTTGACTTCTCCCGAGCTCCTAATCATATGTGAACTTTATTGGTGTGTATAATATATTCTGACAAATAAAATTTGGAAAATGATACTGTTCTTCTTTAGAGATATAATACATTGTCTGCAGTGTTAGATTTGAAAGCAGGGATTTCAATTAAAGGAGTCAAGAGCACTTAGTAATGAAATGCCAGGTTAGGAACCTGCATCTTGTCCAACATCTTTGACGTTGCCTGCATTAGTGCCTTCAGTTTTGAAAAATAACTTCTGTTCTAACTTTCTGAAATGGCAATGTATGTTTTTTTAATTGATGTCAACAGAAGCGTGCTGGCTGGCGGAGGAGGAAATTGTGACTCGGGTGTCACCGTGCCTTCTGCCTGATTACAGATGATCAGAAGTGATTCAGGAGGATCATTAGACGTTAAATCAGCAGAAGCTTGTGATTTTGTTACCAGTACAAAAGATGGCATTTAATTTTGTGGGTTAGGGGGAGCTATTACCTGTTGGTATTAAAAAAAAAAAAAAGACAAACAACAGCTCTGCTCTGTACATTTAATGTAGCATTTTCCCTCCTACAAGATGTATTTAAATGGGTGATTGGTGTCACAGTCCGAGACATGGCAGAGGACATGTAATAGGGTGTGATTTCAGGTGGGTTGTGTGACGTCTCTAAGCTTTGATAGCGTCACCTTATATATAAGGAGTTAGGTCAAGGATATGTCAAGATTTCTTCTAACCCTCATTTCCTGCATTTTTATCTTGAAAATGAATCTCCAAACCTCAGCAAGATTTGAAAGCTCCTAGTCCCTCTCCGATGTCATGCTCTCTGCAGCCCACAGGGTTTCTCCAGGGCCCACTTCCGGGATTGTTTCCAGAACGGAATTTATACAACTGTTGTAAACCTTTGAACGAAATCACAGAATTCTGAAGGGGAAAAAAACCAACCTGTTTCTTGGATCTATGTATGTAGTGGGAAGGAGACAGAACGAACTACTTTCTTACGGGGAAAGACCTGAACCCAGCAGGTCAGGACAAATGGGAATCCCGTTTATTCATGCCAAAATGTCCCTGGTGTTGTGACAGTAGTTCTTTGTGGTAGGTTGTGTGTGAATTCTAAAACCAGCTCCATCACTACCTGAATGAGGCAGATTGTGGGGTTAGCATTTTTAGGGGACTTTACTTCTGCCACGACCATCTCCTCTGTTCCCCAAGTCCTTCGTGCGTGATGGTGCCCAGATTCCCGATGTCGTGTTTTGCTCTCGTGACAAATTTTCTTGAATCCTGTACGTGTAGTGGAGACTCACCTTGGCTCCTGAGCGTGCCAGTTTCTATCCCTAAAATTCTGCGGTGATTTCAGGGTAGATTCTAGTTCCTCGTGTTTCAACATGGATGGAGGAGGCACGTGACATATTGAGGTCAGCACCGCAATTGACCTTGAAAGCATTCAGTGGGAAGGAGATGAGCAGTAGAAAGTTGGTGTTGTAGAGAAGGAGCCCCAAAAGGAACCAAAATTTAAATATCTCTCTTCAGAGGATTATTTTGTGTTTTACAGAAGAGCCTCATGTGCTTCAGAGTCTATAAAAATGGCCCAACCTATCTTTTTTTCTCCTGGTAGGGAGCATGGACTTTGTCACTTGGGAGTTCCTGGGGACTTAGCAGGGACATATATTTTGAAAAGACAGGCGTCCTCTCTCCGCTATGTTCCTCCCACTTTTCATGTTTGTCTAGGGCTGTGGACGCAGGATGAGCTTTGGGATTCCCATTTCATTCTTTTGCCCTTTGTGGTAGAGTCATATAAACGTTTCCCAACCCGTTGCATTTGCTTCAGTTGCCTCAGTGAGTACTGAGGACATACCACACCGTCTCCCTGCCGTCACCTGTGAGCAATGCTCTCTTTCGTACCCATCTCTTCACTGATGTATGTGTTCCTTTATTCGTGTAGCTGTTCAGATATTTAATAAGTATTGGCTCAGCACCAGCCACTGGGCCAAGGTTTCCCGACTATATATCCAGATACGCCACTGACCCCACGTTTACGGCCTATCGCGGGTCAGCGATTACCGTAGAGTGTGAGAGGCACAGAAGTAGATGTATGCACAGATACCAGTGATCTACGTTGGACTGCAACGAGAGACAAATGCTTGTTTTCAGTCTTTGCTCTATGCTGTGTACACATAGGGTTTTACGTGTTTAGTTTTCTGTGTTGACCCTCCTATCAACCAGTTAAGGAAAATCGCCTTTTGAGGTAAGTGGGCATTTCGATGGGTCAGGGAGAACTTGCCTCTGTTTTAAAGTTAGAGGGGTGGCCAGGACCCCACCCTGCTCACACACTTACTCATCTCAGATTAGTGACTTTTTTCTTCTAGGTTTTGTGTTGGTTTTTTGGGGGGTGGTCCATGTAGCAAAAAAATATCACTCAGAGGAACTAGGGTAACAGACTCCTATTTTCTTTGGATCGCCGAAGCTATCTCTAAATTTTACGCGTGTCACACTTTTTCAGTAGGCCACCTCTCCAGCCTGTAGCTTTAGAAACCCTCAGATTTGGGTTGAACTTGCCCTGTTTGTGATCTGTAATCGTGCTTGTATTCTGTCCTGTTCCAGACAGATGGCAGTTTCAAAGGGCATGTAAAATAGACACAGAAGTATAGATTAAAAGCGGAAACCAGTTACGTGTAGCCATGGTCTGTGTTGCTTGGTCTCCAGCACAGATTTTCACCCTTGGCGCTGTTGGTTTGGGGCCCCCCAGGCATTTATGGTGAAGATTGTCCTGTGTCAGAAGCGTCTCTGACCTCGACCTGTCCTCCTAGGCGAAACAGCCAGAAATGTCTCTGGATGTTGTCAAATGTCTCCTGAAGGACAAAATTACCCTCTATCCTGCATTGAGAACCACTGGTCTAGAGTGTAGACGTAGAGAAAGTGGATCTGGTTTGGAGGTCGAATTGGCAGGACTCACTCATGGATTCCATGTGGAGGTCCAGGGAAAGGAAAGGGTCCGCAGTGTGTCCCAGACTCTTCGCTCACATTCTTGGTGGTGGTTGGTCCCATTTCCTGAAACAGAGAAGACTCGCGGACCTCAGGGTAGTGTGGGGATGGATGGGGAAATCAGTGGTGACTTGTCTGGACTTACTGCGTCTCAGATGTGTACTAGGGACCCAAGAGGGATGCAAATGGACAGGTGAGTTTTAGTCTAGAGCTCGGGGGAGATTTTCTCAAGCAGGTGGACTAGAAGAGAACATTTTTGGAGAGAGTAGAAGTAGGAGAGAAAAAAGTGATCTCGGAATCAAGGCCTAGGAGGGGTTAGAGGTGACCTGGCCAGGGAAGGAGGTAAAGTAAGAGGAAAACAGGAAGTTTTTTTCTGTCAGGAATCTACAGCAGGAAAGTCTGACAAGGGGAAATATTCACCCGGGTTAAAATCTTTTGAAATATCTAATAAGAAATGTTAGCTATTTTTTTCATTATTATAAATAACCAAAATTATTTTTGGCTTCCAAAATATTAGGTCCGAAAGCAAATAAAAAGGCAGTAATAGAGATACAAAATGGGCCTTGGAATGAAGTTAAAGTGCTGAAATTTGCAGATCACAGAGACCTAAACCCTTGCTCTCTCTAAGTGTGCTTAAAAAGCCTTTATAGGGGCGCCTGGGTGGCTCAGTCAGTTGAGCATCCAAGTTCAGCTCGGGTCATGATCTCATGGTTTGCGAGTTCGAGCCCTGTGTCGGGCTCTGTGCTGACAGCTCGGAGCCTGGAGCCTGCCTCGGATTCTGTGTCTCCCTCTCTCTCTGCCCCTCCCCAACGTATACTCTGTTTCTGTCTCTGTCTCTCTCTCTCTCTCTAAAAAATAAATAAATATAAACAAAATTGAAGGCCTTCATAAAAGGCAGTGTTATTACTTACGGTCTCGGTCACCATAGAGTAAAAGCAGACTGTGTTAGGGGTCCCCTGGACCACCTCTCGAATACATGGTTGGCCAGGAGGAGTCACGAGACTCGCTGTGTAGACCTACTCACAGCCGAGTCTTACAGCGACAGGATCCAAAGCAGCCTCAGCAAAGGGAGAGGCTCCTGGGGGGAGATCCCGGGGAGCACGCCCCCGCTCCCCGGCGCGCTCTCCCAGGACAGGCCCACGGGACCCTTCCATCTCTGCAGGGACCAGTTCACGACCACCCGTCGCTGGCAGGGGACGCTCACGAGAGGCTCGGCGGCGGCGCTCAGGACCCCTCCCGCCGCGGGTCAGAGGCTCTGTCTACCTGGCGCGTGCACTGGAATTGCAGACTCAGCGAGGGAAAGCGGGGGTTCGTATAAACCACACGATTCACGTGAACCGTGTTGACACAATGCGCCAGTCTCCTAGTCCGGGCCTTCTGGGAGCTCTCCTGACTTCGGGGTTCCCAGGAGCCAGCCAGCGGTCCCCGCCTGACCAGGCCTTCCCGAGGGCAGCCAGCCTCGGCCGGCCGTGCTGATGCTGTTTTGTACCCAGGACCAAACCCAGGAAGAACAGAAGCATTGTTGGCACAAAGATGAATCCGATTTCTCTGGAATGGATGTCTGATGAATACAAACTGTTTCTAGCATGTTCCAGGTCCTCCGGCCAGCGAGTAAGCTCAGTGTCTCTGTCACTGGGAGGCCGTCCAGCATACAATAAAATGACCGTAGACTGGGTTATGTGACTACACTGTCTTCTAGCTAAGGTCAGCCACGCATCACCTCTTTCTGCTTCCGTTTCTGGTAATAAAATCTACCATTTTGAAGATTGAGCGAGGTCTTTATAACGCCTGGCGTCATGACTGGCACATCACGTGCATTCACAAACAGTGGTGGCTTTGGCATCGGTGCTAATAATGTAATAAGTGCGGTAATAGTTGTTTTATTATTGTCTTCCTTCAGTTCGATGCGCCATTACTTTTCTTGGATTAATCGGTTGTAATATCCATCCTACCGCATTTTCAGCTAAGTGGCTTCCAGTTTTTCAATTAAAATTTCAGTTGAACAGTATCAGAGGCATTTTAATAAAAATTTTACTGAGCTTGATTAGTTGATGAGAAGTTAATTGCTCATTTTTGATTACCACATTAACTCTTTCTGGCCATGAGGGTACCATTTAGTAAATTACCTCTTTTTAGTACAGTATGCAAAATGTTACCCAAGTGACCGGAAAGAGTTAATAATGTACCAACAGACTGAGCAGTTTACTGCCTGCTCACTATCAGATCCGTCTCATTATAGTAAATGTTTCCCTTTCTATAATTGTCATTTTCTTTAAAAATGAAATATTGGATACAGTTTTTTAAATTTTTTTTATTTTCCATAGACCTCATAAGCTCAGTGAAAATATGGAGAGTTCACTCCCAAGCCTTCTACGGGGATTTAAGGTACTGGTGTTAACTATATGATACAGAAGATAAATCTGATGGGGAAAATAAATGCATCCTATACCGTGCACATGAAAGGCATTGTTTTTTGAGGACACAAGTGATTCCCTGATTACGACCCGAGTATGAGGTAGTCCGATTAGCGTGTCTTTCTAAGTGTTTGAGCCTTGGAGAGATTTACGTTTCATGGAATTCTAACAAAGGTACATTTTGTGTAGGCAGGAACCTTGCCTTTTTATAATGGGATCCATGACCATTCCTCCCGTGGATGTATTTTTACCACAAATTCTAATGCAGCTCTCAGTTATTTAGGAATGATCTCTGCTTCCTCATAAATAGGGACTTGCAGTCATTTCTTAACATGACCTCTCTCACTCAACGGGTTTTTCAGATAGCCTGGTAAAATCGGTACCACTCCTTGGAAAGAATCCTTGACTTCTTGAGGTACTCATTTTTTTTTTTCACATAAAAGGTTGCCTTTTCATTGATGTACCATAGAATAATTTATGAGCCTTTGAGTATTTACTGAGTCATCTCTATACGTGTAACATTATGTTAAGTGCCTTGAGTGAAACAGAAGTAACATTGGACTGGCTGGCTCAGTCATTCACGGAGCCAGCTGTGGGCCGTGTCCTCACAGAATACAGAGGTGAATAAAAAGCATCAAAGAACTTGAAGTTTGGTCGGGAAGATGATTAATGATGACACATGTTAGAATACCATTGCACATGTAAAAGTGCAACATTCCTGTTGGTGAAGGAATATTTAGAAAGGTCAGAGAGAAAAGCCCAACCTAGCTTGAAGAAGCCCGAGAAAATTCTCTGCAGGAAATGAAGGTGAGCTGAATCTTCCAGCACGAAAAGGAGTCCTCTAAAGACAATCCGCATTTCTACCTCAGAGGACAATATCAAGGCGCAACGTTGAGAAATGAGGGGCAGAGGGCTCGAGGTACTATGAAATTTGTTGCTCCTGCGGTTTTGTGCAAAGCAGAAAGCAAGGTTAGAAAAATAGGGAGCTCTCCGATCAGTGATATACTGTGGTTTATGCTGAGTTTTAAAACCTAGCTGGAGAGCGGAAACATGATGTACCTCGGACTCCCTGTGGTGAGCCGTTGGTGGCTGGAGTCCATTACTGTATACGTTCTTTCCCAGACCCAGGTGGTAGCGTTATTTCCCTCACGTTATGGCTGGGGAACCTATTTTTTAGAAATATTAAATAAATTACCCAAGGATGCAGAGAAAACAAGTGATGGGGATAGAATTCAATTCTACAGGATTCCAGAACACAAAAGCACAGAGAGATTGAATAACTTCCTGGGATTACATTGTGAGTGGCTAAACAGGTATTCGATTCAAATCTTTTTTCCTTGCACAAGAGCGGTATTGACAATGGGTTCTATTTACATAGGACACAGGGAGCGGACTGTCGAAGCTCAAAGGAAGCGGGGTATTGGAGGAGGACTGTGGCGTGCAGGCGTCTTGGGACCAGATAGAGCAGTTGGCCCGGGCCGGTTTTCCCCAGGCCGTGCCTACTGATGCTCATGGCCTTGGTAGAGTTACTAATAACCTCATCTCCTAGAAGTTTTCTGGTTTGGATGATAAGTTATATGGCCGCCCTGTACAAAAGAGCATTGTACAAAAATCAGGGTTTGTACCAAATGCACTGGAGAGTATTATTGGGGGGGAGGAGGTATTTAGAAATGTTGGTTTGGAGAAGCGACTCTAGGTTCTGTTTTCCAGTTGTGACTGAATTGACAAAAAATGGAAATGGGCACAGTAACTGTGTTCACAGTGACATATTCTTAGAGATGTGCCAGGGAGCCAAATCTGTTTTCCGCATCTCCCGTCCAGCCGCCGGGATAACTGTGTTTTCACTTGTCCAGGCCAGTTGACATCTGGTGGTTGAGTTTTGTTTGATACATTACCAGATCTAGCATCACTCTGGCTCTGTAACTCCCTTATCTTCAGATTGATCCATGAACCTCGGAATATATGTCTGTGGAAACAATAGTATGGAGTATTGTAGGAAGCCAGCAACCAAGTTCTGAATTTCCCTTAGATGATCAGCCCTGCCTCCGAAAATCCTCTAGAGAGTTTCAAAGAGAAAAGCTTGTACTTTTCCTCTGGAAAATAAATTCTCGGTGGGATTCGGGACTTGTTATTTCCAACTCTTCCCCCCATGTATGTATTTGGGTGAATTTTGATACTTGTCCTGAAGGTCTTATTGGTATTTCTGTTTTTAAAAGGAACTTAGGGTCATTTAACATATTTTTTGCAAACACTCCAGAGCAGAGACAGAACACTGCTGAGTCCAGTGGGCTGAGGGCGGAATCTTACCTGATTTCAGCAGTCTTGCAAGTCAGTGTTATTTGTTGCTGTTGGTCGTTTTATTGTGTTTTAGCAAATATTTCCTCAAAGATAGAAGCCAAAGATTTATGCCTGGTATATGATCTGTAATTATGTTATGAGCCATAATCATGTTCTATATTATTAAATGTTAGGAATCATAGTACCTACCTCTCGGAACTAATGTGACCGTTAAATGCGTGAAAATACGTTAATATATGTAAAACACTTGGAACAGTGACCGGCGTTCGATGGCCATCCTAGAAGGACTTGGTGTTATTCCCCCTTTTGCTAAAATAGCGTGTTGACCTCATAGCAACAAAGGGCTCTGGGCACTAAACAGATAAATGCTGCGAGCAAATGCGGTATATTTTG
Source organism: Suricata suricatta (assembly GCF_006229205.1). Lineage (NCBI taxonomy): Eukaryota > Metazoa > Chordata > Mammalia > Carnivora > Herpestidae > Suricata > Suricata suricatta. The sequence continues at coordinate 12,640,752 of NC_043700.1, forward strand.
ATCTACATTAGATTCGTGGGGGTTAACTGGCATTGTTTCCACCATTATTATTACCGCTCTCTTTCCTGGGTAGAGCAGGCTTTTCTTCTGGCAAGATCAAGTCCGGAGCTTGTAATTAGGTTGGGGCCACGGGAGTCAGCCGGTGCGTCGTCCGGGGGAAATGTGGGTTGAGGTTCATAAGCCATTCATCGAAAATTAACATCCAAATAGCTTCTCAAGGCTTTCTTCCATCAGGGTGGCCCCAAGACCACCGAACGGGGACATCACAAGTCATGCCTCTGCCGGGCACCTGAGCAGAGGAGCTGCTGGTATGCGGTCATCCTTCGTGCTTCAGTGAGATTCCTCTTAGAGCCCCCGTGGGGTTTCGTGGGGCTGATCGCAGCTCGCAAGTGGGTCAGACGACCAAGTCCTGCTGCCAGGGAGAGCGTGTGCTTTTTTACTTCTTTCCTTCTGCCGAGAAAACAACGCCTCCAGCTTGCTGAAAGCATGAGCAGAAGTGACCCTTGCTCCTCTTTCGGGGAAGGGGTTCCCATGGTTTCCTGCTCTGGCGACTCCGAGGACCCCTGTGCATGACATAAACATTGTGTGTTATTTTCGGCTGCATTTCTTCGCAGGGAGCCTGCCTCCGCCAGCTCACCGTGGAAGTTTCTGCGACGCCCCTGCTCACTCCACATGCCTGCGAGTAGTGGCCCCCTCTTTGTCTCAGAAAACTTAGGTTTTAATTCACATGACTGTTAGCTCGTTCATTTGTGCGTGGGGTGGACTGTCTCCGCTACACTTCTGCCGTAGGTCCAGGACCTCTTTTTCTTCCCCCTGCTTTTATGGAGTCAGTGATTTTTCACTAAAAGCTCGATAGGTAGCAAAATACTGATATACCAGATACTGTGAAAAAGGGTCCAGAAGGACAAAACCCATAAATACAGTTAATTCTGCCATTTCTTTCAGAATATCTCGATTCACGGCACCTGCCCAGCTTACTCAGTAAAGCATGGGACTCTCGGTCTCGGGGTTGTGAGTTCAAGCCCCACGTTGGATGTAGAGAGGACTTGAAGTATTTTTTAAATCTAAGAAGAAGAATATTTCATTTCACATCTGGACCTTCTTTATCTCGTCTGTCTTGGATTCCCTCAGCACCCTGTGCCACTCGTACACAAATCAAAGTGTGTGAGTGCTGGTGTCTTAAGTCCGTTTTTAGAAGGATTGTCTCACACGGTTCACCGCGAACCAAGATCTGTAACTGCAGACTATAAATTCTCAATGTCGGGATCCCTGGGTCCTCTCTCTTCTGCATGAGCTCTCTGTTGTCTAGCTCCATTGTCTAATATACCTTGGAGCCTTTTACCAGCTGTTTGCATCAGCTTCTTTATCTTTCTGCTTTCATGGGCCATTCATGCACCAAATTCTCCATTTCAGGCAAGTAAAGGTTTGATTTACCATTGATTACTCAGGCCCTTTGCTTTTGGCTCTTTCTTGGTCTCTGCCCTTCAGACCCTTTGCCCTGCCACACAGAACGCCTTCCTTTCTCCCCCAACGTGAGAGCATTTCTTTTCTTGCCTTTGTTCAGAACTTTTCTTCTCTATGCTGCTGTTCCTACACAATCCCGTTATGCGTTTAGGAGTTCTAGATTTTCCACTTGTGCTTAATTCCCAGCCTTGCCAGTGACTTAATGTTGATTTGTTATTGGACTTTTATAGATCTATTTGAGTCTTTGTCATGGTGTCTATGCTCTACTGTCTTCTTCAGTTTCCCAGTGCCCACGAGGCTCTCTGAGCATGCACAAAGGCAAACTAAGGTACATCTGTTATCCTGGTGAGTTGGTGGCTCATTTGCTGCTTGCTGACGTCGGTGTCCAGGGCGCATTGGTGGTAATCCTCCCAAAGGCTGAACGTGATGCTGCGTAGGCACTTTCCGCTTGCTTTTGGCTATTCTTTTTGAACAGGAGCAAAATCGCTAGTAGGGCCCAACATTCAAATGTCAAAATAGAAAAGCAAATTGGTCTAGGATCACCTTCTGCATAGTGTTTTTTCAATTCATGTGTTAGACAGTAAGTGCATATCCTGTATTCGGCAAATGAGAACAGTAGGGGGCAGTGGGCTGAAAGGCGGCTATTTTGCCACATGTCTACCCAGGAAGAATTTGACAAAACAGTTACATCAGCAAGTATTTGTGGAGTGCCCAGAGGCACAAGATGTTTGGCTAAGTGCCGAGGATACAAAAGTCAGCAAATCCAGACAAGGGTCCCGGACCTTGAGGAGCTTAGCGTCGTGTAAGACCTGTCAGTGCGGTGATCACAGAATTAGATGTAAAGTCACCCCTTGAGACAGGAGTTAACTCCAGAAGCCACTCCCTACCCTGAGATTTGAAGGGTGAGTAGAACATAGATGGGGCCGAGGAGGGGGAAGAAGAAGGAACGTCAGGTGTGGGGGTGGGGAGCGTATGCACAGGTGGCAGGAGGGATGGGACATGTTAGGAAACTGAGAGATGCTGGTGTGGCCAGAGCACAGCTAAGGGGGGAGGGGCTCCATGGTGGCTCTGTCTGAGGATTGGGATCTTTAGCCAGAAGACAGGTGCTGGGGCTTAGAAGGCTGGGTGTGACCAGATTAGTATTTGAATTACTGCTTTGACTGCAGTGTAGAAGAACCCATTGGTGTCTACAAGGAGGAGGCGGTGAAGATGAATGTAAGTAGGTGGAAGATGTCTATGAGAAAATATCAGTAGAGATTGAATGTAAGATCGCAGCAAAAGAAGGTTTCCAAGACAGGTGCATGGATGATGTGCGTGGTAGGGTAGATAATGCGGCCATTTTCTGACACGGAGTGTGCTAGAAACCACCACGGTTTGGTTTGTTGTGAGTTTTGTTGTGAACAGAATGAGTTGGAGGCATTTTGCAGCATTCAGCTGGAGATAGCAAGTAAGCAGTTAGATGTGTAGCAGACAAGCTCAAGGGAAATGTGAAGGCTGGAGATGTACATGTTAAAGTGATCATTATACGGGTGGTAATTGAGGCTGTGGGTGTAGATGAGATCACTTTCACTTAGCGCAGGATTAGTTCTTGGCCAGGTGCATGTCGGCAAATCTCTACACACCTCCTGGCCATCAATTTTCTTTCGTGAACAGTAGCCAGGGTAGATCAGGAGTTCGGCATTGGTACGTTAGAATGTGACAGTACGTTCCCCAGGCTCGCATGCTGAGTCTCTTTTGACCAAGTCTTCCCCAAGGATTTACATTTGCCCCACATCTCTAATGGAAAGTCGTCACTTCTCACAAAACGGTGTCATTATTTAGCCAAGGTGATTTCTTTTTTAATTTTTTTTTAATGTTTATTTTTGCGAGAAAGAGAGACAGAGAATGAGCAGGGGAGGCGCAGAGAGACAGGGAGACAGAATCTGAAGCAGCTCCAGGCTCTGAGCTGTCAGCACAGAGCCAGACGCAGGGCTCGAACTCAGGAACCGTGAGATCCTGACCTGAGCCAAAGTCGGACCCTTAACCGACTGAGCCACCCATGCACCCCTCGCCAAGGTGATTTCTAAGATGTCATCCAGTTTTATTCTTGTGGAACTGTGATTCTATCCTAAGAACATAAAACGAGGGCAAAATGTTAAGGCAACAGCAACCAAAGCCAGTTGTTTATTTTATGTGCCTCTGGTTTGCGCGGAAACACGTCTTTTTGGTTTGTAAGAGTTCATTCATACGTGCATATTTTTTAACAGGTGTTTACCTGTAACTGTCAGGGCCCCCGCCCCCCCACCCCCCGTCATGTATTTCACATCAACCAGCTGGTCCCCACTCCACCCCAGCCGTTCAGGTCCCATCATCTCTTGCCTGGACCGCCGCACTGGCCCCTGGGCCTGGCTTCTGGCAGGCAGAGTAGCTTTTTAAATGAGAATCCCCTTCTTAGTTCTGAACTGCTCAAACCCTCCCATGGCCAACGAGACTAGCCTTCTCCTCCTTTCCATTCTTGTCCTGTTCTCTTTTTGCCCCTGCCCTCTGACCCCCTTTTGGTTTTAAAACTCACCAGCGGACGCAGGACTCAGCTGCATATTCGGTTTCCTCTTCCTGGAGGACTCAGCCTGTCTGGCTCGAGGTGGTCCCTCTCCGTGTGTTGAGATCCTACCCTCATGTCAGCTTCCCATTCGTGGGAAGCCTTGCCTCACTGTTTTCGGGGGGCCCTCCATTCCCTGCTTCTTTGTCGCTCCACTTTTAGACTTTGTTTCTTTTCAAAGCAATTAATTTGTTTATCTGGTACCTTTTGTCGTCGTCTTTTTTCTTTCCAGAAAAATCGAAAGCTCCGGTAGCAGGGCACAGGCCCGTTTCGCTCCCATCCACCTGGCTCCTGGCTCCGTGGCAGGGCCGTGGTGGGTGGTCTGCAGATATCTGTTGAATCATTGAACAGACTGAACATTTTGCCTTCTTGTTTGTGTGTCTTGCTTCAGTTCACGAAAATCCATATCTATTCTCAGAAAACCCACACTATCTAGGGAACCGACGTAGGGAATCTGGAGACGTGCAGAGAACAGGGAAGCCCACCGAGATTTCTACTTTGTCCACAGATCAGCCAGAAGATGGACGAGTTCCATAGGGATCCTCTAGGGAATGTGCAAGAGGGACCTGTTTTTGAGCAGGGTCTACACATGCCCCTTCCTCTACTTGGTAGAGATCGCCTCAAAGGATATGCATATTATATCGGAATACACAGGACTTAAAACGTGTCCTAATAAATATCTGAATGCTTATGACTTCACGTCTTTAGCTGTAGCTTTGCAACATACTCATATTTGTAGGATCCGATTTCTGCTGAATGAATCCTGCGTGTTAGTTTTCTAAATCTTGAATGTGCATAGTTTTACAAAATGAAGGTCTCCTCTCCCGTCTTCATCTACCGCATGTGGTTAGTTTTCATGAACAAGCAGGGATCATGACCTGTAGCCACTTACATCTGCCTGTTTGTTTAGCAGAACAGAATCATGGCAAAGCCGAGGAGCGCTTCAGATGCATGTGCCTGTTTTGAAATCCTCCTCGCTTCTCAGTCTAGAATATGCCGTGAGTTCTTAATTTTAGATGTTCTTGGGTTTGCTCTTAATAGAAAGCAGAGTATTATGTTTCCTAAATTTATTTATAAAGTATATTATAGTTACTTGTTTCTCATTATGCTTTGTAACTGATAAACTGCTTATATGTTACCGTGAATGTGAATTCATTATTATTCTGTATTAATGAATCCCGTTCCTTCAAAATAAAATGGGGACCCTCCACACTTTCCATATATCAGATCCTCACCCATATTTCAGTTTTTAGGTCTTTTCCCCTAGTTTCGTCACTGTCATCTCTATCTAGCTCATCGGTTATTGAACATGCACATTTCCCTCCTCCATTATCCAATCTCCATGACAACCAGAGGTGGTTGCTAAGTGCTAGTTTCGTCCAGGACATTTTGACGCCAGTGCTGAGGACCTGACCAGCCCCGGGTGGTGTGGATCGGTACACTTGCCACTGGAGTTTCGTTCCGTTGCAAGCAGACGACAGCTTTTCCCTAGTTTGACTTCGCTCTCTCTTTCTCACATCATGTAAGAAACCAAAATGTCATTTTAAACGTGTCACTCAGTATCTCTTTATATAAATACCATAGGAATGTTTTGTCATTGTGGATATTAAGGGGCCGAGAAGAAATAAATTCTTTATAGTGGCCACATAAGCAGTTTTCTTTTTTTTACCAAATTTGTGGCCATCTCCCTCAAAAGTTTTTTTTCTTCCACTATATGATTGGAATAGAAAGAGACCCGCCGTGATGCACCATTGAGAATTCATCCATCTGAATCCAGCCTTTTCTCTTGTGTTAGGAAAACATGAGATGCTTTCTCATGCGTAGTGTTCGTAGTAGACGCATAAATTTTAGGAACTTGAAGAATGTCCTTATTTATGACACATATCCTAAAAACTCCAGCATGGGCTGCGAACGCTTTGGAGTGAAAAGGAGCGCGCCAATCTTCAGGCTCCACACGGGGCCCTTCTGGGGAGGTGTCCCTGGGGGGGGGGGTATCCCTGCTGGCATTTTTTGGTCAGTCCCCCACTGTAAATGCTGTCCTCCAGAGATGACAAATGTGTGGCGTCTATGTTGGCCCTCCCACCTCGAACCCTCATCAGAGATACCAAGGGTGGATCATGGCAGGCTTTCCTATGCAGCCTTGGAGTCTTTCTTAACACGCCGTTCACTAGCAGTTGCCAACCTTGTTTATAAAAAGAGGCATCAGCACTGCCTGAAATTCTTTTAACTCTTAAGTTATCCTTATTCTGTTGCCATGCTATCTCTCTCTTCTTCTCACACCCTCCCTCTACCCCACCGGGGCTGCTCAAATCTTAGTCTCATGGTTGTTTTATGATTTTTTCTAAAGGACCTGTCATTTGCTTCTACAAAATGAAAACAGAGATGTTGTGATGTGTTTTTTTCCTCCTACTTTCCAAATCAGCAACGATTTACCTAAATGAGCAGGAGAGGAGGTCAGGTAAAAGGCTCAAGAAGTCTGTCCCAGATATAATTCTTAGGTGTCCAGGGACAGTGCAGAAAATTTTAATTCTTTCAGAACAGTGTGTCATTCTGGTTTGTGTGTGTAAGAGGGAGACAGACAGACAGAGACAACAGAGAGAGGAAGGGAGGCCGGGAAATGGGAAGGGTGTGCACGTGAATGTTACAATCAAGTGAAATGTCAGCATAGTAATTATAGACCAAAGAAGTTCACTCCAAAGAATTAATTCTGTTCAAAGGCAGAGTCATGATTTAGAAATCCGTGTTTTAAAAATAAAGCATTTTCTTTTAGTTCTTTTCCAATCAGAGATGGGCGGAGTAGTTCTACGATGAAGTCTGTAATAGCATACCAATCCCTCTGCATAAGAAGGAGTGTGTCCTTTGAGTTTTCCAGCTTTTCTTGTGGGATTTCAAAACTCTTTAAGTGCTTAGCTCCTAGTGTTTTTCCGATCAGGAATAGGTGTTGGGTGAGTGCTTATAAAGGATCGGAAGGCAAGTGTTAGGCTTGTCTGCGTCTGAAACCCACAGCAATGAGTCGGCCATTGTTTGGGTCACGCTTCAGGGTTCCCCACTTTGCACTAAGGAGCCTCCTTTTGAAGTCTTTTCTTTGCTTAATTTTCTTCACTTTTGAGATCCTTTCAGAGGTATTTTCTTTTAAAATATCATTCATTCTTGTTTAGAAGAATCAGTCTTTCAGATGGTTATAAAGAAACACAGGATGCTTGTTAACTGTCAAGTACGGCTAAAAACCGTAGGGCACTCAGGACAGACAGAATGAAGGTTCTGGAAGAAGCAGCTTTGCAGTCTCATTATAAAATCTGCTCCTTTCTTCCTTTTAATGTTAGTCTGATCAGAGAGAAAGCTAGCTAGGGAAAGAAAATGAGAAATTTTCGGTTTATTTAGGAATGACAGTTTGTTTTGTGTTTTTTTCCCAGGAAGTGGGAAATCAAAATGGAATCCATTTTTTGGGATTACACTTCTGTAACAGAATCCTACTTAGGTATAAAAATAGTTAAAGATCTTGTAAAACTTCCACTTGAATGCAATGTATTTTACAAGGAGTGACTTTTAAAAATTATCAAAGATGACCATAAAATTATTTTAAACCTTTAAGAAAGTCAACATTAATCGTTAATGTGAGATTCAGAATAGAAAACATCAATTCCTAGAATAATTCATATGATCACATATATGTATGTGGATGAGTTTATCAATATAGAATGAGTAGGAGTGTATTATGAGTATGTAAAATATATTGTCATATTTATTATATATAGTAATATGAGTATATTATGAGTATATAAATATAGAATTTGAGATTGAGTATACTTTGATTCACAAAATGAAAAGTTTTTATTAATCTGTTTGTCGATGGCATATCCACGGAATAATGTCATATACTGCTAACCTTTTGCTTCTATTTAGTAAAACTAAACACTGGAGTCAAAGTCCCTGAAATAACTCCTCTTTCCTTTTTCTCTTTCCTGGTCTAATTAATCTCTGTCTTTTCTTTCAGGTGGTAACATCTTTTACAGATGTTAATAATTTCAACAGCTGGTAGACTCATTCTTGATTCTGTTCTGTGACACCTTATTCTGGCTTTAATTGTTAGCCTATGATGCTTGGCTTAAAATGTCTATTTCAGTTTTCCTGGATTTTCGTCACTAGGGACAGGTTAGCCAAACCTCTAATACTAAAGATATATAGAAGCTCTTCTATGACTGCAAGTCTGCCCTTGCTTACTGTGAACTATTTGAGGTGAAAATAAAAGGTTTCTATTTCTGTAACCCCAATGCCTAATACAGTGCTTAATATAGAGTAGTTACTGACTAAGTGTTGGCTGGATGAAAACAGGTTCTGGGTGGGGGGGGACTGGGAGGGAAAATACTCGTTTCAACTTCTGCAGGGGTTGAACAGTCCTTTAGTGAGTGAGCCCGTTGGGAATTGGGTCAAGGAGTTTCCGTTAAATCTTTATATCTGTACCTCCCTCCCCGTGCCCATAAGATGAAGATCATAAAGCTGCCCCCTTCCTCTTATAAACAGAGCTCTCGGGCTAACTTTTCTGACTCTGACAATATTCTCTTCATGCTACTAATTGTTTTTATAAAACCGTAGGAGGGACGCCTGGGTGGCTCAGTTGGGTAAGCCTCCGTCTTCAGCTCAGGTCATGATCTCATGTTCGTGGATTTGAGCCTTGCATCGGGCTCTGTACTGACAGCTCAGAGCCTGGAGCCTGCTTCCGATTCTGTGTCTCCCTCTCTCTGTGCCCCTCCCCGGCTCATGCTCTGTCTCAAAAATAAATAAAACATTAAAAAAAAATGAAAAAGAGTAAGAGCAGAGGGTTTAAGATAACCAAATAAACTGTACAAATACGTGCTTAACTAAGGGAATTTGCGTGATGATACAGCTTTTCAAACTGATGACTGGAAATAGTGCTGATAAAGTACACGGGATCTATTATAAAGCAGAGAAAGAGGAATAATCATATTCATCACATAAATGTAATTGAATAAGATGTGCTCAAAACACCGTTATGTTGACCTGATTTTAATATGACACCCCCGCCGTCCATTATGCAGATTAGCACAACTTGATAATCATGCACAAGTATTCTAAGGTTACCTCTTTCACTGTCTGTAAAGTTAGATGACGATGTGACATTTGAGAGTGACAAGACTGTTTATCAGTTTGGACCTTGGCAGTACGTTTCTCCAGTGTTAGCAGTTTTCCGCTTTCCCACTATCGCTCAAAACCATCAACAAAGAAATAACTCTTGATTTGGTTTCCAGTAGTGACATTTTGAGCGCCAGTGACTGCGAACCCGTTAATTTATTGAGCACCTGCCACGTTTCAGACCCTGCAGGAGTGTACGAGACCAGATTTCTACTCGCGAGCATCTCTCAGGCAAGCGATTTGGAATTTCAACCGTTTTATTTTGCATTGGTTGGACCATTATCAAAATTCAGTTTTGCCACACCATCCTGAAACTTGATGAGTGTTCTGAGGGCCACGAAGCTAATTAGAGGAATAGAAAATGTGACTCATGTGGAAAAAAAAAAAAAACCTCAAGAATTGAATTATTTAGTAGAGAGGAGAGAAAGCTAACGGGAGATGTATTAATCGTTTTTGAAGATGTAATGGATGACGACCATCTGGTCTAGTGTTGGCCAAGGACTGGAAAAGGAAAAAGTGAATTAAACTGTGAGATGATTTAGGTTAGAGTTGGAAGGTTTAAGACCAAGTGAATTAATTTAATATGGTTCCTACTAATGACATTCCTACTTCGGACAGTTTTAAAATGTATTTTAGAGTGACAGACCTGTTGTTTCCCTAAGTTGAATTTTGACGGGATCCAATACAGAAGAAGTTGTTCCTAGTCCTCCAGAAAATTATGGAGTCCTGACCAGGAATAAAGTGAATGCTTAGTTCCAAGACACCTATGACGTTGTATCCATGAAAATGAATAGTCACATCAGTGGCAGCCCTGTGATGATACATCTTACTTCACTTCTATCATCTCAATAAATCATTAAGAAAATCGAAACCTGTTTGCTCTCGGTAAACATAAGGGTGAGATTTTGATCCTTTTAATGATGACAGGTAATTTTTAAACAGTTTCTCATTTCTTGCTCAGGATGCGCATTCCTTGGGAAGATGTGTATCAAAGAGGTAATGCTTCTCATTTAGAATTGAACGTTGTTCTTGCTGTTGGCTTTTATAGGAGCACTTTTTTCAAATTATAATGTCTCGATAACTTGGGTTAGGATCTCGGCCTTCAAAGAAAATGGAGAGTTAGAGTCAATCTGCTTCATGATTTAACTTCTTTCAAAGCTTCTGACTTTAAGCCCTGTCATGGCAGGTGCCATATTCCCACAAAGCATGAGGACTTCTTGACTCAATCTTTCCTCTTTGCCAAACAAACAATTGTGTGTCTACTCCCTTACCAATGACCGCTGCCGTCTAATATCCAATATTATGCTTAGGAAGGTGTTTCAGCTGGTTTTCTTTTCCATCCTAAAAACCGTCTGTATCATATTTCTTATGACCAATCTTCAACACTAACATATGTACCTCTGTGGTACCTGACAAAAAATTAGCCTGGGGAACGTGAGTAACCCTTAGAGTAAAAAGCTATTCATTTTTCTTCTCCTGTGTTTTGGGAGAGTAGAGAACGGTTTAAACATAACAAAGATTTTCTAATGAGTAGGCGATTTTTAAAAATCTCTTCTTGATTCTTGATTTGATTGATCTTTTCTTTTGTATTTTTATTCCTTAGTTACAGTGTCAATGCTGTTTGTACTCTTATTCTAATATACGAAAAATCCATATTTGCTCAATTTTATTATGTATTCTAACTTTTGTCAAGAGGCAATGACTGGCCTCCTCACATCTAACTAGTGACTTACTTGCGAAGAGCAAAAAAAAATTTTACTGTGGTTGAACAATTATTTGAACTCCATTTTCTTTGTAATTCCTATTTTTTTCCCCAAGAATTATAGTTTTCTGCTTTTTGTTTTCCTTAAGGATAGACACAGGACGATTTATCTCCCCCAGTTACGAATGTGGGTTTCTCCGCTTTCAGAGAAAAAAAAAAGTCCTGTACACCTCCTATCATTAACTGCATGTCTTTTCTAAGAATGATTTCACCCTATTCACAGATCAAGAGGTTTGGAATAACAAATGATCTGTTTCACAGGGAGACTACCTCCCGAATGGGGTAACTGGCCCCAAGTGTTGATGATATCCAAAGATATAGGCCCATTAGCATGTAATAAGAGAATATGAGATCCAAAAGAATCTAGAAAGGGCTTAAGTGATTCTACAGTAGAAGTGATGTCTACTCAAGGTTTTGAAAAGCAACATTTAAACTAAAAGACAGCTTTGCATTATCTCCAAATAATCACTTGGTTTATACTGAAGAACCTTGTTCCCAGATAGCCCTAAACGGTTGATGCCGATTGCCTATCTCTGCACAACTCTTCCAGGCCATTCATGTTCTATTTGAGCTACGTGAAATGTGCAGTTAAAAAACACGATGTGCAGCAAAACATAGAATTCTCCACAATTCAAGGGGTGATTGGGAAAGCCAGGCTTCATTCAGAATCTAACATTTGAACACCCAACATGATGATTGATTTTAATATTTCTGTACTTTTTCAAACAGGAGTTATTTTAAAACCATTATTGATGAGAAACAGAAGACTTACTATTGTAGATGTGTGTCTGCATTTTTATTTAGCTGTGGTAACTTTCCATACGTGTCAGTAATGTGAATGCTTCCAGAAAAGGGGAAGATAACCAACATTTATTGGGTGCCTAATGTGAGCAGGCCAGTATGCCAGGCAGTGTGTGTGTGTGTTTGTGTGTGTGTGTGTGTGTGTGTGTGTGTGTGTGTGTGTTAGAGAGAGAGAGGGAGAGATTTAATTTAATTTTCATAGCCCTGAGGAGGTAGTGTCATTAACCCTGTTTTACAGATGAGACCGTGTGGCATGGAAAGGTTAAATAACTTGCTCAAGGTCAGAGGGTTATTAAGTGGCAGTTAAAATGCAGACCTATGTAAAAGCCAGGGAGGAAAAATAATCAAAAGAATTCTGAAACAAAATCCACTTCATCGTATCATGAGTCCTCGGGAGACCGGGAGCTGTTGTCTGATTTGTCTTTTTGGCAGCGTGGGTTCTGTTTCTGCCGAGCGTTTCATTTTAAGCTTTTCCTTTTCCTTTGTCATGATTTTACGCCTCTCTGTTTCTTCACTTTTCCTAAAGCCAAAGCAGTGAACAGCTTCAAAGGTTAAGGAAAAGTGAGACTAGGGAGGCAGAATCGTCCGGGTTGTCTTTGTTGTTTATGCCTCAAGCATATGATGCTATAATATCCCGGGTCGTCCAAAAACCCAGAATGTGGTTACGTAGCTCACGTTAATGGGCCTGTGAGTACGTGCTGAAAATAGATGGTATTTGCAAAGTAAGGCCATAATTAACATAACAAACCATCCTGATAGAGTCAGTCTGGGACTAAAAGACAGGTGAGTCCAAATCATTCTGTATTGTTTAGCGCTATTCCCTTTTGATACGAGGTATACATTTAACTATGTGTCGTAACCATGGGCATGCTTAGTTTTTTATTTTTAAATCAAGAAGCCCTGTTTGACTCTTGTACCCGCATTAGCTGTACTGCTATTTAAAATTTATTTCAGACATCACCCTTACGTCGTAGACATTCTGTTAGTATAATTCTGAAAAAAAAATTTTTTCTTAGTTGCCTGACTGTAGTCCTGGATCCTTGTAAAAAATTATTTTCATTATTTTTAAGGAAAAAATTTATCTGTATGGCTTGGGACTGAAACATAGAGTTGGGGGCTCACAGTACAATTAAAACTGTAACATTAGAAATGAAATTTCATGCCTCATTCATTGTAGCTGCTCAGTAAGTAAGCACTGAATGAATGATCTGCTAAATAAAATATTAAGATAAACTCAATACCCATCCAAGTAAATAGCATGTCAAGGAACATTCAGTATGTCAGGAAAACAAATGCAGATATTACCTTAACAGAAGATACCAATTTTAAATTGTTACCCTTCGAAATTTAACAGTATTTTCATTGGTTTTGGGTTTTACCTGTAAAATATTAATAGTTTTGTATAATTATCTGGGAAGAGATTTAAAAATTTTAATTCACCAATTCCAGTACACTCCTGAATTAATTTCTTAGGCAACATTTAATGCAAAATATACTAGTAATTTATTTTTCCTGTGTAGTCTCTTTCTCTCTTAATTTCTTTAGAAACATTTACTGTAAAATATAATAGTAATTTTTTTCCTGTGTAGTCTCTTTCTCTGTCCGGTTTGGTCATGGAGGTCAGTCTCATTGTCCCCGGCCTATTCAGAGCAGCCCGTTTCACCCCTCTCCTCCACCGTCTTCGGAATGTAGAAATCTGGCAGGAAAGTACCACCCTTCTTCCTAGTAGACCAGGGATTCCTATTGTCGGAGGCAGTGGGCATGAAAGCAGCAATTTTACAGCACAAAAGTTCCAATAACATTTACTTCGGTTGGCTGAGATTGAAATGCACACAGTCACTGCTCAGTCTTGGTTACTTAAGCACCAGCTTCCCTTGGCTTTTTGCCACTTTGTGCATTTCAAAGAGACAAGTCCTTTAAGGAGAGAGTTTTCCTTGTAACTTGCGCTGGAGTAAACAGACCGTTCAGGCAGAGTTTATTGCGTTCCACCCTCAGCTTTGCAAACTATTCCAAACTGAATGCAGCAAAGTAATTAGTGAAATCATTTGGTCATTAGAATTCATAAGCATGAGTTTGTCCTATTTAATAAAGTGAAGTTTGCCCTTCTAAAAGAATCGCTGGAAGTTTTCTGTGTAGAGAAGGATGACCTAAAAGTTTTTACTTTTCAGGTGTTGACGTTCAGATCCTCCGTGTACAAACGCGTCCTTCCCCTTCCTGTCCCCCACCCTGTAGCCAACACTTTGTGGAAGTAATCTGGGACCTCCTAAGCATGCACATGACATTGCAAGGCAAACACTTGAAATAAGGATGATTCATTCCCGTGGGATCAAGTGCCGACCACAGCAGCCCCGTGCTATGGTATAAAGAATAAGCAGAGAAAAAGGGGTAACTGCTAGACCTACATAAACATGTAAATATCCTGACTTCTGCTGAACTAGGTAAAACTTCGTACGTGTTGCGGCCCTTTACTTCATCAGAAGGTCCCCAGTAGATGGGCAAGGAAAGGCCAGAAGACTTTCCCTTAAGAGAGCCTAGAATCAAGCATCAATTTAATCAAGAATGAATGATTCATTCCTACAGCCAAATTGTATCATCCATCGCGTGTGTGTTAAGAATGAGTTGCTAAATATAGTTACCAGGCTATCTCCTTTCTACAGGATTCCTAGCGTCTGTCTTTGCTTTTGTGGGTTTTTTGGAAACATAAAACAATAAAATGCCATGTAATTGTATAATGAAAGGACTCTTCTCATTTCCATTCAGCATTATCTCCAGTGATTATCTGTTTATAAATTAGTTCTGTTTGTACTGGTATGATCAAATTTACCAGATTCCAAAAGAGATTATCAAAACTGTACAAAATGATCAACACGTTTATTAACTGGGATCCTACTTACTGTTCAGATGTCAACTCTAATCATTCGTTTGGGGGAACCAAGCAGTCCGATCTTCATTTTTGTCTCTAAGTAAATTAATAATATGTATCTGAATTTCTGCAGTTGTCTTTTTTCACCTTTTGTTGAAGAAACTAGGGTTCAGTCCTAATCAGTATTTTCAAGGACTCATCTCCTTTCCTCAAAGATTCGTGCCTTACTGTAACTGACAAATGAGCCATGATTCACAACGAACCCTATGCCAAGATCTTGTTAATCCACGTTACTAGTTTTCCTCATGGATGGATCTGTCTCCTGCTCTGTTTAATCTGCCCATGTCTCCAACCACTGATACTCCGAGAGGAGCCGGAGGGCACAAAATTATGGGAGTTCTGACTCCACAGTCTCTGTTTTCTCTGTAGATGCGAATCACACCCCAGGGCAGACAGATGCCTACACACCCTTCTCCCCGCCCCATACCCGCCTCTGTTCTCCCTGCCAGCCTCCAGCTGCTGTACTGTCACTACCGGGCCAGTGACACCACCTGTGTCCCTCCCGATATGGTTGGCCATAACGCGGCTGCATGTGCATCAGAAAGTTTTATCTAGATGTTTGCTCCTTCCGTACACATATCTACTTAATTTTTTCAGAGTAACTATCTATAACTATCCAACTTTCCTGTCTGCTTGCCTTTCCTTGCTTATCAAACTCCCTATCCGGTCATTGGTTACCTTGCCAGCTGCTAAGCTGCAATTCTAGTTAGTTTACTTCTGGCTTGATCAGATTGATCCTATTTTTTTTTTTTTTTTTTTTTTTAGTAATTAGAGAGAGCTCACAGGTAGGCTTGGTCGGTTTTACTGTTCACCTTACTGTGTCTTCGCCTATGGCTCCAATCTGATTTCCTCTTAATGTGCTAAGGAAGGGCTTACATGGCCTCGGAGGGAATCCTGAGCTTCCGGGTTGCGTTCCTTGTCAGTGGACTGCGCTCGGGGTGCAGAAGAGGCAAGACCAGTGGCCGAGCCCCGTCCCTGCGTTCCTGGAGCACGAACGCTTCAGAAAGCAAAGCGAAGAACTCCCGAATTGTGGTTTCTGGGTCTTTGAATTCACGCAGCATCTCCAGCAGGTTTCTGCAGCTGGTCTCTAGCTGTAATTGCTACTGGGATGAGACCACAACATGGGGTGCGGAAGTTAAGTGGTCACGGTGTTTTCGTGGCCAAAAATATACAGCGTGGTTGGAGCACTAGGGCTCCATGAAATTCACACTTGTATATCTTCATGTTCCTCACCCGTTTCTGACATGCTGCTGATTTGCCAGCAGGCACTCTAGATGCAGGTGATAAAAATGGCAAAGCTGAAAGATGTTCTTCCTTAAAAGATAGTGTATATCAATTGAGAAAGAGGAAGTCGATTAGGGATGTAAACGTATAAAAAATCCTCCGAGGCCTTTACTTCTCTGGTACAGTTGACATGAATCTAATTCACACAAAACGAGAAAGCTAATAGTTTTAATCTTATTATAATATGGTACCAAATGGCACACATTAAAGTGCTTCTCCTAATGCAAACAATAATTCCGTATTTCCGTAGCCTCGGCTCTCAGACCCCTCGTCCTGAGTGTCATTAGCTATAAATCAGTTTTTATGCCTCTTCCAGAAAAGCTTTAAAGCCTAATGTTTTCTTCTTGGAGACATTATAATTCTAAAGAGGGTAAAATTGATAGTTTTCGCTAGAGAAAAGTATCATATCCAAAATTATAATGTATAAGAATAATCCAGATGTCCACGCCATCCATTCTTACGGTTAAGGCATAACCACTGAGGCTTGGACTGTAATGTAATTCCGTTGGCTTTCTAATTCCCCAGGGTGGCAGCTGCGCCCACTGAGTCTCCCATCAAGTCAGGTAATCCTGTATCGTCCCTCTCTGCATTTTCTACTTCGTTCTCTGGTTTCTTCTTCGCATCTTAGTTTTGGTTTCTGAAAACCAGCACTCCGTGTGTCAAACCGGAGCAAAGTGTTCATGGTGCTTACGTTAATGTGTATCTTAAAAGCAGTGTAAGTGTATATATTAATTATTCTCAAGAATAATGCCATACCCAGCACTGAATCATTTAAATTAGTCAAAAGGGGTATAATGCAAAGGGTTTCCTAAAACCTCTGAAAGGAGTAATTTTCCTTGTTGCCATAGAAATGCGGAGTTCCATGTTGTTTGGGCCTTATTCAGATCACGCTACTTTTGTTTAATTATAATAAAATACTAACCACTGATCAAAAGGTCCTTTGTTCTATTTAAAGTTCAAACTTCTGTCTTTCTAGACGTATTTACCTGCCTTCCTAGGATTACCTTCCCAGAGCAAAGTCAGAAAACGCTAACATGATAGCCTAAATGGAGAAGGAAAACACATACCTTATGCAAGTACCCTATAATACACTTTAAGATTTTTTCTTGATCTTTGTAATGCCCAAGCTTTGCTGTATTCTTTCCATGAAATATTTTTCACTTCACTGGTCACTTTAACATGCATTTCATTCAGATTTACTTTAAAGCACATGCTTTTGTGGACATGTAATTTGAGAAATGAAAAACTGAGATCCTCTCACAGAATATCAGAAGTAACTATGCCCACAATACAGTACGCTGTGCATGCACATACGCACACAGGCACACACACTTCCCTTCATCCTGGCCACGTTGCAGTGCACTAGACCAAGTTCTTAGAATTACAATTTCAAAAGCATTTGAATGCAAACACACACGCACTCCGATGCAGCCCCGCACACTTCTGTTTGTTACAGACCCACCAAGAATGCTGAGCCACCGGAGACTATGAAAAGCAGTTGGTATCCTAATACATAGGCCACAATGTTTTTTTTTAAATGTGGTCTCTGATCATTCATTGGAGAATGGCTTCAATTTGAAGGCGAGTCAGCCATTTCATATTTCAGAACTTTGGCCGTTCCCTGGAGTCGGCTTCCTTCGCTGCCGGTGCAAACAGTGATTTCCTACTGATGCCTGCAGAAGCAGCAGAGTGAAGCGAATGCAGTCACTCTGCGAGGGGAGAGAGATTTTCCAGGGAAGCAGAGATGTTTTCATTCCTTCTTTCCTACTGGTTAATGCCATCAGTGGGTGGTCATGCCTGCTCTGTTCTTGAACAAAGGACTTCCGTCTTGGAGCGGCAGGAATGGAAGTGACAAGTATCACATCTGTTTCCTGCTGCTCTCCCGGCTCCCAAGGGCCAGCGCCGCACGTTCAGCACCAGCGGTGATGGGACCGTGGGCGAACAAGGCAGCAGGGCATTGTAAGTGAACATAGCCTGCTCGAGTGAAAAGGGAGGGAAAGAAAATCTTACACAGCAACCACATAAAAAACAGCATTCCCGAGGAAAAACAAATGGACAGAGAGAGACAACTCATCAGAGAAGACGATGCTTTGGAGATGGTCTCTCCCTTTGGTATAAAATGATAATTTTTAAAAAAAAATTTATTTTTGAGAGAGAAGAGACAGCACAAGTAGGGAAGGGGCAGAGAGAAGGGAGAGAGAGAGAATCCTAAGCAGGCTCTGAGCTGCCAGCGCAGAGCCCGACAGGGGGCTCGAACTCACGAAACAGTGAGATCATGACCTGAGCCAAAACCGAGAGTTGGACGCTTAACTAACTGGGCCACTCAGGCACCCCAGAAAATCCTCTTTTTTAAGCACTATGAGATAGGATGCGTCTCTCCCTGTTTATGTGCAAAGGTCTGGTCCTGTAGAAAGAAAGCGTAGTTTGATCTGAGCGTGGTTGTAACTTCCGGTCTTTTCCGTCACTATTTACAAATGGGAAGAGAAGTGGGGGCATAATCAAGAGCCCGAGAGGATTTACATGAGCAGTTGAACAAATGGAACATCAGGAGATGAACTCAAAACATTATTGATGGAAATGTTTGAAAACTGGATTGGCTGATAGGTATAAAATTCTGTCAGTTTCTTGGAAATTGTCGAATCTATTAGTTCAGATTTCAAAATTACAAACTATAGTACATCAATGATACGTAAAACAAAGTGTTAAAAAAAAAAAAACTGGCTTATAGCTTCATGGTCCATGACAGTTTTAAAAACTCTTCCAAATATTTAATGGCATAGAAAAATGCTTATGACACAAGGATACATGGGAAATAGCAAACCAGAACTATATAGTATGATCTCAGTTGTGACGGTATTTGTAGAAGGAAAAGAGGACAGGAAAGAAAGAAACAAGACTGCCTCTGGGTATATGGATTATAGATGATTTTTGTTTCCTTCTTTTTCTAGTTTTATTTTTCTATTGTTTTTGTTCCTAGTTTTTATAATGAACATGTAATATTTTTATGATGAAAAAATTAAGTTAATGAGAGTGGTCAGTAGCTATCAAAGTTGTTTATGTGGATACAACTATCAACTCAGTATCATTTTTAAATTTTTTTAATGTTTTATTTTTGAGAGAGAGAGAGAGAGACAGCGTGAGCAGGAGAGAAACAGAGAGAGGGAGACACAATCTAAAGACAGGCTCTAGGCTCTGAGCTAGCTGTCAGCACAGAGCCCTATGCAGGACTTGAACCCACGAACCACGAGATCATGACCTGAGCCACCCAGGTGCCCCTCAACTCAGTATCTTATTTGTCTGGATGTATCCATAGAAACAGTCATAGAAGTGATGATAGAAGTACTAGAAAGACTTTAGGAGCAACTTAATGCCCACCAAAAGGGAATTCATGCTGTGTAATAATACTATTCAGTTATGAAAAAAGAATTTTAAAAAGTAGATGTGATCTTTTGTGTATATAAATATATAAACGTGTGTGTGTTTAGATATATACACACTAACTTCAAAGACACCTATAGTCTGTTGTAGGGTAGATAAAAAAATGATTTGTCAACCTAAGTATGAAGGTTGATTGCATTTTCAAAGAATATTTGTGTACAGTGCATCCAGGCAGACTTGGGCCACGTAAGAAACAAAATTCTCTCTATTCTTTTAAATAATAAGTTTTGATTTTGAGTATCCATCCTACCAGGTGATAGAAACTCTTGCGACAGAGATAGTCAAATCACGGTTTTCATATCAACTTCCTAATGCCATTTTAGGAGTAAGATTATATTTAGGTCACATGATGGGGTGCTGTGGATTGAATTGTGTCCGGGAAATCCGTATGTCGAAGCCCTAATCCCAGTACCGTGGTTTTTGAGATGAGGTGTCTTCATGGTATCTTCTCTTTGGAAGATATTTAGGTTTAGTCGAGGCCCTGAGGGAGGTGTTATGTTGGGATTAGTGCCCTACCAAATAGAAGAGATACGAGAGTTCTGTTTGGCATTTGAGGATCTTGCAAGAAGGCTGACGTCTGCAAAACAGGGGGCCAAGTAGAGGGCCTCACCGAGAACACAGTTGGCTAGCACTTTGATCTTGGACTTCCCGGCCTCCAGAACTGCTGGCTAAGCACCTCATCTGTGGCATTTTGTCAGACCAGCCTGAGCTGGCCAGGTCAGTTCTGAACATCTTCTTTCACCTGTGATTGACTGATGTCTCTCAGGATCTTTGCTCACGAGTCTGTTACAAACAGTGCTCCGTCTGTCCACCTTCATCGCTATGCCTTTAAAAATCCTGACCCTTTGGAGCGCCTGGCTGACACAGTTGGAAGAGCATGTGATTCTTGATCTTGAGTTCGAGCCCCCTGTTGGTTGGAGAGATTACTTAAATAAATAAACTTCAAAAAGAAAAAGAAATTTTCTGACCCTCTCTCGGTAGTTTCTGTGACCCTTTTGGTTTATAGAAATTATGTGGCTGCCCCATGTGACAAGTTTTCCTCTCCTCCAATCACACAACCTTTGTCAAGGACTTTGGTGCTGGAAAAATTGTCTCTGTATATCCAGAGATTCTTCTAGAACCTTTTTGGTTTTTGCATCGGTCTCTTTTGAACTCAAAGATTGAGAATGTATTTATTTCTGTGTACTCTGCTTCTGCTTCCACAACTTTTTTCCTGATGTACCATGTATTCATGGAATATGGAGAAAGATACAAGGGGAAAAGAAGTGGTGGTGATGGCAGGGAATTTTGATTAATATTTCAAAATACTACTCTGGTACCACTGTTTATCCTCACAATTTAGGACTAGAGAAGGGCAGGGAATGCTTTCATTTTTGGCATTATGTAATTCTATAATATTTAAAAATAGTCATCCCTCCTGAATAAGAAGTTAACCACTTCTGTAAGTTGCCTATCAGTTGATCCTTTTTACAATACGATGACCTAGCCTGGGCAGGCTTTATAAATAGGTAAATTTTATTTATTTTGAGAGAGAGAGAGTGAGCAGAGGAGGGGCAGTGAGAGGAAGAGAGAGAACCCCACTCAGGATCCACACTGTCAGCACAGAGCCCAACACAGGGCTCAGTCTCAGGAACTGTGAGATCTTGATCTTGAAATCAAGAGTCATGGGGCGCCTGGGTGGCTCAGTTGGTTGATCATCCAGCTTTGCTCAGGTCATAATCTCACAGTTCGTGGTTTCGAGCCCCGCGTTGGGCTCTGTGCCAACAGCTAGCTCAGAGCCTGAAGCCTGCTTCTGATTCTGTACCTCCCTCTCTCTCTTACCGTCCCCCACTCACGCTCTCTGCCTCTTTCTTTGAAAAATAAATAAACGTTAAAAAGAATATAAAAAAATAAATTAGAGAAAAAAAAGAAATCAAGAGTCAGAAGCTGAACCCATTGAGCCACCCCGGCACTCCAGAGCAGCTCTGTTATCTCCATCTTAACAGATGAAGGAACAAAGTCGTCCACACAAATTATAAACCTCTTTAATCTTGGACGAGTAAAAAGAACGAGAGGCAAACGTGTAATGAGTATCCTCCGCGTGTAGCGTGTGTGCTAGGAAAGAAGCTGTTAAAAATGTCTTAATGCATCGTCTTTCTCTAAGTCCTTATTGATCAAAGTTTCTTTTCTGATTGATTTCTCCATTGAAATCACTGCGTCCATTCTGCGCTCCCAGAGGTGTCTCCTTCATTCTGGTCTTCATGGTGTCATCTTTCAGCTGCAGCCATATCTCCGATACGTTCTTCACACCGATTGGTTTTACTAAAATACTGCTTAGGTCATATGATCTTAAGGGCCTTAGAATTGAAAGAGCTCACAGGCAATCCTCAGTTCAGGAATCTTTCCTGGGAGATCCCTGGTGTGTGATTTTCCAACCTTTCCTTCAACCATCCGATAGGGAGGAGCCACTCTACCAGGCAGCCCGCCAGAGTTTCCGGACAAGCCTCAGGTGTTGGAAGGTCCCTTCTTACTGCCGTACTGAATGTCCCCCTTTACCTGCCACGCGGAGTGAGTTCAGGCTTTCCTTTAAATGACTGTCTTTCAACAAAAATAAAGATGTCTGTCTTCCTGGCTCTATTCACCCGCTTAGGTAACCCCGCTTCCTTCCTTGTCCTGTTCCTGAGACGGCCATGGTCTTGCCCCGTAGGGAACATGCCCTAAATGCTTGTTCTGTGAGTTAATGATACTTGGTTAAAATGCCTTTTCATCCAGTATTGTTTGGTTCCAGTTTTATAATCTGTAAAGGAACCCATCCGTACGTACCTTCCATCTGGTAGGTGATCTGCAGTAACTCCTGCATCGATACAACATCTGTTTCTCCTTTCAGCTCCACAGGAATGTCAGCGGTTTCTATGCCAGGGTGATGTTTGAAATCCATACATTTATTCCCTCTTTTGCTTCCGTATCTGTTGTTTTCGAACAGCACATTCCAGCACAAGAGTATAAATGTCTTGGAATCCTCTGGGCTGTCTTACTTACCTCCTCTTTTGGAACCGTGTCCCGTTCAGTTTGAGTTCTTCCCCTCCGCGTGTGAAAAGTTCCAATTTTCCTTGGTATTCGCATATAATTAGGCCATCACTAGAATGAAATGGTACGGTTTTATTAATCTGTGCAGTTACATCATTAGTAAAGACACTGCTGCACAATTTATAAAGCGCACATCCTAAAGGAATAGGACTAAATTATAAGAGATATTTCTGGTGAAATCATAGACTTGATTACCACTTACTTTTGCTTATTTATCCTACTGTCTAGACTTTTTTTTTTTAACCTCCAAGATAATAAAACCGAAAGAGTTGAGAAAGTAAGAATCAGTTAATTCTTATCTTGGTCTGGGTGTATTGGCTGTAAAGAGAGGAGCACCAGACAAAATGATTGGTGACTTTGAAGCCTAGCCACACCCAGGGATCATAGGCCATCTAGAATTTTCTGCAGGTGAATGAATGTCTTACAGTTATCCAGAAGCAATGCCTTCAAGACCTCCCCGAGAGAGGTAGGGTGCTAGCCTATGTTGTTAGTTCAATAATAGAATTTGCTACAGAAAAATACGAAACCGGGTATCTCCAGAAATGATTGTAAATTATGATCACCTTCGAAATCCCCACCCCCTCCCACCTGCTGTCATTTATGGGGACAGTTTTAAACTTGCTGTCTTGAATCCCAGTGTCTTTGTTTTTTTTTTTTTATAATGCCCCTGGAAACATCTAGATAAGATACTCAGAAAAAAATACATCTCCTGCTTGCATACATAAATGGATTAAACATCTAGAGTATTTTGCTTTAACAGAAATTTCTTCTTGGCATTCTTAAGGAAGGGAGAGGATGAACAGTGGGATTTTCACATCTGTTAAATAATCATTAGCATGGAGGATTGAAACCCTATCTTCTTTTTCAACTCACGACCAGCTGTTGAAGTATACTTGAAGGGCCCCTTAATTATTGCATATTTCAATAGCTTGCGGGGGATTCAGTTACCCGTTCCACCACTCCGATCAAAGGCGCTCATTTACTTGGTACACCATTGTTATTGAAAGCATTCCTCCTGTGATTGTTTTGCTTCTGAAATGTTCTGTAGAAGGTCAGACAGGGTGTCCTTCTCTGATTTCATCATGCCTCTGAGAATAGCCTCCGCTACCAGTTCTGTGGTACTTGGATGGGCTTCGAGGTCGCAGGGCTGCGTTCTCTTGGCCTCAGTACGTGTTTGCTGTTGTCACTGAGATCGCCGAGTCAAAGATGCTTTAATGTCCCCCTGATATTTGGAGTCCGTGAAAAGCAAATTCAGACGGGCGGACAGATTTTTTCTGGTTGTGACATGATTCGGTTGTGTTGCCAGAGACCTATTCACCATGAGCCGCGCATCCTGATCAAGGGCTTTAACGATGTTGGAGGTTTCCTCATGGTTGTTGGCTTCATGACTTTTTGTAACCATGGAATAAAATCCTCTCCGGACATAACCCATGGCTCCGGGAATGAACAAAGAGCTAGCCCAACGCATAGAGCTTAGGCCCTGAAACACTGGATGAATGGTTGGCTATGAAAATCAGATCTTGACTGCTTCCACATAGCTCACAGTTGTGAGTTACCGTGCTGGTGTTACGTTTAGTGTTTCTTTCTCCCAGAGCAAAATGTGCTGTGTCAAATTGGAAAACCATCGCTGGCCCGTGAACTCTTGCGTTTGGCCTAAAAGGTAGCTCTCCTTTGTTGGGAGCCCGCAGATGGACCGTGATACAGATTTACGAAGAGATACTCTGTTTGGAAGCTGCTATCATATCTGCACACAGAACACATTTTGGATCCAAAGTTATTGTCTCAAATAGTGGATGTCAGAAAGTTTGTCAGAATCCCTTTATAGCAGATGTACGGTAAACTGCTTACCTGGGCAGGATTCTTGTCTATAGTATTTCACTACTGGTATCTCTGGTGACATATTTTAAGACTTAGAAAGACCATAGGCTTCTTACTGTGATGAAAGCTTTTTTCCGCTACTGATGGATGAATGAAATGGAGCAGTGTTATTACTTCGTACTGCAAAGAACACATGGAACGGGAAATGATAATAACTTTTATTTTTTTAATGTTTATTTTTGAGAGAGTGAGAAAGTGAGTGGGGGAGGAGCAGAGAGAAAGGGAGATGCAGAATCTGAAGCAGGCACCAGGCTCTGAGCTGTCAGCACAGAGCCCAATGGGGGACTCAGACCCACAAACCATGAAAGATCATGACCTGAGCCAAAGTCAGAAACTTAACCAACTGAGCCACCCAGGCGCCCCAGTTTTAAATAATGAGATAAATATAAGAGGCACAATTGAGTCTCTGCCCTTGAAATCTAAATTTAAGCAGTGAAATTCAAAATGGAGCTTGCTTTTAAAGAGGTACCTTTTTTGTGATGAAATGACTTGAGTAATAAAATATGAGTAGGTTGGCTCTGTTGGCAAAATACGCTCAGAATCCAACAATTTCGGGTCATCTCTGCCGCTAACATGTTAGCCTTAGCCAGCAATATCTCGCATCCACATTTATGCAGAAATTTCCTCTCTGGTCTTTGTTTTGCCTTCACCCTTGACACCTGCTTGCCATCTATTGTCAACACAGTGGCCAGGGAGATTCTTTTAATGTGTAAGTTCACTTATGTCCCTAATCTCAAAACCCTCCACCTGCTCCCTATTTCACGCAGAGCAGAAGCTTGTCTTTATGATGGCTTCCAAGGTCCCGTGTCATCTGGCTCTTGAGCTCTCCGAACCTTCCCTGCTACTCCTCTCCCCCTGTGATTGTACCACTCTAGACATGTGGACCTTTCTCCCGCTTCGGGGACACCCCAGGCCTGCCTGTGTACCATTTAGCCCTTACCTAGAACACCCTTCAACCAGGATTCCCCCTGTTTCACTCTCTCATCTCATTCTTGCAGACTTTGCTCAGTGAGGCTCACCTTGCCCTTCCTGTGCAGGATGGTAGCCTTTCCCCTCACACCATCCTTGTGTTTTTCCAAGGCACCGGTTGCCTACTGTGTGCCTACCATGTGCTTTGCTTTGTACTTATAATTATTATTTACGCTCTTCCCTCAAGAGAATATAATCCTCAAAAAAGAGATTTACTCTTGTTTGTTCACAGAAGTAACCCACATGCCTGGAACAGTGCCCGGCATTTACATAGTAAGGACTTAAACATATGGAGAGGGCATGCCTGGGGAGCTCAGTTGGTTAAGTATCTGACTCTTGATTTCGGCCCAGGTCATGGTCTCCTGGTTCGTGAGTTCAAGCCCCGTGTCAGGCTCCGTGCTGATGGTGCAGAGCCTGCCTAGGATTCTCTCTCTCCAGCCCTCCCTCTGCCCCTTCTCTCTCTCAGAATAAACTTTAAATAAATAAATAGATAAATAAATAAAGGATTTATTGAGAGAAATAATTAAATCAAAAGCACTAGTAAGGTTGGAGAATTGGTTTTCAGAGGAAGCCGTGAATTGCCTGTTGTCCTCTTGAGCCCGAGAAGTCCGCAGAGCTTTGGAACGGTAATAGCCACAGACGTGGTTATGGGCACTGCTGCCCATCTCGTTCACCAACACATCCCGTCGGCTCTCCCTTCCGAATCCAGCTGGAATTTCCCACTTTCCGTGGCTTCTTCTGCTCTCCCACTCCAGTAGGCCACCACCGTGTCTGACCTGGGTTATGGCAACGGCATCCCATAATGACCCCTGGGTTCGGTCCTGATCCCCTCCGTCTTTTAGGCTCAACACAGAGAGTTGGAAGGCAAGGATCCAGGGAAGAGGAGCACCAGAAGCTGAAGAAGAGCGGGAGCAGTCCGTGACGAGGTGTCAGAAAGGAGGCTGGAGAAGGTCAGGTTAAGAAAGTAGAGCGAGAAAGAGCAGGGCTGCCCATCCTCCTGCTGGGGAGGGGCGTAAGAAGGTCAAGAAAGTCTGAGCAGTGTCACCAGCATGGTCGCGGAGACTAAGGCCACCAAGCATCAGGACGCACGTAAAGCGCCTGGAGCTCACTTACACCGCGGTCGAGGATCACGTATGAGACCAGCACCGTAGAGAGCCGTTCGACAGCCGTTTGGGAGTGAAGCGTCTATTCTGTGACCCAGTAATTGCACTCTGAGATGTTTACCAAAAACCATATGAAACTGTGTGTTTAAACAGACTCGTACAAAAATGTTTATAGCAGCCTCATTCATAATAACCTAAAACTGCAAATATGTCCGGTGTCCATCAAAAGGAGACCAGGGTGCAGTATGGTCATACAATGGAGTAGCACTAAGTAATACAAAAGGGGGCGCCTGGGTGGCTCAGTCATTTAAGCGTCTGACTTCGGCTCAGGTCATGATCTCATGGTTCATGAGTTCGAGTCCCAGGTCCGGCTCTGTGCTGACAGCTCGGAGCCTGGAGCCTGCTTCAGATGCTCTGTCTCCTTCTTTCTCTGTCCCTCCCCTGCTTGTGCTCTGTCTCTGTGTCTCTCTCTCAAAAATAAACATTAAAAATTAAAAAACAAACAACAAACCACTGCTTTCACAGCACAATGAATGCATCTTAAAAACATGTTAAGCGAAAGAAGCAAGATATGAAAAAGAACATGCTCTATGATTCCAATTACATGAATATTTATAAAACTCAAGAACACACACCAAATATACAGATGATGACAGATCTTAGAGAGGGGTTCTCTGGAGTGGGGTAGGGAGTGGGAAGGAGGATGGGAACTATCTGAAAAGAGGGTACACGGGAGCTTTCTGGGTGAAGAAAATGTTTATCGTCTTGTTTGGGTAGTGGCTATAGATGGATGTGCATCATTGCCAGACTTGTTGAACCAAACACTTAAGGTCTGTACGCTCTATTGTATGTTATTTCTACGTCAATAACAACATAATAAAAATGTACAAACATGTATTGTGAGATTCTGAGATGAATAGGAAAGAGGAAGGTAGGAAAAAATACGATGGCACGAATCTTAGAAAATAAGATACCAAAGTCATTTCCTGAGCTTGACGCATGAGTGATTAGATTTGGGGGATTAAAAAGTGCTTGCGTGGCTGGTTTAAGGAATGTGACAGGAAGTCGACAAGAGAAAACACAAGTATTAATAAGCAGAAGGGAGTGAGGTGCGGAAGCAGATAGACTGGGCTACTGCGGAGCCAGTCAGTGTAATGTTGTGAGTAGAGGTGAATAAATGAGGTAAATGCTAGTTAGGAAGGCAGGGGGACAGTTGAAGTCGAGGGTGTTCGTGTCTTTCTGGAAATCCTCTTGGTAAGGTGAGGTTCAAATCTGCCTCACCAAGTGAGTTGAATTTTACCCAACAGAGAAGGCGCACGTAGGCTATATTGGGTTAAGCAGGAGGTACTATTCAAATTAACTCCACTTGCTTCCTTTTGCTTTAACTAATAGAAAATCTAAAATTATATATACACCTCACATTATATTTCTTTTGGACAGTGCTGGCCTTGAGGCGTGGAGAGATGTTAAACTATTTCCATAATCGAAGCAAATTATGATGAATCATCTGGCCTAGCACCATGGCAGTAGGGAAAAAAAAAGGAGCAGTGAAATTCAAGAGATATTTCTGAGGACAGAGTAGACTGGCTTGGTTAGTGATTGCACTTGGCAGGGCCCGCGTTACGGAGTGGGATAAATCAGACATGGCTCTAAGATTTCTAACTTGCATGATTTTGGCTGGGATGGAATACACATCTGACACTAGGGAACACACGAGGGCCAAAGAGAGTTAGAGTTGAAAGTTGACGAAGAAGGAGAATAATACCCCATATTGAGTTCCAAGCCCTTGTTCTATATTGGATCATTTCAGCATCTCCACCTGGGTAAGAAATTAAGACCCAGAAGGGTTAACTTCCCCAAGGATCAGTCCGCTGGACGTGACGGAGCTAGGATTCAAACCCACCCCCAAGTAGTGGTTCCAAATTATGTCAAAATTGGGGAAGCAAGTGATAGTTTGGCTTCTATAAGTTGTGATAGATGGGTTTGCCCCCAGTCACATTGCAAGAATGCCGTGTACCAGAATGAGAGCTTGCTGTAAGAATTGACGGACTCTCCGGAAATTCAGTCATCAGAAATGCAAGAACCATTTGGGGCAGATGGTTGTTAACTAAGTGCAAGAAGACGAAACCTATACCATTTTATACAGACAGCTGCAAACACCCGTAAAGGAAAATGCCTATAGTAAACGCTCAATAAATAATAACTTTATTATGTCTTAGAGATGTAAAGGCACATGCTATGAAGACGAATCTGTATTATCACAAAGACAGGTCCTAATCATGCTTTTTACTATTCATAAATTATACTCTGTTTTCTCTATGTTTTCTTGTCTTTCAAAAATTGAAGGACAGGAAGAATACCAGTTAACTACAAATTCTAGTTACTTTGGTTAGGTTTTCTTGGTGATACATTTTGGTCATCTGGCCTATGTTTTAGACAATATCAATTTCCACTATACAGTAACTATATAAGAAGCCGTTGATATGAACATTTTAAGAATGCCTATTTCGGGATACCTGGTGGCTCAGTCAGTTGAATGTCTGACTTTGGCTCAGGTCGTGATCTCGTGGCTCATGAGTTCAAGCCCTGCATCGGGCTCTGTGCTGACAGCTCAGAGCCTGGAGCCTGCTTCGAATTCTGTGTCTCCCTCTCTCTCTACGCGCCCCCCCCACCTCTCAAAGTAAATAAACATTAAAAAAAAAAGAATGCATATTTCCCTCCTCCATGGATATAACTAATACACAGGACTACAACTTTTTAAGCATGATGTGAGTATAATGTGATGTAATTATACACTGCTACAAAAGAAAAACCAAAGAGCATCGGCACATAGTGATTAAGATTGCTATAAACTGTTTTAAAACAAAGACTTTGGACTGACTCTGGAGTAAGAGGTAAAGTTGCACATAACCGTGTATTTTACATTCAGCCACAAAGTAAATGTTCTCTTAAAATGAGACGATTGTTATAAAGAGAGTGCTTATCTATCACATCAGTCTTTTCAGGCACCCGTAAGTAGCTGTCAGTCTGGGGGAGCATGTATTTCTTTCTTTATTTTAAATGTTTATTTGATTTTGGGAGCAAGCCAGAGGGACAGAGAGAGAGGAAGGGGGAGGGTCTCAAGCAGGCTCCACGCTGTCAGCATAGAATCTGACACAGGGGTCCATCTTACAAACTGTGAGATCGTGACCTGAGCTGAAATGAAGAGTTGGACACTTAACTGACGGAGCCCCCCAGGCACCCCGGGAGGGGGATGTATCTAAATCCCAAGGATAGCACCCGGACATGTTAGCGCACTGAGTCACTTAGTACAGCACCGACTGGTGATCTTGGGCCCGGGTCTACGTTTCATTAGTAGTAACCTCAGGAACCCAGTAGCCTTGAGTCATTCCAACAGTAAAATTGTGCAGCAGAGTCAGCACTGAGGAACCTATGTACATCCAGTGGGGTGTACCTGTTCTCAGTGACCTCTGACTCCTGAATTGAACGAAACTGGTATCTCAAGAGGTAGGTAGGAAACTCAGAAGGGAGTCAAGTTGAAGAGACTACTTTTAGTGGCTGTAAAAGACGCTAGAAATTGTTGTCCCTAGGTTTGATAATAAGGCCCAAATTCACATACTAACTCAAACCTTGTTGGTAACTTCCTGATTCAGGGTTTTGAGAAATTGATAGGACCTCGATGGGGGCCAAGGGTGCCACATGTATTCATAATACCTGTCAAGGTCACAGACCTAGGATGGGCCTGAGGGAGTGAGAGGGAAGTCATGAGGGCTTTATCTAGTTCCCTTCTGTTCCAGGGCATGGCTTTGCTGATCCCGCTTGGGTCAGACAGTAATTAACAAGCTATTATTTATTGATCATCTACTGTCAGTTACAAGCTGTGACAGACTCTGTCTCATTGAGTTTCCTTCTCCTCGTACCTCCAGAGTAGTAGCTGTTAATCCACATTTTCTGTCTTAGAAAAATGAGACCCAGAGATCCAAACCCAAGTTGACCAGATTCCAAAGATATTTCATGGTGTTTGTATATCCGTTTTGTTGAGATTGGAGTAGGACCCACCTGAATAAGTAGATCTTGGGGGACTCTAGCCAACGATGTCCAGTCTAGAGGCAGACTGTGTTTTGGATATTGACCACATAGATTTATCAAACCAATTGAAAATGTTAATTTTGAAGACATTTCTTTTTTTTTAAGTTTCACTTATTTATTTTGAGAGAGAGGGAGAGCGCACGTGCAAGCGAGCAAATCGGGGACGGGCAAGGCGAGAGAGAGAGAGAGAGAGAGAGAGAGAGAGAGAGAGCGCGCGCGAGCGAGCGCGAGAACCCAGGCAGGCTCACAGAGTCCGTGAGGAGCCCAGTGCAGAGCCCAAACCCACGAACCATGAGACCATGACCTGAGCAGAAACCAAGAGTTGGATGCTTAACCAACTGAGCCACCCAGGCACCTCAGAGAAATTTCTTTAAAGTTGTTATGACAAGTTGCCGGGTATATTCCTCTGAAAAGACATTCAGGTGAGTTGACATGGGGACCAAGTCTCAGAATTCTGTTTTGGGGAAAGAGTCACGCTTTCTGTAACACCGTCCTGAATAACTATAGGAACAGACGGAAAGGGCACCTGGGTGACTCTGTCAGTTGAGCATCTGGCTTTGGCTCAGGTCATGAGCTCACGGTTCGTGGGTTCGAGCCCTGTGTCAGGCTCTGTGCTGCCAGCTCAGAGCCTGGAGCCTGTCTTTGGATCTGTGTCTCCCTCTCTCTCTGACCCTCCCCTGCTTGCGCTGTCTCTCAAAAATAAATAAAAAACAATAAAAAAAATTTTTTTTAATTTAAAGAAGACAAAACAGGAATATAATAGAAGTGAAATAAAATATTGAAAATCCAGTATATTTGTGTTTCAGCCTAATTTCTCATATTGAATGAATGCCACAGATATTGATGACTTCAAAACAGGGAATCTTGAAATTTCTAAAGATTTTCTCAGTGATTTGAGGCGGGTTGTAGAGACACAGATACTGGAAAATGGAGTGCTGCAGCTTTATATTGGAATTGGATTTTTTGTGTGATTCCATATTTAAAGGAAAGTTTATTTATAGCTTACTTCTAGATATTCCCAAATGTTATAATGTTTTATTTATTACTAAGGAAAAATGTTGAGATTCGTATTTTGCACATCATTGAAATGATTACACTGGAGCAGCAATTTTTTTCACATTTATCATAATTTATTACTACTTATTTTTCGACAGCAGAAAGCATATATTTTGTTGTGGTTCAGGAATAAAAGTAATTAGCTCTAATAAAATACCAACAACTAAAATGAATTCGTAATTTGAGCGTTTAGCTCAAAGTTTTTCCCAGTTCGTTTCAAGCACAGAAAAATATTTTAAATCACAAAAACTTAGTTCTTGAGCATGCTTCCTTCTACCTTTCTCGCAGTTTACCCAGAGTCCCATAAACTTAGAAACTTAGGTTTGCTATGTGAGGCTAGACATTTATGTTCCTTCCTATGCCTTTTTTTAATCTTTGAAAAATGACCAGTCAAGGGGCACCTGAGTGGCTCAGTTGGTTGAGTGTCTGACTCTTGATCTCAGCTCAGGTCATGATCTCACAATTTGTGAGCTCGAGCCCCATGTCAGGCTTGGCACTGAAACACAGGGTCTGCCTGAGATTCTGTCCCTCTCTCTCTCTACCCCGTCCCCACTTGTGCGCGCCTGCGCGCTCTCTCCCTCTCTCTCTCTCTCAAAGTAAACAAATAAACTTTTAAAGAAATGACCAGTCATATCAAATAGATTCCCACAACATGTAGATTTCGACTCTTATCAGAAATGCTATTTACCACAGCCCTATTATTTATTATTTATCTATTCATTAATTCCTCCTTCACTTTATTCCAGAAAGGATACTCATAAGAGGATTTAACTTACGGATTGTTTTCATTTGGTATGCATTACTTCATGCATTTATTTATTGCCGTCTCTACTAAATTGTATTTATGAAATTTCTGGAAGTTCCTTGCTTTAGAAGTGAAGGAAGCATCTTTAAGCAAAGGAATTTTTCTGAGCTACTATATGAAGAATTAATTAAAATGTGAAAGCATTTCATTCAGCCATTCATAGATGCTATTTGTATATTTGAACTCAAATGAAACAGTAAAATATATTATTTTTGCCTTCCTGATAAATAATTTCAAATGATATGTGTAGATAAAGCTTTAATTATAATTGACAAATGACCAATTAATACACCTAAATTTGGTTACATTTTTCTTCTTCTTTTTCTCTTCCCGGCCACTGCCCTGTAAATTCCACTCCCCTACCCGCTCCCCCTACCTGTCATGCCCACAGGACTGGGTAGTAATAAAGTATAAACTTCTCAAAAAAACGTATTTCAAAAAGGAAAGTCTTTACAATGCACTTGCGGATGGTAGAACAATTTATTCTGCTCAGAGCTAGAGAGCATATGTTTCTTTTTTTAAAATAACTTTACAGATAGGCCTTAAATCTGGCTATCTCTACATAGTATCACACCAGCTTCTGCTAAAGTTCAACACAAACTCTACAATTTTTAGTTTTACAACTGCTATTTTTATCTTATAAACAAAGGACAAGAAAAAAGGTTCTAATTATTGAGGAAGCAATTAACAAGCTTATGTTTAAAACTGGTCACCACAGCCATGTAGTAAAATTGTGTAAAACATACACACTCACCTCCCCCCACACACACATACCCAGAACTTCAAGTAAAACTGAGGAAATCTAAGAAAGGTGCATTATATCAATGTGAATGTCCTGGTATAATTTTGCAACTTCCCGAGTGTGCACATACCTCTATTATTTCTTAAAACTGCATATGAATACAGAATTGTCTCAAAATTTTCAGTTAAAAAAACTGGTTAGTAATTTTAAAGAGCAGGATGGCAAATATGTTAGCCTTTTTAAGTGGGCAAGAGGCAGCAACTGCTGGAATTCTTTGTTTTGAGAAAGCCTTCAAACATAAACAAGTGGGCGTGGCTGTGTTCTTTGGAAACTTTATTAACAAAAGCTGTCTTGTGGTTTGCAGACCTCTGGTTTAAAAAGGACAGGTGGCTCAGTCTGGTTAAGCCTCAGACTTAGCGCAGGTCATGATCTCACTGCCTGAGTTCGAGCCCCACGGCGGGCTCTGTGCTGACAGCTCAGAGCCTGGAGCCTGCTTCTGATTCTGTGTGTGTGTGTCTCTCACTCTCTGCCCCGCCCCTGCACATGCTCTGTTTCCCTCTCTCCCAAAAATAAACCTCTCTCCCAAAAATAAACATTAAAAAATATATAAGGGGGCCTGGGTGGCTCAGTCGGTTAAGCCTCCAGCTTCGGCTCAGGTCAGATCTCCTGTCCGTGGGTTCGAGCCCCGCGTCAGGCTCTGTGCTGACAGCTAGCTCAGAGCCTGGAGCCTGTGTCTCCTCCTCTCTCTGCCCCTCCCCCTCTCATGCTCTGTCTCACTCTGTATCAAAAATAAATAAAACATTTAAAAAAATATAAATAAATAAAAATTAAACGAAAGGCACTTCTAATATACTATATGCTCCTCCCTTCCAAAAAAAATGGTAAGAAAGTAAATTACATGTTTATAATGCTTTACTTTGCAGCATATCTGTCTTCATGTGTGTCTTAATTTCCATAAGCATTTATACAGAAAGTGTACACGTACGCTCATGTGTATTTTAAATATTCTACAAAGCACTGCTTGGGTTGCGTGTTTCTGTATTTTGGAAAGTCAGAGTGAGCTAGAGTCGTTTGACTTCGAAAAGTAAGAAATCCTTTTTAGACAGAGCACGATGGTAAAGTAAGCAACGACCTGGATTTTCTTTCCTCACCTCATCTAACACGGGTAGTGATCAGTGAAGCAGTAAGAGTCTCAGTGTAAAAATCGCCACTTTTCTGTGCTTCCCTTTCTTTTCAGCCGTTATGTCCAAGGTTTGGGCACTCTCTGCGACAGTTTAGGCTGTGCTCCTGTCCTTTCATTTTCGGGGTGCAGTAAAGCATTACCATCTGTGAAATCCAACTTAAAATAAGAGTGCACTCAGGCTTAGGTTTCAGACAGTTTCCCAAGAAATCCACTATCCAAGATTTTGATGTGTATTCCCTAGGTTTTTGTATTACCTTTTTCTTTCTCTCCACTCTGTCCTAACATGAGCATCATTTTAAGAAATCAGGTTCAGTTCCCACTGATTCCATTTGCTTCCTTCCCATGATTCTTTTTCCTTCTGCTGCTTCATCTGTTTTTGGTGGGAGTGGCTTGTGTGGAAAGGCACCTTGAAAGTGGGAGAAAAAAGAAAAGAATTTGGTTTAGAGAGACTTGTGTATTAGGTTGTCCTCAGTGCCATGGACGGTTGCAAAGATCGAGTTTGCAGTTTCAAAGAAGAGGCAGTATAAACACAGGATGCTGTGAAAAAAGACCACCAAACGCCGAATAGAAGCGTGGCACGATTTTATTCAGGGCCGGGTCAAACTTGACCTCCTGATCTTAAGGAGAAAAGTGCAGAGAATGGCCCTGAACAGAGGTAGCAGTGAGCTGTTACAGACTTCAGCCAGGCAGAATATGTCATTATCTAGTTAACCAGCTGCATTTTACAGCTTTGTACGGGAGCCAGCTAGATTGTGACGTATAGACGTTAGTCTTGACGGAAACCTATCATGCCAAAGTTCTTCGTCTTGTAAAATGACCAGTCCTAGGTAAACACCTAAAATATCGAGAGGCCGTGACTATAGTGACTATGTGACTTCTTACACGTTGCTGGCTTTGCTTTGGCCAAGAAGTTGGGGAGCGTTTTGCAACAAGTTATCTATTTAGCGAGCAGGCGAGGTTACAGAAGCGAGATGAGGCAGTAGCTTCTCATTACTCTAATAGGGAACTACATAAGCTTTTATCAATTATTTATGAAATGTGAGTTTAAGGTGAACTCATATACAGGAAGCTTTCTATATTTTATAAGTTGACCTATTACATACACTGGTGAGGAAAAAATTGTAATACCCACAATTTAGCCAAAATATTGTTCTGGATAGATTTTTTGGAACGATTAGAGGAGGAAGAACCAAATAGGGTTAACATGATGAGATTGTGGGTTTTTACATTTTTTTATTATTTATTTTGATTTTTAAATTTATTTATATCCAAGTTAGTTAGCATATAGTGCAACAGTGATTTCAAGAGTGGATTTCTTAATGGTAAGTAATTTTAAAGGATGAAAGGTGGGAGCACCTGGGTGGCTCAGTCGGTTGAGCGTCCGTCTCCAGCTCAGGTCATGATCTCGCGGTTCGTGGCGCATCGGGCTCTGTGCTGACCCCTCAGAGTCTGGAGCCTGTTTCTGATTCTGTGTCTCCCTCTCTCTCTGACCCTTCCCTGCTCGAGCTCTCTCTCTCTCTCTCTCTCTCTCTCTCTCTCTCTCAAAAATAAATAACTGTTAAAAATTTTTAAATAAAGATGAAAGATAATTTTTTAAGTTTATTTTTCTTGAGAGAGAGAGAATACAAGTGGGGGAGGAACAAAGAAAGAGGGAAAGACAGAATACCAAGCAGGCTCCCTGCTGTCAGCTCAAGAGACCAAGGCAAAGCAGGGCTCACCCCCAGGGACCGTGTGATCATGCGTGACCCGAGCTGAAGTCAAGAATCAGATGCCTAACCAACTGAGCCACCCAGGGGCCCAAAAGGTGAAAGATATTTCTGAAAGTAATTTGAAAATTCCATGCACATTCTCTTTTAGCCTACCCTGCATTTAATCTGTTGCTAAGGTAATCCGTGTATTCTACCTCTTAATTATCTTGTGAATGTGGCCCTGCATTGTTCTCCCTGTTGAGGGCTTGTTTGTATGTACCCCAGGCCATAGTGCAAATACCTACTAACCTTCGTCACTCACCAGTCATGCAAATATATCACACACACACACACACACACACTCACTCACTCAATCACCCCACATGCATCCCCCACGCTGGGGCCAGAGTGATCCCGGACCTTGTCCTTCGTTTGCTTAAAACCATTCAGCAGCCTCCTGGTGCCGGTGCCGTGTGTGGTTGAATTCTGTAGCCAGTACACAAAGCCAGGCTCATCAGATCTTTTTCCTTCCTGTGTTCCCAGCTTCATTTCCTAAGTCAGTTGCGTCTCTCCTGCCCTCTGCCAGCATCCACCCCCACACTCTCTGCCCTAGCCAGTCCGACCTATTACTTTACACTGTCTTCCCTCTTGTGCTTCTTTCCCATTGTCCCGAAAGCCTGTCTGTCTGTCTTTCTGCCTGAACTGTGCCTGCCTCGGGGTAACTCCAGCATTGCTTTATCAGAAAAGCCTCGTGTGAATCTTTCAGAAGTGAGCCTGTTTCATCTCTTAGATAATTTACCAGATATTGTTTGATCTCTTTGTATGTTTATACCCAGGAGTGGCAGGGCGCCATGGGACAGTAGGAAAAAAACTTTGGAGTCAGACACTGTGGGAGCTGCAAGAGGGCAGGAAAGTGTCTGTGTCACCGACTCACCAGTCCCTGGCAAGTACCTGAAATACTCTAGGCTCCAATGTATAGGTCTTTGTATAAATCCTTGAATGAAGCAATCCATCAATAAATGAAGGAGATAATTTGTGTCTTACTCATTGGAATTGGATGGAATATCAGCCCGCAAGGCATTTCTAAAGATATTAATTATTTAAATTAAGACCCCTCCTTCCCCTTCAGAAGCATTGCTCTAATGAAGGAATGAATATCTAAACGGAGTTTCTAAGCATTTGGTAGGTTACATAGGAAACTGCAATAGTTAATTTCAGAAATAGCAATGGCGCCAACACCAAGTGGATACACTATATTAACAACGTAGAGCATAGAATGAATCTGGAGAAAATATATATAAAATTGGGGACTGTGATCTGATTTAAATACTAATAGCCATGCGTACTAGGCACATAAGTAATGCAGTTCTTTTTCTCCAGTTCCAGCCATCCTTACAATTCCTCAAATACTCCGCAGCCTATAAGATATCTCAACAAAGTATCCTAATATGTAAACATTTCTCAGCCATTATCAACCTAGCTGAAGCCTAATTTTTTTGCCTAAAATACCCCTCTTCCTGTGGGAAGTGCCCAGGAAGTGTATGTGGAATGAATGAGCCATAACCAAGTGAGTCTCCCACACGTAGAGTCGTCCCTTCACAGCCAGATGCTGGCCCAAGATCCTCGGCTCCTAGGCAAGCACCCAGGTTAATCCTCCTCCCCCTTCTGTGCTCATAATAAATGTCTTCGACGGAACCTCTACGTGACCTCACCATATCAAGTAAAACTTGTCCTTGGATTTGAGAGTCATCAGTTGGTCCCACTGTGATCTCTCCAGAACTCGCTTGTCACGTGTTTGCCAAACGAGTGTCGCTACTCACCTCCAGGTCGTCTTCATCACTTGTGCGTATCTTTGCTTCGCCCTTCGGTTTACCCGAGGTTAACCCCAGCACAGAGCGAAGGCTTCCATATTTGCTTTCCTCCTCTAGTGTGGATTGGTTTTTATTTATTTATTTATTTATTTATTTAGCGCTTGCCTGAGATTTGTGCTCTAGCTGCTTCAAGGATGTAAGTCCTGGCTCCAAAAACGGCATAAGCTCCCTTAGTCCAGGCACCCTGTCTTCTGTCTCTGTTTCCCACTTGAACGTTATTGGGGAAATAAAATTTGGACTTGTGGTTTGGCAGCAGTGAACCCTTGTTGATTCGAGAAGAATGCATTTACAGAAACAAAGTTGTCTGTTCTATGCAGGATAGACTGGCATGGAGAGAGTCAGACAAAGATGTCAGTATATAGTTTTTCACATGGCTTATACTTAGCAGACGAGGGTTTTCATTTAATAAATGAGAGGTAGAGGGGTGCCTGGGCGGCTCAGTTGGTTAAGCGTCCGGCTTCGGCTCAGGTCATGATCTCACGGTTCGTGGGTTCAAGCCCTGCGTCGGGCTCTGTGCTGACAGCTCAGGGCCTGGAGCCTCCTTCGGATTCTGTGTCTCCCTCTCTCTCTGACCCTCCCCTGCTCACACTGTCTCTCTCTCTCTCTCTCTCTCTCTCAAAAATAAATAAAACATTAAAAAATTAAAAATAAACGACAGGTAGAGAGGGAGGGATGATAAGGGTCCAGATAACAGTGAGGCAGGGGAAATTAGTGGAGGGCACCTAATCAAGATATGTTTTTAATCAGCTATCAACAAACTTGTTGATGGTTAAATACAAACTATCAAAGAGGGTAAAAGTAAAACAATCACCAAACTTTCAAGTCGAAAATGGTGATTTCAGTGGAAAAGTGAAATGGCTGAGAAGGGATGATGGGGGGAGGGGCGGGGTGACTTTAATTTTGCGCACATTGGCAATATACTTGGAGAAGACAAATATATTTAAGGTGTGTTAGGTCAGGATAATGACATTACATTGGCTACAATGGATCTTTCAAATTGTATCCACGCAATATAGACGTGCTATCGGTGTGCATTTTCAGAGATCATACTTTCCACTGCTTTTGTTTTCAAATCACATTGGTTTATTTCGAAGCGAAGTTGTTATGGTGATCTCGTATAGGGAAAGTTAACTGAAACACTCCTACTAGTATAATTTTGTTGTGATTCTCATTTCAAATTTAATGGATCGGTGCCGGGTAAAGAGAAGTTGGCATCCTCGGAACTAATTTACCTGCGAGAAGGTAGGCGGGCCGAGGCTGAAATCTTCTGTTTGGCAAAAGTTGCAGAATGAGGTTTGTTTTTGCTGTTGCTGTTTCTGTGGTTTTGAACGGGATAGAACTAGTCTGGTCGTGATGGGTGGTTTTTTTTTTTTTTCCTGTTTAAAAGAAAGTTTCAAATTTGCTTTAAAGCCTAGGGAGTTATTAGAGTTGAGACAAAAGTACTCTTTTGAGAGCCGTCATTCTCTTCATATGGCACTATTAATAATGTAGTGTGCTATTTTGGAAGTTTGGTTCTTTACTTGTCTTTTGTCTTGTTCTGACTCTTTTCTGTGTTCTAAATGAAAGGGGAATAAAGCACTTGAAGGAAGGTATGCTACTGAATTCGCGGTCCCCTACGTCATCTCTGACCTGTGCGGGACGTCTTGGAAGAAATAACCCCGACGAGCACTATTTTTTTCTTCCCTTCCTCTTTTGTTGTGAGCCTCTTTCACCAACAACATTGGCCGGCTTCTTCACAACGAATTTTTTTTCCCCCACTTAGGATGAAAACTAGATCATGATGTGACCATTTCATGGTGAGGGTAGTTTCCCTTCTCGGCAGCTCCATGAGGTCTAGCCAGTTACAAATCTTCGTATTTCTGACTCGCCTTGAAATCGGAAAGCGTTTGCATCACGCTCGTCCTCATGAGCGAGGAGCATGAATGAAAGTGTGGCAGACATCACAGCCTCGGCACCCCACTTACCCCTTTGTCACTCCGTGCCGGGGGCGACGTGTTTGCCACTGACACCTGATGATGTGTCGCTTTGAGTGCTAATTATGTGTGGGACATTTATGAATTTAAAGAATGTGTCTGAGGCCACTTTTCATTTTTGTGCAGTAGCGTGCCCCCTCTAACTTGGATTTCAGGATCTTCGTTGTTCAAAAGTTCATTAGTATTCTTTGTTACAATACCTTCTGATTTGCCTGAGTAAGCATTTAATTGCATGTGTCTTTGTCAGTTGATTCCGGTGAATATTTTTTAAGCCAAATGATGTATTGTGGTTGTGATGCCTCTAATGGCCGTATCATGCACGAAAGACAGTTATTCAACATGATCATGTAAATGGGACTTTGATCCTGTTCTCCTACTCTGTTTTTATTACATGCATAAGATTAAAAAAATCAGTATTAACCCTGTGTTTTCACATGACAGGTAAGAAGCAAGAAAGTAGGAGGGAAGCCGATACTATTTTGCTTTGAATGTAACATATGAACTTGACCCTATTTTGATGTCCTCACTAAAATGTACCCATGACAGTATATCACGGAGGTTAGAAGTTATAGAGTTAAGTCTATGGCCAAAGTACCCTGAACGCGCCCGAGCTGGTCTGATCTCGGAAGCTAAGCAGGGTCCGGTCTGGTTGGTACTTGGATGGGAGAAGTTAAGGAGTTAACAGTTCTTTATAAACTAGAAGGCCATTAACTTTTAATAATGCTGTCTCAAATATTTGTCTGTAAATTGTGGTGATAATCAAAGATGAGCCTATGGGATTGTGCTTTGTCGTGCTGTTTGATTTGATAACTCCGGTAATCCCTTAAGCCCGTCAGGAAAAATATTTTATGCTTACATTAGCAACTCTTGTGAATTTGTAAAATAACCTGCCAACCGGAAGATGTATTGTAAGGGCAAGAAGAAAAGGAATTCTATCTCGGATCGTGTGTGTTTTTGTCTTGTTTGGGTTTTTGAATGATTGCTTTTAGAAAAATTTTGTAACCGAATACATTTTTGGTTTCTTAGCACAAGAACGAGATGCATTGGCTTTGGAAAATTTCAAAATGAGGCAACGTAGTGTCTACATGCTAGAGGACGTCTTTATGAAACTGGAAGATAACATCCACATTATTTCTTTTATCTGTGTTCCTCATTAAAAATGCTGTGTCGTTTCAGGGCGCCTGGGGGGGTGCCTCAGTCTGTTAAGCGTCCAACTTCGGCTCAAGTCATGATCTTGGTGGTTATGGAGTTTGAGCTCCACGTTGGGCTCTGTATTAACAGCTCAGATCCTGGAGCCTGCTTCGATTCTGTGTCTCCCTCTCTCGCTCTCTGCTCTTCCCCTGCTTGTGCTGTCTTTCAACAATAAGAAGAAGGAAAAAAAAATGTTAAAAAAAGCTTTTTAGACACTGTATAGTTTCCCTGTGATCAAACAATGCTTTTGCTGTCGCTGCTAGGTTGTGGTCTCCACAGTGGTCTTAGAGATGCCACTCTGACCACAGACTCAAAATAAAGCCAGCATTTGTTTCATTCAAAATTGAATTTGTGGGGCACCTGGGTGGCTCAGTCAGTTGAGCATCTCACTTTGGCTCAGGTCATGATCTCACTGTTGGTGA
This sequence comes from Suricata suricatta, assembly GCF_006229205.1. NCBI lineage: Eukaryota > Metazoa > Chordata > Mammalia > Carnivora > Herpestidae > Suricata > Suricata suricatta. The sequence continues at coordinate 12,682,189 of NC_043700.1, forward strand.
GTTTGAGCCCCATGTCGGGCTCTAGGCTGACAGCTCGGAGCCTGGAGCCTGCTTCCGATTCTGTCTCCTTCTCTCTCCGTCCCTCCCCGAGTCGTGCTATGTCTTTCACTCAAAAATAAACATCACAAAAAAATTTTTTTAAGTCTAATTTCTAAAAAGTTAAAACAAAACTGAATTTCTACAGTACTATTTTATAACGGGGTAAAATCATTGTGTAACATTACATAAGTTTCAGGGGTTCAGTATGCTGATTTGGCATCTGTATGCCCTACAAACTGAGTTGATCACCTTCACCCATTAATTCACCCTTTCCCTTGTCCCCAGTGGTGACCACCGGTCTACAAGTTTTTGTTTTGTTCATTTGTAATTTTTTAGATTACACATATGAGTTTTAAGCATACTGTATTTGTCTTTCTCCATCTGCCTTATTTCACTGGGCGTACTCTCTTGAAGTCCTATCCATGTCGTTTGCAGGTGGTAAGAGTTCATTCTTTTTTACAGCTGAGTGGTATTTTCTTTATAATATTTTATATGTAATAAGATATAATACATAATATTATAAAATACAGTATTACATTATTATAATATAGTAATAATATATATGTCATCCATTGAGGGAGGTTTACGTTCTTTCTATTTCTTGCCTATTATGAATAATGCTGCAGTGAATGTGTAGGGGAACATAAATCTTTTTAAAGTCGCGTTTTTGTATTCTTCAGATAAATACCCAGAAGTGAAATTGCTGGGTCATATGGTAGTTTTGTTCTTAATATTTTGAGGACCTTCTGTATTGTTCTCTGTAGTGTCTGCATCAGTGTGCGTTCCCACCAACGGTGTATGAGGATTTCTTTTCCTCTCCATCCTTGTGCTAAGACTTGAGTACGTCTCTGGGAAAATGTCTATTTATTTTCAATGAGGTTGATTTTTTGTTTTTAAGTGTTATGAATTTTGTGTATATTTTGGATATCAATCCTTAGATATATAATTTGCAAAAATATCCCATTCAGGAGGCTGCCTTTTCATTTTGATCATAATTTTCATTGTGGAGAAGCTTTTTAGTTCGATATAATCCCATATTTATTTTTGCTTTTGTTTCCTTTGCCTTTGGAGTCAAATCCACAAAATATTGCTAAGACTGATGTTGAGTATTTGCTTTCAGGAATTTTGTGCTTTTGGTTCTTAGAAGTATTTAATCCATTTGAATTAATTTTTGAGTATGGATTACGATAGTGGTCCACTTTCATTCTTTCGCATGTGGCTGTCTATGTTTTTCGACACCATTATTGAAGAGACTCCTTTCTCCATTGTGTGTTCTTGGCTCCTTTGTCATAAATTAATTGTCCATACATGTGGTCCTGTTTAATCGAGTTCAGTTCTCGTGATCTGCCTATCTGTTTTTATACAAATACAGTGGCTTCATGGTATAGTTTAAAATCAGGGAACGTAATACCTCCAGTTTTGTTCTTCTCTCTCAAGATGGCTTTGGTTCTTCAGGATTTTTTTATGGTTCCATAAAAATTTAAGAATTATTTCTTCTGCTTCTGTGAGAAATGCCGTTAGCATTTTGATGAAGATTGCATTTAATCTATAGATTACTTTGGGTAGTATGGACATTTTAACAGTATTCTTCCAGTGATGAGCATAGAATCTTTTCGTTTATTTATATTTTCAATTTCTTTCATCAGTGTCTTCTCATTTTTATCATACAGGTCTTTCACCGCCTGGGTTAAATTTATTCCTACGTATTTCATTCTTTTTGTTGTAATTATAAATGGAATTTTTTATTTCTCTTTCTGATAATACATTATTACTTATATAAATGCTACAGATTCCTGGATGTTGATTTTGAATCCTTCTACTTTACTGAATTCGTTTATTCTAATGTTTTTGGGGTGGAGTCTTAAGGATTTTCCACATGTAGTATCATATCATCTGTAAAAAGTGTGTTTTACTATTGCCTTTCCAATTTGGTTCCCTTTTATTTCTTTTTCTTGCCTAATTGCTATGGCTAGGGATTCCAGTGCTATGTTGAATAAAAATGACAAGAGTCGGCCTCCTTGTCTTATTCTTGATCTTAGAGAGAGAGCTTTCTGCTTTTTACCATTGAATAAGCGTCAACTGTGGATTTGTCATATGTGGCCTATATTATGTTGAGGTAGATTCCCGTTATACCCACTGGGTTAAGAATTTTTATCATACTCAGATGTTGAATTTCATCACCTACTTTTTCTGCCATCTACTGAGATGACCGTATGATTTTTATTCTTCATTTTGTTAATGTGCTGGATCATATTGATTGGTTTATGGATATGATGTTGAACCAACTTGCATTCCTGGAATAAATTCCACTTGATCATGGCATATAATCCTTTTACTGTATTATTGAATTAAGTTTGCTAATATTTTGTTGAGAATTTTCCATCTATGTTCATCAATGAATTGGCCTATAATTTTCTTTTTTTCGTGACTTTCTTGTCTGGCTTTGATATCAGGGTGACACTGGTCTCATAAAATGAATGTGGAGATGTTCCCTCTTCGTCAATATTTTGGAAGAATTCAGAAGGATAGGTATTAAATCTTCTTTGAATGTTTAGTATAATTTATTAGTGAAGCCATCTGGTCCTAAACTTTTTGTTTGTCAGGAGGCTTTTGATTACCAATTCAGCCTTTATACATTTGTTTTTTTCTTAATGTTTTTATTTATTTTTGAGAGAGAGAGAGACACTATGAGCAGGGGAGGGTCGGAGAGAGAGGGAGACACAGAATCTGAAGCAGGCTCCAGGCTCTGAGCTAGCCGTCAGCACAGAGCCCGATGCGGGGCTTGAACCCATGAAACATGAGATCATGACCTGAGCCGAAGTCGGACGCTTAACCGGCTGAGCCACCCAGGTGCCCCCAGCCTTTTTACTGTTAATCAGTCTATTCAGATTTTTTAATTTCTTCATGACTCAGAAGACTGTATGTTTTTAGAAATTAATTCATTTCTTCTAGTTTGTCCAGTTTATTGGTGTCTAGTTATTCAGAGTAATCTCATACGATCATTTCTAATCCAGTGGTGTCATTTGTAAGTTCTGTTTCATTTATGACTTTGTTTATTAGAACCCTCTCTCTCTTTTTCCCTTGGTTGATTAATGGTTTGTCAATTTTATCTTTTCAATGAACTAGGGTTTAGTTTCACTGATCTTTATTGTTTCATTTTTTTTTCTATTGACTTTGGGCTTTGTTCTTTTTGTAGCTCTTTTATGTGCAGAGTTAGATTGTTTGAGTTGGTTGGTTTTTGGGGGGTGGTTTTTGTTTTTGTTTTTTTGAGGCAAGCCTGCGTTACGAGGTCTTCCCTCTGAAGAAGCACTTCGGCCACACCCCAGAATTTTGGGCGTCGCGTTACTGTTTGTCTCCGTCTCTAGGTATTTGTTCATTTGTTATTTGATTTCTTCATTGACACGTTGGTTGTTTAGTAACATATTGTCTAATTTTTACATTTTTGCGGGTTTTTTATTTTACTTCTTGTAATTGAATTCTATTTTTGTACCATTATGGCTAAAGAGGAAACTTGATAGGATTTCATTCTTCTTGAACTTATTGAGATGTGGTTTATAACCTAGCCTGTGATCTATCCTGGAGAATGTTGCGTATGCACGGAGAACAGTGTGCGTTCTGCAGTTTTTGGATGGAATGTTCCATATGTATCTGTTAAGTACATCTACTATTACTATAATGTGTTGTTTAAGGCCAATGTTTCCGTGGTCTGCAGTATAATATGAAAGCTGATGTTTCATCTTCATTTTCTTCTTGACAAATGTCTAAATCAAAACTGACAAAAATAATCAATCTGGTATAAATTAGTATGAAAAGCTTTGGAGTCCTATTCTATGTCCATTGCCAGACTTCTTAATTTGTCAGAACTTTCATTTCTTGCTTATTAAATAGGAATAGGTAGTGACAGTTTAAAATGGTTGTGAAAGTAAATAAAATAATGTATGTTGAGTACACAGCCTAATGAATTTAATAAACTTTATTAATTTTTTTAATGTTTTATTTATTTTTGAGAGAGAGACAGTGTGAGCAGGGGAGGGTCAGAAGGAGAGGGAGACACAGAATCCGCAGCAGGCTCCAGGCTCTGAGCTGTCAGCACAGAGCCCAATGTGGGGCTCGAACCCACAAACTGTGAGATCATGACCTGAGCCAAAGCCGGACGCTCAACCGACTGAGCCACCCAGGCACCCCTAACAAACTTTAATGAGTGTAAGTTTCCTCTGTAGATTTCTTCCTCCCATTGTGCCTCCCATTTTTGCATCTAGGATATATAAAAAAAAGTTACATTAAGCCTAGATTTTTAGGAACTCCCTTTTATATTTGTAGTAACTCTTTTCTAGAATCACTGGTAAAGTAATTTACTCATGGCTAGCAATGAATAAATAAATAAATAAATAAAATAGAGAAAAATATGTAGTTCCCTTTTTCTTTTTCTTTTTTTTCTTGTCTCTTGTGAGAGCATTATCTTTTAAGCACACAGGTTTTTTTTTTTTTGAGCAATAGGGGTTAAAGGAATTGTTATAGACTGGATATGGACGTGTTGGAATGCTTTAGAAAATCGATTCTCACTAATGGAGAGAATGTTTTATAAGTGAACTATCGCCGTGCCTGCAGCGAACCACATACAGCACAAAAAATTCAAGTAAACATTGACGAGAGGCAAGTTCTTCCTTATAGAATTAATGAGAATTGCAGTGATCTGCCATGGGGAATTAGAACTTGAAAACCCTTTTCCTGCACGTTATTCCCTAACGTCTACAACCAGAGAGGTAGACGCTAATTTTAAATGTGCAATTATCCAAACAAGATGAATGTGCAGGGCAATGCTGGCTAAGACTGTCGATCTTAATGTTAATATTTTTATTCTCCTTGATAACAGACATATAGTTGGCAAAGCCACATGTCTGTGAGGTCCCTAAAGACCACAGCTAACTCAGGAGAGATGTAGCCAGCTTTATCTTCCATCAACTATGGAGATAGAGCCCAAGGGGAGACCGGTCCCAGCACAAACCCTTTGCTCTTGTCCTTTATAACATCTTTGATCAATTGTTTCATCTTGAGTAGATGTTTTTGTTTCGTTTTTGAAGGAATGTTTAATAGCAAGGTAGATCACATATGCTTTTCTAACGTGCACTTTTTGGATCATGGAAGCTAAAGCAAACATCATGTTCATTGCTAAAAATGGACTGCTTTATGTATGTACACTGCAGTGCGGTTGAAAAAGTACTGTAACTGTAATTCCAGGACTTTAGAATTTGGGTGGGTGCCAGCGTTCTCCCCTTCATATGGGAAGTTCCTTTGCAAATCATTTGGAGTTCGGACAAAAATTCTCTAGCTCTGTTCTTAAGATCACTGTGTCTTCCTGATGGATATAATAGAGGAAGTTCAACCTCCTAGAGAAGACATTGCAACTCACGTGATCTCATCAACCAGGAGAATGTCGGTGGCTGTCACACAGCAGGAGTGAAAAAGCTGTTTCTTCTCACACTAGTTATCCCCTGTGTTTAAGTCCTCCTGATTCTGAATGTTCTCCTCTAGCTTTAATTTTAATTCACCAGAAAGTCAAAGTCAGAGCTCTGGGCAAGAGAGGCGACAGTCATGAGCCGCGGCATTAGCGGATGCTTGAACGCCAAGTTGGGCTTCCTTTTGACAGCAGGCTTATAATCTGGGGCATCTGCCGTTGCCACCGCCCCTGCTCCAGCCCCCAGGACGACACAGCCATCAGCCATAGAACTTTCGACAGCCCGCAAGCCATCTCTTACTGCGTCCTTGATTTGAGTATGTGCTTATATGGTCCTTTGACCAATATTGTGAATAATTCTCAATAAAGGCAATTTCTCTTCTCCCAGTGTATCCTCATAGACAAGACAAGGCCAGCATGTCCCAGTCAGGACTTAGGTCATCCAAAGAATGTTCAGCTACCCTCCCACAGGCGAGAGTCAGCCTTTCCGTATTTCTCTCTTTAGCCCTGCACGGAGCTGCTGTGCCTTCTTTTGCAAGAGCATCTAAGGGAAACTTCCCTTGATTAAATAACAACACATCTTTTCTCTGAATCAGCATGGACTTGCTCTTTCAGTGCTATCATTTTTTATAGTCTATCTTCAATAAATTTTCTCTCAGCCTTTACTACTTGCTCTCTCCCTTCTGCATTCTTATAAAAGAATTCACTTATTTTCTTCATATTCTTCTGACACATCGCACATAGGATTATGAATGGTCTGCTCTTTTTTTTTTTTTTCACATCAGGATGCCATGTCCTTTGGTCCAAAACAGGACCGCTGATGAAGCTTGTATTGGTTTCAGATTTATGCTTCATCTCCTTAACATCAACCATGAAAGTAGTCAGTAGGTTCATCTTGTTTTGTAACGGCCCAAATGGAGTCTGCCACAGTCTCTCTTAGGACATTAGCACTTTGAGCATGAGCTTTAGTATACAGTGATATTCTGGCCACGACCCTGTGTTACCCTGTCCCTCTCTTTGCTCACTTTGACTTGTTCCAAAAACCAAAGTACCTTTTCCTTTGCAGATTCAAATCTGACTGTTACTATCTGTCTGGGACAAAGAACTTCAGAAACGTAGCGATTCACCTGTTTGATCAGTCCTCCAGTGATTAGAACATTGGAGATGGTACAACCACCATGTCATTTTGGGCTACTTTGGCTATTAAAGAGGCTGTTGGTTGGCTGAATTGGCATTTTGTGAAGCAGCACATTGCCGTAGTTAGTAAGCTTGGTGTCTCCAGGAGCCACCATCTTCATGGTGCCCTTAGGGCCCAAGCTGGTCCTCAGAGCGTCCTGCAGCCCTTGGGCACCTTGACCTTGGGTTCAGGCTCTTCACGGCCACTGTAGCCACACAGCAGAAGAGAAAGAGACCAGCTATGCAGAATGCCCAGAGCCTTGAGTACATTTATATTTTATAAAATGTAAAATGATGCAGCATAATAGCATGTGATACTTAAAACCAGCAGCCAAAGCTTTAAACTGTGTGTATAGGGGTGCACACAGACAGACGCATATACGTAAAAAATGCTAGAGAATTGTGGAATTTTTTTAGCCATGAAAAGATACTAGAAATCATAATCTATCCCCCTAATTTTATCAATAAAAGTTAACTGACGGTGAAAGAATAGAATGTATTAAAGGTAGCATCAGGAGTTTACATCTATATTTATTTATTTATATAAATATCTTTTTTTCACTTGTAATCTCCTAATTTATATATATGTAAGATTTTATTAGGTCTCTGGGTCTTTACTAAATGAAAATGACATGTTTGATATGGTTGGGTTTCAGAAATTTTGAAATTAATGTCAGGACACTAATTTCTCATAAAAATATATTTGTCATTGGGGCGCCTGGGTAGCTCAGTCTTTGAGCGTCCAACTCTTGATTTCAACTCAGGTCATGATCTCACACCTCGTGGGATCGAGCCCCGTGCCGGGCTCTGTGCTGACGGTGTGGAGCCTGCCTGAGATTATTTCTCTCCCTTTCCCTCTATCCCTCCCCCACTGGTATGCACACGTACTCTCTCTCAAAATAAATGAAGGTAAAAAAACCAAATTAGCAATTATATTTAAAAAATAAAATATATACTCCTATAGCACAAACCCAGTGAGCGTACAATATTTAGTGTAAACTACATCCGTATTCCACACGTTTTCCTTACTCGGCAGATAATGCACGTGCATACCGATGAAGGTTTTCTGAGTGATGCGTGCTTAGCACATATTTTGCATATATTATAACAAGTGATTTAGGAAAACATTCTGGCAGAAGCAGATCTATTCAAGACCATGCAAGTGGGCATGCAGCAGATTCAGGCAAAGATTTGTTTTTTATTGATAAGTAAATTCTAATTATCCAGACCACCTCAGTTTTAAGAATCATCCTGATTTTCAGCTGAGGGGCCTATTTATTGTAAGCAGTCTTTCCGAAACCTGAAAAAGATTTGTGGAAACAGCCTGCAATAAAAATCACGCACGCTTCATAAAACACTACTTGATAGATATCACTCGCACCATTAGGAACCGAACGACAAAGGATGTAATTTCAGTTCTGGCGTGCAATATTAATCGAACGCCTTTAAAACATCTTGCTGATGGGAACTATGACAACGTGACATTGAAGAACGATCAGCTAAAGACATCTGTCTTAATCAGATTTTCAAAGTCAATGCCATAGAAAGCTAAGTTTCATTCACGTTTACGTTTTCCCGTGTTAAATGCAAAGGGCCTTCACATATGAGTTCATTATATAGGATTGAAGCACATTTTAGCAACACACATGGAATTATCTCCCTAATGCACATTCTTTCCACCATTTATGCTGGTGATACATTATCCTATATAAACACTCCACATGATATTAAAAGTACTTTTAAAACTATTTAGGCATATTTTCGCCTTTAAAAATTTATAAATGAAAATGGAATGTTTTTAAGGGTTTTCTTGTGCTCCTGGGTGGCTCAGGTGGTCTGACTCTTGATCTCAGCTCGGGTTTTGATCTCTCGGTTTGGGACATCAGGCCCCATGTCAGGCTCTGCACTGACAGCATGGAGCCTGCTTGGGATTGTCTCTCTCCGTCTCTCTCTGCCCCTCCCCTGCTCATGCTTTCTCTCTCTCAAATAAAAACATTTTAAAAAGAAATTAATACCTTGTAGGAAGAAACTAAGAAGTTATCGGGGCACCTGGGAAGCACAGGTCGGTTGAGCATTCAACTTCAGCTCAGTGACAATCTCACAGTTTGTGAGTTTGAGCCCCGCATTGGGCTCTTGCACAGAGCCCTCTTCAGATCCTCTGTCTCCCTCTCTCTCTGACCCTCCCCTGCTTTCACTTTCTCAAAAATAAAATAAAATATGTTTTAAAATATTTTTAAAAATTAAGAAATTATTATATGGGCATACTTGTATATAAACATCTTCTGTAGCCAAAAAAATTATTGAGAGAGAGAGAGAGGGAATAAAGAAATTACTGCTTAATTTGAATAAATGGGGAAAGTCTAGAAAATAAGACCTTAAAACAATACTTCACAGTTTATAAAAATACTTTAAAATATACATTATCCCCTTTAATAATAAGGAGTGCTTATTAACCTGTTGCACAGGTGAGGCATTGGAGAATTCAGAATATGAAATTGATTTGTCAAGTTACACAACGACTAAATTTTAAACAGGGAGCTTGCGCCCATGTGTGTTTCTCCCCAAATTGATATGTTGAAGCTCCACTCCCCTCACCCCCCTCCATGTGACTTTATTTGATGATGGGAACTCTAAAGTAGTCATTAAGGTTAAGTGGGACCGTGAGGGTGAGGCCTTGGTTCCATGGGAATTGCTGTTGTGAGAAGAAATGCCAGCGAGGTAGCTTGCTCCGTCTACTAAGTGAGGACAGAGGGAAGACAGCTCCCTGCAGGCCTGGAAGAAACGCTCACCAGAAACTGATTCTGGCGGACCTTGATTTTGACCTCCCAACTGCCAGAACCGTGGGAAAATTAATTTCTGTTTTGTCAGTCCCTCGGTCTGTGTCTTATTATGGCAGCCGGAGCAGCCTACCAGATCTTTACTCTTCTCCACTGTACGTCCATTTATCTCTTCGATGGAAAATTTTAATACGCGAGCATGAAAAAGCTTGTGGGCTCATGAAAGAATAGATCAGAAGATCTGCAAAAGAATATCTTAGTCACCTGCTTTCTTTTGAACCTCTATTTTGAGAGGAAGGTTTCTAGTGGCAATTAGCGTCTTCTAGAAAGCCCCAGCCTTCCAGCTTCCAAAATCATGCTTACTACTAGTTTAAAAGGCACAACAATGCCTTAGGAAATGTGGATCGTTAATCTCCTAAACAATAGTAACTCATATTTCTATAGTACTCTGTAGTTCTTTTCACAGCACCGTCCTTCCTGTTTGTGCTACGTCATTAAAGCAGTAGGAAAAGTATATACTGAGAAGAGGCTGTTATCCCAAAATTATTGACACAGCAAGGGTGCAACTGCCAGCTTTAACTGTAACTGTTTCCCTTTTAATCAAAGAGCATCAGTGCATGGCTTCCACTTAGGAAATCACCCTCATTGAACATGCCAAGAATGGAAGGATCCAGTGGGTTCCGTTGAGTTTTTTACGTCTACATTAATATTCAGTGTCTGTGGTAACACACTTCCCTGCCTAGAGGCCATCATGTGATTGGAAGAAAAATGTTAAAGATTTTACTCTGTTTGAAAATTACGACAATCAGACAATGCAGACTCCATAAATTGCAGGTAACAAATATGAAATCAAATAATATGCTAGGAAAATGTCAATGGCAGAGTCAGTATTTGGGAGAAACAAGATCAACACTGTTGTTGGATACTTTCTGTGTATTTTCTGATCACTTATTTTTCCTATGGTTGCTGAAATATTTAAAAAATAAAAATCAGGAAAATATTTGGATAAAGTAAACTGAATTTCCCTAAAATTGATTAATTCCTAATTTTTGGAAATGAATTGTAACTGTCATAACTCTTAAGAGGTTCATTAGTTTTCTTGTAGGCTTGAACGTTCCATGGTGGCCTTTTTTTATTAATGGTTTACACAAGAAATTTTAATATTGAAATTTGAAGTAAATTTAAGTTTGATACAAAATAATTGTGACTATATGTTCCTTTAAGATGTTACTAGTTTATGGGGTGCCTGGGTGGCTCAGTCAGTTAAGCATCCAACTTCACCTCAGGTCATGATCTCACAGTCTGTGGGTTTGAGACCCATGTCAGGCTCTGTGCTCACAGCTAGCCCAGAGCCTGGAGTCTGTCTTCAGATTCTGCGTCTCCCTCTCTCTCTGACCCTCCCCTGCTCGCTCGCTCTCTCTCTTTCTCTCTCTCTCTCAAAAATAAATATTTTTAAAAAAAAAAAGGTCTGTTTTGAAGGAAACTCTGGTTTCATTTGTAACAGGTAGAAGAAAATGTTTTAAAAAAAGATGTTACTAGTTTGCAGCATATGTAGTCTATAGAATGGTTTATTTTAATAAAACTTTTTAATATTTATAACAGGATAATGTGGTGGGATATTTGTGCCATGAATTAATGTGGTGTTTTCATGATACTTACGATTGAAATAACGTTTTGCTGTATGCTCCGTAAATGCTTTATATGTTTAAAGGTAATATGGGACTTTTAACTACCTTAAATTTTAAATATTTATAACATAATTTAATATGTTTCAAGAAAATAGCATGTGCACCCAAACGAATTTTAAGGCTAAAAAACTTCAGAATTCATTTCCTTGAACCCATCCTATCCCCACACCATTTTTTTTAATAGAGAAGAAAAACTGAGCCCCAGATGGTAATCCGTTTATATGTGGTTTAGTTAAAGCTAACACTAAACCCTTTGCCTTCTATTTCCTTTTATACAAGATATCTTCTTTGTGGTAAAGAATATATTAACTGAAAAGCCTAACAAATGCACATCATTTGGAATATTCCATTTGCTTTTCTGATTCTTTAAGACCATTTGCTGCATAGTAATAGCTTTTAATTGCCTTCCAGCTTATCCTGATCCCTATTACAAGTATGTGCTTTATTTATGTCATGTCATGTTATCCAATGAAAGTCAATAAAGTTTAATTGGACTAAAACCAGATGCTCCTCAGGTAATGAGAAAGGAAAGAAGTATTAATTGATTGTATGTCAACAGCTCTTTATTGTCAACAGTAGGACAACTTCTTCCCTTTTTGCTTATTCTCTCAGGGAAAGTATTTTAAAATGGGTAGAAGAATATCCTCAAACACAGACTGAGGCATTTGAAAAGTATTTTTAGCCAGTTTTTTATGCATGTGTAATAGATACATTTTATGTATGTTTCTATAAGAAATGATTCCGCAAAACTAAGAACTCCATAGAAGATAAGTCCGTGGCATTACTAGGGTTATGTACAGTAAACAATGAACTATTTTTACAAGAAGATAGCCATCTATGTTTGTTTCCATCTACTGAAATAAGTTGTGGTGCTTGACATTTTAGATGAGCTTCATACTCTTGAGCAGCAACCATTGAGGTCAGAGTATCTTCAAAGAGAAGTTACTACAGTTTAGGAAAAGTTACCTTCTAAATAAAATATCACCCCCCAAAAGCTCTTATCCTATAACAAAAAAGAGAATAGCAGAGATCATTCATATGAAATGAGAAAGAGATGAGTAAGTTTATGTTCTATATAATTTGACAGCCATAAGCATGATATTAGGAACTTTGGAGAAAGCTGTTTAAGCACATCTAATAAAAGCTCCGTTCTTGCCTCTGCAACTCTGTCTGGATGTGTACTGGGCTCAGTTATCCTATCTTTTTTTTGTCTTAAAACTACTCTTTCATATTTAAGCATTCTTGATTTTTCTGATGCCATCGGAGTGATTTCCCCAAATCTCTTTTCCAATTTGCTGGTACTCTCTACAGTGGTATCTAATATACGGTTTACACCATCCAATAAATTTCTGATTTCAGTGGCTACAATTTTCTTATATACATTCTACTTTTTTAACTGCATTTTTAATATTCTCTTATTCTTATAGTTTTAATTTCTTTTAAGTCTTTAACATTCTAAACATACTTAAGTTTTATCTAATGGTTATATTATCTGAAGTATTGGGGGAGATCTGCTGTTTTGTCTGTAGAATTTGGCTCAAGGCAGATTGTTCCCGTTTGAACTTTGGACCTTTAGACTGCAAATTTATGGAAAGCTGTATTTTGCTTGTAGAAATCCTTTGTAACTTGGTTTCAGAGCATATTCTTCTAAAAAATTTTGCATTTGTTTCTCTAAGGTGCCCCAGGGAGGAGCAAGCATTGCAGATCCAGGATCATGCATAATATTAATTTTTTGGCTGGAAGTTCCCTAACTACATTGAGAAAATAAGTCTCAATCTCCTATGCCAATCCCACAGAAGCCCAGGCTAGTAGTCAAAATTTTCAGGAGTTGGTTTCTTTCCCATATAGGGCTCACGACAACCCAACAAGATTCTTTACTGTTCCATTTGCAATGAGATATTTTAAGACTACTGTTGGACTTAGAGTATAGCCCTTTAAGGGTCAAGCCTCATATATGGAGGGGTCTCAGTAACAGCTGATGTATTATCTCTTGTTTTTCTTTGGACATTAGGAAGGTCACAGAGATAGGCAAGTCTCCTCAGAGAAGCTACGTGTCATCTCACACGCTCTCAACAAATTTTCTCTCCCCTTGGTTTCTGGCCCCTTCTTTCTTTCACTTCAGTTATATGAACCTAAAGTAAAAGTTCAACTGGTAGGCTGACTCTTGGCTGTTTTGTTTTCTGTACATCCTCAGTGCCTAGAACAGAGCCTGTGCAACTATTAGATGCTCGGTAAGTGTGCTAAATGATCGATCCAACAGGCATTTAATATATTTTACCCAGTTGTTCTAGCATTGTATGGTGGGAGAGTTGGCAGGTGATCAGGTTGGTTATGTGGTTTGAAACAGAACGTACAGTGAACTCTCATAGAACAAAGAATGCAAAGATTTAGTCTTTCAGTTTGAGGGCACCTGGGTGGTCCAGTTGGCTAAGCATTGGACTCTTAATTTCGGCTCAGGTCACCATCTCATAATATGTGAGATAGAGCTGTGCATCAGGCTCTGGGCTGGGCATGGATCTTGCTTGGGAATGTCTCTCCCTGTCTCTGCTCCCCTGCTCATGCACTCACACATCCTCTCACCCAAAATAAATACACCTTTAAATAATACATAGATAAATAAAGTCTTTAAGTCTTGCTTTTAATCCTCATCTCATGGTATGACCCCAAAGAAACTAAACCAAATTCTCACGAACTCAGTAAGTACAGTAGTAAATCAGTTCATCTGTGCTCACTGAAGTTACACCCTGTAGTCAGTACAAGTCTTTCTTTTGTATCTTCTCATTTATCTCTAAAGTTTTTATACTCAAATATCTTTATAGAAACTATCTTGAAATCAGCTGTCTGGTGATGAAGGTGGTAAGAACAATATTATGTACTTGTATGATTTTTAAGGCACATTTAAAAATTGGTTTGACTTGCGTGCAGCTGTGTAAAATGTCTACGTGACGGATAGTTTGTGGTGAAAATGTTTACATGTTACCACATTTTAACCAAAGACTTGCAGGGGTCCATCAGTGAGCAGTGAACTTTCAAAGACTTGAGCGGGAAAAGCAAGGTTATGTGAAGTGATTTTCTGAGTGAGATGATACTATTCATTTCCAGTTTCCACCATACTAGTTTAGGTGGTGATCTTATTAACACAGCGTTATTGGAGGGGGAGGAGAGGATAAGAGGTCACCCTGAAGATCTAAGTAATTTTTTGCTCTAATATGAGCATTACTGAGGTGTGGTCTGACTACAAAGACCTATTTCCATAACTCAGATTTTATCTGTTCAGAAGGAAAGCCTTGCTACTTCCATTGTTTTTTCCTCACAGAGAAATAAAGGCAGTTAAATGTCTGTAATGTATATGAGATTGTTCTGGGCAAAAGAGACAATTTCATATATAATTTACTACTTTGAGTGTCAGAAAACATTTCGAATTTATATCACATCCTTCCTAGTAGCTCCTGAAATGCAGCCAGATGAAGGAAGTGTTGTTACCTATATTTGCCATTAGAAAATCAAGGGAAAGGGGCGCCTGGGTGGCTCAGTCGGTTAAGCGTCCAACTTCGGCTCAGGTCCTGATCTCGAGGTTCGTGAGTTCAAGCCCCACGTTGGGCTCTGTGCTGACAGCTCAGAGTTGGGAGCCTGCTTCAGATTCTGTGTCTCCCTTTCTCTCTGCCCCTCCCCCGCTTGCGTGTGCACTAGCTCGCTCGCTCGCTCTCTCTCAAAAATAAATAAACATTTTTTAAAAAGGTCCATTTTGAAGGAAACTCCGGTTTCATTTGCAATAGGTAGGAGAAAATGAAGAAAATAACCAGTGAGCAAAGTGAGAAGGAACACGTTTTATGATCAAGAAATAAGGGCCTCAGCCCCATGTTGGCTAAGCGTGAATAAATGGCTTTGGCCCCCTCTACACGCTTGTGTAGCTCCGCATGGTCCATGGATCATATTCTAAACTGTTAGGGGACCAGAACCAGAGTTCATTCGTTTATTCAGCCTGCCACTGGGAGCGTCCAGAAGGACAGAGCCAAAGGCGACGGAATGTCTAGAATGTGTTCTGCCTGACAGCCCTTCTCTGGGTTCAGTAAAGTGAAAAATGTGTCTGTTCTTTTGTGTGGCTGTGTCTTTCTCTGCCCGATTCCCTCCTCTCCTTACCCCCACCCCCACCCCCATTTGTCTTTCGTTAGCGGACTTTACTCAATTTGCAAACACAGCCTTCAGCCCTTGACTCCTGTCCCCTCTGGGAAGCAGGGTGTTAGGGTGGTTTTTCTCTAGGGACCGGTGTGGCCCGCAGCTGAGGTGCAGGGAACAAGGAGTCTGGTGACTTTGGTGACACCTGATCAGTCTCCTTTTCACCTTTCCCCTGACACTTGCCTTTCAGTCCCTCTCACGTGAACAGAGGTGTGTGCACGCACACACACATGCACACACACACAGCCACACAAAGATACTTTAATACCCCGGCTTTCCTGTTTGAGAGCTCATTTCCACGGTGTCCCCTCAAGGCCACAGCCCAAGGCTGTAAGGCAGAGAAGAACTGGCGCTGAATTGCACAGAGGAGTCTAGACGCTGCTTTTAATTAAAAAAAAAAAAAATGGAACCAGTAAACACGAGCAGATAGGTTTTACAAAAGCAGGTGTTCCCCTCCCCCACCTTTTAAAAATTCTTGACTTGATTTTGTGGCTACACGACTTGGGAAAAAGAGACTCAGGCTGACCTCGTGGCTGTGGGGTTAAAATTTTCTCTGCTGGCAAGACGTTCGTTGATCTCTGATGCCTGCGACATTTCGGATTCTTGTTTTGGTGCCTGTTAAAGGAAGCACTTTGCTGTCCAGACAAACTTGAATCTATGTCCTTGTGTCCTGTGATAATGATACTGATGACTGACAAGGCTTCTCACTTACAGTTGGTCCTTGGACAACGCAGGTCCGTTTCTGCACACATTTTCCCCCAAAATACACTATCCTAAATGTATTTTCTCTTCCTTATGGTTTTCTTAGTATTTTCTTTTTCTCTAACTTACTCTATTGTAAGAATGTAGCCTATCAATCAGCTGTTTATGTTATTGGTAAGACTTCTGATCAACAGTAGGCTGGGGCGCCTGGGTGGCTCAGTCGGTTAAGTGTCCGACTTCGGCTCTGGTCATGATCTCACAGTTCGTGGGTTCGAGCCCCGCATCGGGCTCTGTGCTGACAGCTAGCTCGGAGCCTGGAGTCTGTCTTCAGATCCTGTTGAGTCCTCTCTCTGACCCTCCCCTGCTCACGCTCTCTCTCTTTCTCTCTCTCAAAAATAAATAAAAACATTAAAAAAAACATTAGGCTATATGTACCTAAGTTTTGGGGGAAGTCAGAAGTTCTACTCGGATTTTTTACCGCACAAGGGCTCAGTGCCTCTAACCCCTGTGTTGTTCAAGAGTCAGCCATTCTGTTTTCCCGCAAAATGTTCTCCCTAAAGAGAGAGTATTTATTAGTGTTACTATTTAGCACTTTCAGTATGTCAGGCACTGTATCTTTTAGATTATTTAACTAAGCACCATAAAATACATGAAGCTCAGAGAGACAGATACATACTCAAGAAGGTATCCCACTGAAAAAGAAAAATCCATATCATGGTTATTTGTCTCCGTGGTACCTTTTAGCTCACTGTTCACAATCACATAGTTACCATTTAGGAAGAGTTGTTACGACGTTACTCTCTGCCAACGCAGAGCACTGTTCGTATTCCGTACATTTGCTTGGAATTGGGGTTTGGTAAGTGGCTTAAACTGAATTCTGCCCGTAATGAGATCTCCGCCCGGGCTCCTAACACTTTCAGGGTTGGTCAACATACCTTATTCAGTGCACGCCATGATCCAGCCCGTTACCCCTTGTTGGTGGGGTTAACGGGACAGCCTGCAATGACACTGTTGGGCTAAATTCTTTGGTGACGAAGGGCTGAGCAAAGTGACCAAAGTAGGACCTATCTAATACTTGTTACTGATAAATTATCTGCTATAAGTTGTGTTTATTAAATAAAAACAAGCAGCTGAAAAGCTACCCTAAAGTTACATGAGCAATAGGAACTTGAAAAATGTCGGGCAGAAAGAAGGAATAAAATGAGTAATGGCAGTCTTTGGTATAAGACATCATTTCTAGCAAGCAGAATGCAAAGGACTTTATTTTAAGCAGGGAAGAATATTTTAAAAAAATAACAGCCTTTTCTAAAACACCTAATTTGGAACATTTGTAATCAAAAGCTTTAAGACACAAATATAACTGTGTTTGGTAAGCTGGGGAAATAATATTTTATCGACTCTTTCTTATGTGCCTATATGTTACATGTTCATGTGTATTTTATGTAATCTTCCCACTATTTTCCACACCTTACAAGGTAGATTTTGAAAATTGGAACATCGGCTGTGGTTCCAAAGAAATAGTCCTGATGTCCGGGGTGGGTAACATGGCGGCCCGACCGTATGAGGGGAGCCGCTAAAGGGCTGTGATTGGGTGATTGTCGCCAGTCAGTCCGCGCACTTCTAGGAGTCTTTGAAATACCCGACTGAGTGAGGATATTGAAAGGGCCAGAGAAATTTAAGTCAGACTCCCTGCCTTTCAGGATCTAAGAATTTAGTTAAGGAAATAAGACAGGTTGCAAATGACGGCGCAGTTAAAGATGCTGTGGGAAGGCTCAACTTTTTACCGCTTAGACATTCTCTTCATTCACTTCTTCACAAGTAGTCGTTCATTCAACAAACATGTACTCGAGTGAATAAATATTTGTTGACCACACATCCATCCCCATGGGGTCCTTAGGGGTTCCAAGGTGAATTTGGGCTGAATCCTGCCCATAGAGAGTCTACCAAGAGCCAGGAAGCCTATAAAATCAATCATAATAGAGAGGGGATTTGAAAACAAGCCATGAAGGCCCAGATCAAATGAGACTCAGAGAAGAAACAACTGATTTCTACTTGAAGAAGACAGAAGGGGTGTCCTCTTTGTTAGAGCTTGAAGTACGTAGGATTTGGATTGAGAAAGATGGAGGAAAACGGCTTTCAGTCAGAAGCACATCTGCCTATATGGATGTGGGGCGTAGAGTGGGTACAGCCAGCGGGGCTGGAATAAAGATACACGAAGAGGATTCATGGGGAAACATTTGCAAAAATATTTTGAGGACTAACTGAAAAAATAGGACATATACCTTGAGAGTTCATTTTATGTTTTACAGATATATTTGGAGTTTGCAAGAAGGAAAATGACATGTTGAGAGCTGTGTCTCAGGAACACTAAGCCTGGTCCCTCTGGGAGGTCCTATTGTCCCTTCTACGACTCCAGAGTCATTCTGTCCTAAACTTTGTCAGATCCATGCAAAGCCTGGACCAATGGATCAGCTTAAAGCAAACGCTGCAGTTAATGTGGTGGTGGTTTTATGCGGATCCAACCACCTGTGTGAGATTCTAAGTGCTTGTCTCCAAATCTAGACCCTTTCCTTCCTTTGTGTCCATTTTGAACCCAGGTCGTAAAATTTTCCGTGGATATTCAGGTTTTTTTCCCATGAGTGCTTAAAAAGAATACTTTCTCTATTTTCAGTAATAGTTATGCTTTCCTTAAACAAACTCTGTGGTCTTAAAAACACTCCAAATCATATAAACGACCAAGTTTCCCTTTTTTGCGTTGTCAACTAGATAAATAATTGAGAGCCAGATTTGTATTCCTACTCTAAAAACGTCCAGAACTATATACAACAGGCGTTTTCTCCACTAGCTGTAGATCTGGGTTTATCTTGTCTTTCCTACTTGATTTTCTTTTACTCTCTCTTTTTTTCTGGCTCTGTGAAATTTTACTTTATCCTGTTAAACTTTATAAATTTATTTTGTCTTGAATAAGCTGGTGTAGATCGGCTACTGCTTGCATCCTGTAAGCCCACATCTCTCTGGTGGCCTCCACCTCCAAGTGAATCCTCGGATTTTGCCTCTCTGTGGGGACTGCTGCAGAATTGTAAATGTCTGGTCATCCATTTTATCCCGCTCAGGCTCTGCATTTGTTCTACTGCAGCAAATTTCAGGTTTGAGTCCAGCTTTCATGACCCGGATTTGTTTTATAGGCAGGCCTCACGATTATGTAGGCAGATCCAAAGAGGTCCCAGCAGACAGAGCACACTTGGCTGAAATAACCCGGACAGACAGTGAAAAGACAGATCTTTGCATGATGTCGTGTTCATTGCAAGTTCCCAGTAAATACATGCCATACGCATGCACGGATGTAGAGAAGGCCAGGACTCATTATTTTGAAGCCTCAAATGGAAGTTTTTCCCCACTCTTTAAGAATAAGAATCTTAAATTCAACCTTTATAAATACATGATGATGATAACAGATCTTAAAATCATGTAATTTTCAAAAGCAATGTTAATATCCAGGATGCTTTGCCATTAGACGGTACTGTCCTTTGTAATGGACTTAGCATATCTCTGGAACATCGAAGCTTGATAAATGTTTGTGGGCTAAATAGCTAGGTTGGTAAATGAATGAATGAGGGTGTTTCACTGAATCCTTAGATTAATAGCTAGGTGGGACAATAGGATTTCCCCACTTTACAGGTGAGAAAACTGAGGCTCATGATGACAGTGCCTGCCAGGGTTAGAAGTTAAATTTGGTATTGACTGCTATAAACACTGCGTTCTCCTCTAGTTAGTGTACTATCCAGCATATAATTTATATTTCACATGTGTAATATAATTCCATTCTTCTGTGGAGCCATGTTGAAAAACATGGAGTCATCTGACACATCCTCTAACTGCCTTCTCGACACCGTCTTCATACGTTTCCCTTTGAAATGTATCGTCTTTGTTTCCATTGTGTTGACACCCACCTAGTGAAGGCCCTTGACTCGTTGTAAAATAAATATATATATTTATAAAAGCAGCTTTGGAAATGCTCCTTAAAGACGTCTGTAGAGATTCTAATCATATGCACTAATGTGGGGGAAGACAATGCTAATTAATTGCAATATACCTGAATAATAAATCTTCTTTGAATTTTAAATTTTGAATTTTCTTTTTTTCTGTCACAGTTAAAACTGGAAGTGTTAGTTTAGCCCTCTCATTCCTTCCAAGAGTAATCTCTCTTAATTTGAGAGAGAGAGCATAAGCTAGGAAGAAGAGGAGAAGGAGAGAAAGAGAATCTTAAGTAGGCTCGCTGCTTGGCGCTTACCACATGGCCCAGCACAGGGCTCAATCCCATGGCTCTGGAATCATGATCTGAGCTGAAAGCGAGAGTCAGTTGCTCAAATGACTGGAGCCACCCAGGCACCCCTCCTCCAAGAATATTTTCAATTTAACTAGATATAGATCCCCTTAATTTTTCATGAGCCGCAAAGCAATGGACCAAGCAAGATTTTTGTAGCTTCTAGGATGGCAATGGACCACGCAAGATTTTTGTAGCTTCTAGGATGGGAATCCTCAGGAATAGAGATTGTGCAAGAATGAACTGCATTTCATATATTTAGGAGTTTTCTCTCTCCTTCATTTCAAGGGGCAGGAATTATTCATTGTCAAATGATATTACATGGATTGTTAGAGACCATTCGAAATATGCAGTATTTGCTGATATTCTGTGCCATGGGAGGGGTTCATTCTCATACCCTGTAAAGAGGTTTGATAACATACATTCAAGCTATTACGTTTCAAGAATTCATTTTATGCATTCAGAATTCCAGCGTTAAGACTCTGTTTGGCATAACAATTACTGCTGGAGTTCTCACCGCAGATGAAAGATCGTCCCTGTGTTTCCCATTCTTTTTTAATACATGCATTTATATTAATAGCATGACTTAATACATCGCTTTAACATTATATTGCACTTCGAACTGCATTTAGTCAAAAATTGACATCTTATATGTATGGAACTATAATAAGTTTAGCATTAAATTAAGGAGTCATCTGTCTGTTTGTTAAAATGCGATATTTGTGAATTCTAGCATGTCCAAAGGCAGGTAATGAGATCAAAAAGTCAGTCTCATGTAACGTTAATTTGTAAATTTTAACTTCCAACTTCCTAGTTTTAGGGGATGTTTCTATGGTTACAACCTGCCATCGTGTTTATACTTTGAAGTTGCAGGGTCCCTTACGAATGCGGTTGAGAACAAAATATTTGTCCCGCTGCCATCCCTGGCATGAGTCGCTCTGGTCATCTATGACTTACTCCAAAAGGTAGTTCTACAGCGTACTGTGAAATTGGCAAATCTGTTCTGTGTGTGTTCTAATGGATGTAACGGTCATTAAGTATATGAGTCTTCTGACATTGTAATCAGATGTGATTCAGTCTGTTAAATATCCATGAAACAACATCTGCTTCACAGAGTGACCTTCTGCTGAAGAATACTTAACGTCTATTAGCGGATCATAATGCAGATCTGCCTTATTTGAAATGCACTAAACTAGAGTAGTCTACTGCTGTTTAGCAACTAGCTTGTAATAATTTATTGCAGTTAAATAAAGCTTAAAAAAACCTCCATTAAATAATTATAGGGATTATATGCATTTCGAAAACCTTTGTGTTCAACCGAAATTACCCATTTAATTTCAGGGTTGGTTTGTTAAAAAAAAGCCGAAGTCTAAAGGCACATTAGGGGAGCTGTCAGACACTTTTCTGTAGGTGTTAATAAAACCAGATGAAAAAAATCTGAAACAAATTAAAACCAAAACCAATTTTGCCATCTGTTGTATATTAATTAGGACTCCGTGTATCAAGGGTAAACTCGCTCTTAGAGAATGTCACTGAACACCCGCTTAATAGAATAATACGCAAATTGATTAGGTTACGGGTTTGAATGCAGTTTTTAATCCTAGCTCCTCTATAGCGGATCCCCAAGACACTGGTGGTGTGTGTAGACGCGGTGTGCATACACGTGCATACGTACGTACATGTACACGCATGTAGAACGAGTTTCCTTTTCTGTTTTTCAGAGCAACCTGCAAACAACCAAGGCCAGCCCGCCCTTCCGCCTCTGCCTCCGCCCCATCAGCAGCACCCTGCACAGCACCCTCCGTCCATCACTTCTCTCAACAGAAACTCCCTGACCAACAGAAGGAACCCAAGTCCGGCCCCGCCGGCTGCTTTGCCCGCCGAGCTGCAAACCACACCCGAGTCCGTCCAGCTGCAGGACAGCTGGGTCCTTGGCAGTAATGTACCACTGGAAAGCAGGTAACTCGTCTGCGGGGCACTCTCTGATCATTCGGCTGTTGGGGCCGCCAAGAGTAGCTGCGTGGAGAATAGACACCCTACTGTAGCCAACGGACCGTGTTGTTTTAGCATCTCACATTGACAGATAAACTAGTCTAATCCTTTTCTCGCTCAAAACGGTAGCATACCTCTATGCTGGTGGTGCACAGAGCCAGGTTACCTGGTCATTTTTTAGTTGCTGGCCCATGAACTTTCCTGTCCTCTTCACACATCGTGTCAGGCTACAAGAGAGGAGACTAAGTGGCTTTAGGGAAACTCCTCCTTACTGCTGGGTTGTTGTCTTTGTTGTTTCTTTCTTATCTACAAGTTACCAGATGTGTCGAGATAAAGTCAGAGATGTCAAATGTGACTCTCGGTCCCACGTGTGGGGTGATTCGATGAACAAGGGTAGCGTATATTTGATTCTCGACATCCCTACCTTTACAGGCTGCATTGCATCCATTACTTCATAAACTCATGGTGGATTCCTAGGTGTTAGAGTCAGATGGCCATTTGTTAAGGGTAGTTTAGTCTCTTGCAACAGAAAGAGGATAGGACCTAGTCTCCAAAGTTCCTTCCAGCATTATTGTCTAAGACATTCCGTTCGTTCTGGACCGTAATATTCGACAGTAAGAGTTTTCCTTACCATGAACGGTAATCTCCAACTCCTGAAATAGCTTTGCCTTATTTCTGTACCATGGACCATGGGCTCCTCTCTAGTTTGTCTTCCAGAGGCTTCACTGGTTTAGTGGCCTTCTCAGCACACGGACAGGCATTTGGTGAGGTTCTGAGATTATTACTTCACACAGGTCAGCCCACAGATAGCAGACTGCTTATGAAACAGAAGAGCTGTTTTGAATTAATCCGTTGACTTTGGAAATATCTCCAGGCACAAACATGTGTACCGTTTTTGGCCAGAACCCCAACAGTCCGTGTCTCCTTTATACCGTGTGTTTACACAAGAGAGTGCGTCCTCCCTCATTGGCCTCCTGTTGACAGCTTTGTGACAGAGTTCCCCTGACACTCCTATCAGGATTTATTTCTTTTCTACCATAAGCTTCCGTTAGGCTCAGAGCAAAACAATCATCTCTACATGACAGCCAGAAAATGGAGGACTCCCGACCCCTGGGAATGTCACCCCAAAATGCTTTGCCCCTTAGAGCCCCTGGCTAATGTCAGCATTTAAATTAGCTTCTGGATAAAGAAACAGGTTTCATAGTGAATAAATTGGGATTTTTTTTTATTTTGGCCATTGAATGCATGATCTAAACCAAGTCTGCCATGAGAATGAGCTATCAGGAGGTCCTCACAGTTAAATAAGTTAACAATAAAAATCTTTTGCTTTTCTTTCACTCGTGACCTAAGACCAAGGTTTCAGAGAACTCTGATCTTTTAACCTGTAGTGTCAGGCAAGAGTAGTTGGCTTTTATTGTTTATTTTGTATTATTGAACGCTTGTCTGGGAGAGATTAGAAAGAGAAGTACAGAAGAAGTAGGCAAACAGGAAATTTCTTCACTTAAAATAAGAGTCATGTCTACAGATCTTTTTTTTTTCCCCAGGGTTATTAGCACAGAACTAAATTTACCCCATGTAATTAATTAGCACACACTGAGCAACTAATCAACACTGATTCACTATTGTCATTCGGAAAAATTTTATTAGGAAAAAAGTAATTTTCCAGTTGACTCATCAAATTGAATATGGATAATTTCATTGTAGTTGACAATAATTGTTTTGACAAATATGTATGAAATATGTCAAGTTAAGTCAGCAGAAGTGTGTATAGTTTTAGGGATGTCATGTAGCACGGAAGCCTCAGACACTGTCAGTAGGAGAGTTGGTATTTCTTGAAGCAATGTCTTCTCGTAAAGGTACTTGGAATAATTTGGCAGTGGGGCGGGGGAGGGGGGGATAAGGTGTGTTCTTGTTATTCGTCGTATTGTACTAATTGAGTTTTGGTTGGTAGGAAGTTATGAAAGAGGTTTTGAGGACAACCCATCATAGCCGATTTCTCCGTATTCAGACCATATAAGAAATCAGCCTCAGGGCAAATACCATTTGAAATTCCATTTCAGAGCAATGCCATGAGTGAACCCTCAAATGGCATTAACATATAGTTTTGTGAATTTACGTAGGAAGAAACTCTACCAGTTGATAGCATCTCACTGACTAGATATCTGTAGAATAATGAATCTAAACATTATATTGAAAAGATTCCAGTCTCTTTAGTTTTGTCATCTTCTCATTTTCCGAGGTCCACATCTTATAATATTGCTAATCAAAAGAAAACGGGGTTTCAACTTTGCACATAGTGTATCAACCTAAGCAGTGATGTGAAAATCTCACACTGTCCTGACACAGTGTGACGGCGGTTTCTTTAATAGTCTCACTTGGTTGGAACTCTTGAGGTGAAGAACGAGTCTTATTTGTCATTGATTTTTCCTTTTTTAGTTACGGTTCCCTATTGAGTATGATTCTCAGGTTCAGTTTCAGCTGTATTAACAACCTTACCCAGACTTAGGTCTGCTATTGACTCATTTTTAATCCAATGCCCAGTTTCATCTTTGGCAACTCTTTCTGTTTACACATAGACTCATTTTACAGATTCTCACTTTTCTGGGACTGCCATTTAAAGGATGGAAGTTATAGAGCATGGAATTCAGTTATGGGTGTGTAAGAAGCTCTCTGTTTTGTCTCCTCCCCTTTTTCTCCTTCTAGCATTCATTGATATTACCACTTGCAAACTGGCATGTCCTAACCCAAGAGTCTCTCGGTACTTTGTAGAGTTGGTCTCTATGAGTTGGTAGAGAGGACATGAAGATTTTCCACCTTGTTCTGTTGCCATGCAGTTTTATACGGATTTATTAAAAAACATTTTTTTCCAGCAGTTTCTTGCTTCCATAGCAATGTTTATTTCCTTCTCTAATGAATTTAACATTTGCTGCTGTTGGAGACAATCGATATTACTGTGTACTGTACATTTCTGCTCCGTTACCAGAGCAGGTCTGGTCTATAATCTCTAGGGAGTTTCAGATCTCCTGGAGTCACCTCCAGACCCAAACATTTGCAGTTTACAAGCATTTCCTTAGTTGCTCCTCGTCGCCAATAAAAAGCAATCAGCGCCCATGTATAATACCGATCTTTGCTTAGAATGTTCCTTCAGGGTTCCTTTTTTTTGCACTCACTATTTCTTACACTTTGTAGGATGCACTGTTAGGGCATTTGCTAGCCTACCGCTCATTGCTTATTTTATATTTCAGCTGCCTCAGTGCGTCATCATAGCTGGTAGCACGTTGTAGAGCAGCAGAGGAAAAGCTAGGCCTTAACCCAGCCCAGCAGCAGCCTTTAAAGGTGTAGTCCAGTAACTCTCCTGGGGAGCCCTTGACCTTCAGCAATTGTGAAGTTAATTGCCTGCAAGTTTTTCATTTATACATGTGAATTAAGTAGCTTAGTAGGTACCTATTGGATGTTAACAAAAGGGTTCATTTGTAGCCATTTAATAAAAGATTTATTAAAGCCTTGTTTTATTATGAAGTCTACTTTGGCATTGATAGTTCATTAGTTATGTTCCCATAGCTCTTTACCTTCTAGTTCAGTAATGCTTTGCTAATTATTAATGTATGAAATTGCATATTAAATTACCTCTTTTTTATTGCACTTTTTATTTAAATATTGAAATGTCCTGGGCTGCTCTAATGTGAGATCAGTTGCTATATCTTTAAAAAAATAGGTACCTGAGCAGAAATACTACTTACTAAATTAAGATAGTCTTCGTTTCTTCCGTCTTTTATCTTCACTCCGAATGATTCTAGGGAAACGCAAGACACTCGTCAAGCATCAGGAGTCAGTCAGGCTTTCCTATAAGAAATCCAGGCAGCAGTCCCCACATCGTGGACTTAACCATACCAGGGAAAGCTTGCCCAGGTGACAAATGGTATTGTCACCTGCATGCTTATAACCGACTACCGTTAGCAAGATTGTAAGTGGTTAAATGTGCCATAATTATGAATACAACTACAAGTAATATATTCCTAGGAGGATAATCCACTGACTTAAGATGATGGACTGATACCATATCCCTCACTAAAGATAGTCCGGGGTCACCCACGGGCCCCTGTGGGCAAGAGGAGACCGTCACAGGACGTTGAAAGAGATACAGAAATGAAGAACACCAGCCTCAACATCGGCTCTGGGCCAAGGCTATGAAATTCTTTATCTTTGATTGAAAGTCTCACCATCTCTGTTTGTTAAAACAAACAAATGCCAGTAACAATAAAACCTATCTAAAAAAACTCATCTAAAATTATATACTAATGAATAGTAAAAGTCAGCCGGATTCTAGATCTCTTGAAATAGCTCACCTTTACTAACCTACACTATCCCTTTTTTTTTTTTTAAGTTTATTGTTTTGAGAGAGGGGGACAATGCGAGCGGGCAAAAGACCGGGTCCAGGGGGCGGGGGGGGGGGGGGGGGGGGGGGGGGGAGAGAATCCCAAGCAGGCTCCATACTGTCAGCACAGAGCCCGATGCAGGGCTTCAACTCACAAAAACTGAGATCCTGACCTGAGCCCATATCAAGAGTTGGACGCTCGACCAACTGAACCACCCAGGTGCCCCAACTTTCAGTGTTTCTTACGGGAGAAGGAGGTATGGTGTAAAAGGATTTGGCCAGGTAGTGTTTATATTTAAGGCTCATTTTAGTTTGTGGCATAAAAAATTCTCATCTCAGTGAGAGGAGGACAGTTCAGGAAGCTCCTGCCCTAACTCGGGGTGTAAGCTTCATGGTGAGCGTACCGTTTATCATCAGTCCAGACAGCTTGGGAGGGAAAGGGGTTTAAGAACAACCACACTAGAAATCTTACAGGTGTAAACTGAGTGTCCTGGACACAGAGAGACCCACTGTTATCCCACAAAACGTTATTCCCAAGAGTGAAGTTGCTTGTAAGCCCGTATTATCTTAGACCTCCGAGGAGAGAGAGAGAGACCAAATGAGAAAGGTAGGGGGAAAGCAGCCATTGGTTGACTCTCAACTTGAACTTCTCTGGTGTCTGTACTAACCTGAGCAGCTAGTTCACCCTTTGTCACCCGCTCCACAGGAAGAGCTTCTGTTGTCTTAAAATATGTAGTTCTTAAAATAATACATAAAACATTTTTTTGTTTTCTTCTCCCAACATCAAGAGGACAAGAAGGAGCAAATATTAAAGCCAACATATTGAACGAGATTTTGTTCAGAAAGTTCAAATTTAATATTTTAAATGTTTGATTTGTATTTTTAAATTTTTTTAATGTTTATTTTTGGGAGAAAGAGAGCACCAGTGGGGGAGGGGCAGAGACAGACAGACAGACAGACAGAATCTGAAGCAGGCTCCAAGCTGTCAGCACAGAGCCCGACACGGGGCTCGACCCACGAACTGTGGGATCATGGCCTGAGTGGAAGTCGGTTGCTTAACCTACTGAGCCACCCAGGCACCCCTAAATGGTAGATTTAAAGGTAAATCATGTATTCACTAAAAATGTAAAGCACAGATAAAATTTGGTCCTGAATTCACTCAAAGAATGAACAGCTGTGGACGCACCTGGTGGCTCCTTTGGTTGAGCAGCTGGCTCTTGATTTCAGCTCAGGTCCTGATCCCAGTGTCACGGGTCCAAGCCCTGCATCAGGCTCTGCACTGAGCACGGAGTCTGCTTAGCATTGTCTCTCTCTCAGGCAGGCCTGGTGTGTCTCAGTCGGTTGAACGTCTGATTTCTGCTCCGGTCATATTTCACAGTTCGTGAGTTCACACCCCGCGTCGGGTTCTGTGCCACGGTCAGCAGAGCCCCCTTCAGACCCTCTGTCCCCCTCCTTGCCTCTGCCCCTCCCCCACCCATGCTCACTCTCTTTCTGTCTCAGGGATGAGACACATTTAAAACACAAAGAGATTCTTTCTCTCTGCCCCTCCCTGCCCCCTCCCCAGCTCACACGTGCTCACGTTCTCAGTCTTAAAAAAAAATGAATGAACCGAGTCTCCAACAGTGCTATAATTTGCTTTCCAAAACTCTTCTTTCTTCTCTACGGAAATAGAGACCTCATTCCAAAATAAAGCATGAGATAGGAGAGGACTGCTAAATGAACAAAAAAGCATGATTTTTAAAATGTGAGTGTTGTTAACTGTAACGTTCCGGCCTCCCCTGGCTTGTTTCCCACACATCAGGCCAGTAATTAAAGTGGAAAAGGGAGGCTGTGCTCTGGCAGTAGCCCTAACCCGAAGGTCATTCCCAGTATATTCCTGAATAAAACCTAGTCGTTTTATTTTTTAAAATCTTTTTTTTTTTCTCAAATGGTTTTACGCAAAAACTCATCTGGAGCACAAACTTGGCGTTGAGTGTGAAGGCTCCATGACTTTGAGCGGAGCACACAGAGGCTCCAAGGAGACGGGGCAGGAGAGGGGCTCCGACATTTACAACAGCAGGCGTTTTCTCTTCCTCTTCTCGGTGGGAGGTGAGCAGAAAACCACAGAAACACCTTGGTCACCCTCCTTGACGCCTGGCTGGGTGAGAGCCAGGGCCCCACTAAACCCTGCAGGTGGGGGGAGGCGGCATCAGCTCCTCCGCCTCCAGTTTCCCAGTGGTGTCCTATCAGCCCTAAGATGGGGTGCAGCCCCCCCCCCAGGAGGATGGGAGTACTGGGACCCTGGATTCACGCATCTGGACTCTTGCACAAATAGTTTCAAAAGATGCAGGACTCAGAGAGGAAAGGAAATTAAGAATGTATCAGCAGATAGGATAGGGGACGTGATCTCCTCTGTCAGTCTTGTCCAGCTGTATCCGCAAACCCAGATACACGCGTAGTTTAGCATCATCAGGGACTGCTTTGCAGTCTGACTGGGTGTTGAAACCTAGTTCCATCATTTAAATGATCTACATAAGGGCGCCTGGGTGGCTGAGTCGGTTAAGCATCCGACTTCGGCTCAGGTCATGATCTCATGGTTCGTGGGTTCGAGCCCCGTGTCAGACTCTGTGCTGACAGCTCAGAGCCTGGAATCTGTCTTTGGATTCTGTATCTCCCTCCCTCTCTGACCCTCCCCTGCTCACGCTGTCTCTCTCTCTCTCTGTCTCTCAAAAATAAATTTTAAAAAACCATTAAAAAATTTAAGTGATTTATATAATCATCTACAAATCATTTAAACCTCAGGTCCATTGCCAGTGTCCTAATTCTTGCTAAAAAGAGTATTGTGACTTTTAAATGAAATTCTGTAAGTAAAGTACCTGGCAAGTGATAGGTGTTCCGTAAATGTCATTAAAATATGACCAAATTGGGGCACCTGGGTGGCTTAGTCAGTTAAGCGTCCAATGTCAGCCCAAGTCATGATCTTGCAGTTTGTGGGTTCGAGCCCTGCATCGGGCTCTGTGCCGACTGCTGACAGCTCGGAGCCTGGAGCCTGTTTCGGATTCTGTGTCTCCCTCTCTCTTTGTCCCTCCCCCGCCCATACTGTCTCTCTCTCTCTCTCAAAAATAAGTAAACATTAAGAAAAAATTTAAATATGATCAGATAATAATAGTAGCAAGCACTGCATAGGACAAGATAACCTAATTAGTTGACACTTCAACAAATACCATTTATCACCAAGTAGTTCTTTTCTCTCCAATGGATAAAGTATTGATCTTGGGGTGCCTGGGTGGCTCAGCCGGTTAAGTGACCTACTTCAGCTCAGGTCAGGATCTCACAGTTTGTGGGTTCGAGCCCCACGTTGGGCTCAGTGCTGACAGCTCGGAGCCTGGAGGCTGCTTCGGATTCTGGGTCTCCCTCTCTCTCTGTCTCTCCCTCCCTCTCTCTCTCCCAAATATAACAATATTTTTTTTTAAATTATTTATCTTAACTGGAATACATATGTCTAATTTATCTTCATGTGGGAGGTGGGTCAAGCCTACAGCCATAATTTTATCAGAATAAAATCTCTTGTTCTCTTTGCCATTATTCCTGCCATTCAACAAAAACTGGGTGAATTTTTGCAGGTAGGAGCCCCAAGTCTGTTCATTTTATTCTTGGGAAGAAAAAAAATCTTTAAATTATAATGAAAGGCAACTATTCATATTCTTGAAACATTTAATTAACTGAAGTAGTAAATGTTTGGAAGGAATCAGTAAAAGCCTTGATGGATGCATTCTCTCCACGTCTGTCAGAAGTTAGACCTCAGTCTTACCTAAGGTATTTAAGCCTTTACGTGTCTTTTGAGCCTGGTGAAGATCCGGTACAATAGAGTAGGCGTGTTATTTTGTTTCATTGAGGTGAACCAGTTTCTCTATAACCGCAATTAAAACAGCAAGAAAGTATGCATTAATTATTTGCCGTAGGCCTTAAGTGATTTTTGAAAGCATAATTTCCAACAAATTGCAATTACTGTAGCCTCTGATAATGTTTGGTTTTGGATAACCAGCAATCTGTATAAAATATTCATACGTGAAAACCTTAATTTCTATAGTACCAAGGAAAATGAATTCTTAATTATCCTGACACATTTCTAGCCACTTCTCTGAACACGATCAGAGTGAAAAGTCACCCGTGCCCTTACTCCGGTCACCACTAAAGACTGCAGTTTAATCCGTATCTTTCTCTGGATCTGACCTGTTCATTTTGAGGCCTGTCTCTGCCTCATGGGCAGCCACTGTCTGGTGGGGTTTTTAAATCCTTTTACCTTCACTAATATTGTCCCTGAAAATGTGTCCATCCTCGTGTGCGTGCATGCGCACGTGTGTGTGCGTGCGCGTTATCTCTGCCTGGCATCACTACTGCATGGAACCTTGATCTTCTTTCTAGAGTTCATTTCTGTCCCGTTTTAAAACCATGTTTTGCTCTAAGGCTTCATCCTCTGGTTTCATCACCGGTTAGTAAACACCTCGTCAAAGAGAATTGCTTATCGTTGCTCGTGTCTCTTGGCTTTTCCCCTTGACAGTTTTGTCTTCTTTATTTCTTCCTTCAGACCTGAGATAAAGTCTCTTCTCCTTTTTTTTTCTAAAATTTTTTAATGTTTGTTTGTTTTTGAGAGAGAGGAGACAGAAAGTGAGCAGGGGAGGGGCAGAGAGAGAGGGAGACACAGAATCCGAAGCAGGCTCCAGGCTCTGAGCCGTCAGCACAGAACCCGACACGGGGCTCGAACTCACAAACTGAGAGCATGACCTGAGCCGAAGCCGGACGCGTAACCGACTGAGCCCCTCGGGCGCCCCAAGTCTGTTTCTATTACACGGTCCTCAGAACCCTGTCTTCCGAGCCCACAGATCACATTCGTAGACATGCTCATTGCTAACCAGCTAAGCTGAATAACTTCTATTTGCTAACCTCTCTGATTCTGCCGTGACCCTCTTTATGATTTCTTAGCATCTGAACCACTTAAAATACTACCACCAGAAGTCATCGTGTTCCGGTCACATCCTGCGCTGACGGAACAGCGCGCTATGGAAAAAGCATCGATTTGGGGACAGACGAATCTGTGTTAAAATCCTAATATCCAACCAGCTATTACCACCTTGGGCAGATGACTCATATATTCTTATCTTGTTTATTTTTTCATAAAATGGATTTTGATGTACTTCTCAGATTTTTTAATCATTCACATCAGATTTTAATTTGTTATACATCTTTGTAGTTCAGCAAATGCCCTTAATAATGAAAAATTAAAAAGTTATTAGGACAAAAATAATGATCTGTGTAAAAAGGGGGTGGGGAACCAAAAGACTTTTTTAAAATATGCTTAGATCATAAAATTTTCATGAATTTAAGAGGAATGAAGATATTTGAACACTAATAGAAAATAGACTTATCTGAGTGTTCAAATGCTTATACAACTCTTCAGTTCGTCCAGTTTTATAAAACCAAACTTTGAACACAAAAGCAAAACTGTTCACATTACCTTATTATATGTTCCTAAGTATCAAACCGCATCCATTTATTACGAAAGAACATTACAGATTTAAAAACAAAGGTACATAAGTACCTGATTCTTTTTAACTCCACAAATCCCAAAGTAAACTTGTAAACAAACCTCTTTGCTGCCTAATGAATTCTTTCCGATCTCTAGGATAAACTAAATGGCTTTGCATCTAAGTGTGTGACTTAGATTTAAGTTAGGGTTTCATTCATTACTTTGTATTAGTGACGTAGCAAAGGGGGACAATTTTCAACTATTAAAACAAATTGACAGGTTCAAATGCCTGTCTTCAGAAAGCCAGCAGCATTTTTTAACATACCCAAAGTAGATTTGGCCTAAGCCCTTAATACCTTCCTGAACAGCCATGCAACTAAACACCCTCAGGAGGTGTTAAGTGAGGGAGAAGATCATGAAGCAATTTGTACTTTTTCTCTGGATAACAGAAACAAGGTAAAGCAAATCCAGATTATTTTTGAATGAATGGCTGTCATGTCTAATATACCCAGAGCTCTATAAAACTAGAGCTATCATATATGCTTATATAGATATATACTTATTTTTAATAAAGTCTCTTGCTTGCTTCAGAATTTAAGGATGATCTTTTTCCTAGTCAATCACTTCAAGGAAACAATAAATAAAGTAGAAAAGGATGAATTGTTTTTGCATATTTCTGTGGAAGAACGGAAAACATTTATACTTTGAGAGGTTCAGAAAATTCACTGTACAGAATGAACCGCTTATATGCACTATCTGTGCAGTTGTCTTGGCTGGGGTATTTAAATGCAAGAGCTCCTCCCAGACACGAAGCCAAATTCATTCTTGTCCAAATCCCTCTGTCTCTTCTATTGCAAAAAGTTTTTCCTTTCGTTGTTCATAACTTTTATATGGCGGTAGATCCAAGCGATTAAAACAGGTGTGGCTTCTTGGTAACCAAATGTCTTTGCCAGCTTTTTCAATGCAAAATTTTTGAGGCCCATTACTTCCCATAAGCTCAGCAACTCCTCCTAGAGGTAAACGGCAGGTTCCAGTGACAAACTGTAATAGTCGCATCCTTACTTCATTGTCTGTCTCTTTCACAAACTGCCGAAACCAAATGATTTGCTTGCTGTTTCTTGTATAATGTTGATATACAGTATTTCTCTGCCAGTCTGCCAAGTCAACCTCCTGCATGCCGCACAGCATAACCTCCGATTCTTTTTCATCAAAGTACCGTAGCCACTGAAGAGGAACAACTTCATTAAAACCATCAAGGAAGGCATTGGTCTGTTCTTGCACTCCTCGAGAAAAACGCCACTCTGTCATTAAACCAATATATTCATCTTTGTTCTCCTCGATCACGAGGATATTGGAACCTCCCAATTTCAGGTCATGCGAAGTGACCTTTCCCAAAATTTCCATGTCAACAGAAAAGTACATTTCTAAGCCACATTCTTCAATGTTGTTATCTCTTATCCAGATAAAGGGAGTTATAAAATTCTGTATCAATAGATTCCAAATCCTTAATAGTCAGTTTTTTGCTTAGCATACGCTTGTAGAATGGTAAAGAGAAACCAGTATCAATAAACTTCCCATGAAAAAGTGCCATAGCAATAAAGCGGCCAGTAAAACAGAAGTATGAAGGATGGTCTGGATTGATGGTTGATGCTGGATTTATCTGTAGACAATAGTTGTTCTTGCCAGCATACTCAAATAAGCAATACATGGGGTTCAAAACTTCATGTGAAAGCGAGAAAAACCATTCTCTTGCTAGACCACCATAATCAAGTCCTTCTTCTCCTCTAAATATTACATGTAATCATCTTCTCAAGTCATAGGGTTTTAATGCCATAATCTGTTGGAAGGAATCTTCGAACAATGTCTGCCGGGATACATTGATCTTTACATGACTGGGTAGTGCGTTAGACTGGCACAAATAACGACAGTGAGCAAGTTTCCACCTAAAGCTGCGTTCATAAGCAATCTGTGGACCACCTTTAGTTACAGATGACTTCCCATTGCGAGGATCTTTGAATGTTGTTGTTCTTGTATTATGATCAACAAAGTACCTAACGCCTTCCCGAGTAAACCTGATTTCCCAGCCTTCTGGCAGGGGTTCTTCATTCTGTAAGCCTTGAGTTCTTGGATCTTCCCACTGGGTTGTTTTTGTGTTATGATTCACAAAGTAAACCCTGTCAGTTGAATCCACTCTTTTTTCCCAGCCTGGTGGCAAAGGTCCATATGGGTCATTTTCTGCAGCTAACATTGAAGCCGAATAGAGGTATCGTTGGTTGAACTGTTGCATAGCTCCCTGCAATTGGTTCCCCTGAGACTGCCAGTGTTCAAAATTTCGAACAGACTCCGTGGTAGGCCGCTGCCAGGTTGTTGTTCGGGTGTTATGATCCACATAATAAACTCGTCCACGATCATCAACTCTTCTTTCCCAACCTGGAGGTAAAGGCTGCGGCCTCTCCCATGTGGTCGTCCGAGTGTTAGGATCCACGTAATAGGTTCTACCATGAGGGTCTTTTCTCTGTTCCCACCCTGATGGCAAGGTTTCTGTGCTGGCATTTCCAGACTGTTGCCGTACAGGTTCCACACACCCATCTGGCTGTCTTAATTTGGCTGCCTCAAAAGCAGAACCACTTCCAGAGTTAGAGGTGGCAGGGTCTAAAGAACCTCTAGCTTCAGATCCAGATGCTGCACTATTAGAAAGAATACATCCGTTGTTTTCTGAGGAAGTCAGTGTTTCTTAAACTGGAGGATCTTCAACAGTAGTATTAGTGCAATTTGAAGACACGGCAGTTTCTTCAGATACTATTACAGTGCTCGTGGTGGAAGCGTTCTCAGTTGGTGCAGATGAGAATGATTCTCGTTAGCAGTGTCATTGGCAGGCTCAGATGTGAGTGGTTTTGGAGCTGGTGTATTTTTGGGTCTGGCAGCAACCTGTCTCCATTAACTACATATGAACAGCATGAGTTTCGAACTAGGGTGCTTGTAGGTGTATGATTATCTATTCCATTAGTACCTTCAACAGCCAACCTGGAAGCTGGTCTTGCTGAAGGGTCTCCATTTTCATGTAAGGCATCACCATTTTGCTGTATTTCTATGGTTGGAGATGAGTTGCAGTTTGTTAGATTTTCTTGCTCAATTGCCAATCCATCCAGCACAACTGTGAATTCACCAGTTTGCACTATGCCATTCTTATTTTCTAAAGAAAGTTTTAATTGTTCTTTCACTCTTTCCAATTTTCTATTGTGTATTAACAGAGCTTGTTTCAGATCTATTGTTGCTCTTCCTAATAAAGCATCTGCCTTTAAAGTATAATGACTCCAAACTCGAAATTCCAATGTAGTCTGTGGGGTCACATTTACGGTTAGCTGTTCATCCCATTTCAGATTAGAAGAACTACTGGATTTTGCGGTTTTCTTAATTTCTCCATCTACAACTACTTCTGTATATATTGCTGTTCCAAACCAGTTCTTTTTTCTTTTTAGTTTGGCACTAGAAACAGTTACCTGTAACTGTGACCTTCCACTGTGGTTATTACTAGTATCAGACCATGGTGAAGCAGTGGCCATGTCCCAATATTCAGCTTAAACTATGTACCAGGAACTGTGCTAGACCCTGGGGATATAAAGATGAGTAAGACAGGATTCCTTCTTTCAAGGAGCTCATAGTCTAGTGAGGAGACAAACCCAGCGCGAAGCTGTCGGCTCCCAGGCGGTGCCTCCTCCAGCGGCTGGCGCCCTCACCCTTCCTCACCCAAGATCGCCATCTCGCAGCAGGTGCGGCGGCCGTGGCAGCAGCCACCCAGGCGTCGGCCGGCAGCCCAGGCCACCTGCAGCCACTTGGAACCCACTAGCAGCGCTCGCCGACACCGGACCCTCCCCCCACCCCGGCCACGCGCCACCCCCAGCAGACCCCACACCTCCCTCCTCAGGAGCGCGCCGCCTACTTCTCAGATTTTTTAAGGACTCATCGAAATGTCACTGCCAAGTACCTGGCACTTTAGTTTCTTTGTTTTCCTTTATTCTCTTATGCCACCCACTGAAGGGAAAAGTAATTGATTCCATGTTTACAAATGTAAGTGACATCTCCAAAGTCAGTACCAGTTTGGTGAGGGAAAGGCAGTGACAGCTAACGAGAATGGACATGTTGATACAGTTTGAGAACAATTACATTGCCTTTTCATCTTTGGAGATGGGTATTTTTTGATGATGAGACTGATCGACCTAGCCCCTATTTGGTTGGGGCGGCTTCCTACAGGAATTCAACTATGAAGTAAATTTTCAAAGACAGAATTTGCTTTAGAAAAAAGTAACACTGAACCCGTGGGAGAGAAATGGTCTGAGGTGGTGGCAGGGCAGGGATACTTCATGAAATGAGTCCTGGATACGTGCACTCCCCCGGCCAGGATTTATGAGAGTCTGACCATGTGCCAGTTTGAAAATCCCAAGGTGGTTGTAAAGGACCCATAGAGGTTGTGACTGCTTTTGAGAAAGATGGACTGGCCTCCAGAGCAGATTTCACAATTGGAGCTAATCTTACAGATAACCTTATCCGGCCTTCTTTAAAAGCCCATTGAGATTTAGTAATCAGCCTGAGGTCACATGACTAATTAGCAGCCATTCTCAGCTAGATCCCAAATTCTTTTTTTTTTAATAGTTTATTGTCAAATTGGTTTCCATATAACAGTGCTCTTCCCCACAAGTGCCCTCCTCCATTACCACCATCTCTCTCCCCCTTCCCCTCTAAGTATTCAAGTCTCAGGTTTTGCGTCCCTCTCTCTCCCCAACTCTCTCTCCCCCTTCCCCTCTAAGTATTCAAGTCTCTCAGGTTTTGCGTCCCTCTCTCTCCCCAACTCTCTTTCCCCCTTCCCCTCCCCCTGGTCCTCCATTAGGTTTCTCCTGTTAGACCTATGAGCGCAAACATATGGTATCTGTCCTTCTCCGCCTGACTTATTTCGCTTAGCATGACACCCTCGAGGTCCATCCACTTTGCTACAAATGGCCAGATTTCATTCTTTCTCATTGCCATGTAGTACTCCATTGTGTATATATACCACATCTTCTTGATCCACTCATCAGTTGATGGACATTTAGGCTCTTTCCATATTTTGGCTATTGTTAACAGTACTGCTGTGAACATTGGGGTACATGTGCCCCTATGCATCAGCACTTCTGTATCCCTTGGGTAAATCCCTAGCAGTGCTATTGCTGTAGATCCCAAATTCTAAATGCATTCCTTCTTGTAGTGCCTCCACATTTTTTATTAATTACATATGAAAGAAAATAAAAACACTCAACCCAAAAAACATGTTATTGATTAAATCGTTAATTCTAGAGAACTAGCAATGTACTCATCTTATGCATGTTATACATATATAAAACTAAAACCTAAAGTATGAAATTAAATAACATTTTATTTTATGTTTTAAATGTTTAGTTTTGAGAGACAGAGAGAGAGTGCATGGGGGAAGGGCAGAAAGAGAGGAAGACACAGAAACCAAAGCAGGCTCCAGGCTCTGGGCTGTCAGCAGAGAGCCCAACATGGGGCTCGAACTCTTGAATCATGAGACCATGATCTGAACCAAAGTCAGACACTTCACTGACTGAGCCACCCTGGCACCCCATAACTAACATTTTAAAGTTAATTTATTTTGAGAGAGAGCAAGAGCAGGGAAGGGGCCGAGAGAGGAAGAAAAGGAAAGAGTTCCCAACAGGCTCTACATGGTCAGTGTGGAGCCCGATGTGGGGCTAGAACTCACCAACCGCATGATCATGACCTGAGTGGAACTCAGGAATTGGACGCTTAACAACTGAGCCACCCGAACTTCTTGAAATAAATAACATTTTGAAATATTTCTATTTTCTTTCAATCTATTATTTAGTTTTGTTCTTTTAATTAATTATTAAATATACATTTATAAGATAATTCAGATCAAATATTAATCATACCTTAAACCTTTTTTGACCCTAACAACTATATGAACTTCGTCATCATTAAATATACCTACACACACCACACACACACACACAATGAAATATTTAACATATCCACCACTTCACAGAGTTAGTGTGTGTGTGTGTGTGTGTGTGTGTGTGTGTGTGTGTGTGTGTGTAGAGCATTCAAGGTTTATTCTCTTAGCAAATTGCAAATATCCAATGAAATATTATTAGCTATAATCACCTGGCCGTACATTAGATCATCAGCACTTACTCATCTTAGAACTAAAAGTTTTACCCGTTGGGCAGCTCAGTGGCTCAGTGGGTTTGGCATCTGACTTCAGCTCAGGTCATGATCTCACAGTTCCTGTGTTCGAGCCCCACGTCAGGCTCTGTGCTGACAGCTCAGAGCCTGGAGCCTGCTTCACATTCTGTGTGTGTCTCTCTCTCTGGCCCTCTCCCACCCACTCTTTCTCTCTCTCTCTCTCTCTCTCTCTCTCTCTCTCTCTGTCCTCAAAAATAAATAAAAACATTAAAAAGAACTTTGGTTTCATTTTACACTTTGACAAATATCGCAGTCCCCCACCTCCCCAGCCCCAGGCACCCACCATTCTCCTCTCTGGTTCAGGAGTTCGACTTTGTTAGATTCCACACACAGAACTCGGATCATAGAGTATCTGTCGCAATGTGGCTAATTTCTCTGATGTTCTAGCAAACTAATTAGAAGTTGTTCCATTTTTACATCTTTGAATAAGGACCAAGCTCACTAAGATACATGTTTTGCAGATTTTAAAACAGCTTAGAAAATTAAAAATCGTTATAGATGGTAGTCATTGATCTTGGCAACAAAATAATATGTTGATGGGAATATTTCCAAAAGCGAGTTTTAAAAATATCCTGTCTGAACGAAGAGGTTCTTTAGAGGAGCAGCATGTTATTGCTCATTCTTGAATACTACTTTACATTGAAGGGACAGATTAATAATTTTCCCAAAAATATATTCTTGGTAGCATGTCACGGACAGCCACTTGTCATGCCAGAAAAGGTCAGCAAATCTGGACCCCTCTCCTTTTGATATGTTGAACTCGCTTGTGAGGTTTATAACTCTTTGGGGTACTCTGCGTGAACCAGCTGGCTAACCTTTGTGTCGTTAAAAGAGATTTTCAGGATCACTCCACAACTTGTTTGAGAATATCAAGAGTCTTGTATTTCACCCAGCACACACGAGCAGCGAACGTTAAACAGTGAGAGCGTTCCTGTCCAGTCCTCTCCTTGGGGAACACGTCTTCTCTCTGGGTATGTCATGGACGTTAGTGACTTTCCTGCCAAAGAGCTGAAAGCTAGCACCATGCTCAGCACTATGACGTTATTAAAGCCTAGTATCTTTCTTATTCTTTGGACAGGAGGTAAATGCAAGTTGAACTGTGTTTCTAATTTTTTTAATGTTTATTCTTGAGAGTGAGTGAGCAGGGGAGGGACAGAGAGAGAGAAGACACAGAATCTGTAGAAGGTTCTAGGCTCTGAGCTGTCAGCACAGAGCCCAGTGGGGGCTCAGACTCGTGAACTGCAAGATGATGACCTGAGCCCAAGTCAGGCGCCTAACTGACTGAGCGACTCAGGTGCCCCTAAATTGAAGTGTGTTTTATACACGAGTGAAAATAACATAGCTCATATAGAAACTACTAGTCTGTTATGTAACTGGTCAAGGACATGAGTTTTAGGGCCAAAAAAGACCTGGTTTTGTCTCTGTATAAACTTTGGCAAATTAAGGCTCAATTTACTCATCTTAAAAAAAAAGTAGAGGAGAGCCTGGGTGGCTCAGTCAGTTAAGCGTCCAGCTTCGGCTCAGGTCATGATCTCATAGTTCGTGGGTTCGAGCCCCAGGATGGGCTCTGTGCTGACAGCTAGCTCAGAGCCTGGAGCCTGCCTCGGATTCTGTGTCTCCCTCTCTCTCTGACCCTCCCCTGCTCATGCTGTCTCTCCTTCTTTCTCAAAAATAAATAAAACATAAAAAAAAATTTTTTTTTAAGTGGAATTGGGGCACTTGGGTGTCTTACTTGGCCTCAGGTCATGATCTCATGGTTCATGGGTTCGAGGCCGGTTCAAGCCTGTTTCTGATTCTGTGTGTGTGTCTCTCTCTCTTCTCCTCCCCTGCTCATGCTCTGTTTCTCTCTGTCTCTCAAAAAAATAAATAAATAATAAAGTTTAAAAAATTAAAATAAATAAATAAATAAAATTACAAAAAAAAAAAGAATTTAGGAAGTCCCTTGGTGGCTTGGTCAGTTAGGTGTCCGACTTTTGATATCAGCTCAGGTCTTTATCTCAGGGTTGTGAGTTCAAGCCCCACGTTGCGCTCTATGCTGGATGTGAAGCCTACAAAAAAAAAAAAGATATCTTATAACACACGCAGTAGGGATTTTGTGAAGTTAAAATTAGATGGTATTTTCTCTGCACTTAGGAAATAGGTGCACGCTAAGTTTTATTTAGAACACTTTCCTCTCTCTAGACTGGTTGTTTTATGTTTCATTCTGTGAAATGCACGTTGTTCATGATCACGTATTTGATTGACTAAGATCCCTTCACCATCTCTTAGAACCCTGAATTTCTTTCATTCTTCATAAACTTAACATCGAAATTCATCTCTTTTTCTAGATCACACTTCTTTCTCAAACTTACAGAGAAAGAACTTTGCTGAAGTTTTAAGCACAGCAGGCCATCAATACTTAAATGAATTAGTAATTAAAATCGCCTTCAAAAAGCACATAGGAATTTTAAGGCGTTCCTTTTCATTCCCATTTTCATCTTAGTATATTTAGTACATAATATCCAAAAGTAGGTGTAATCAATAATCTTAAAACATGTAGGAAAATATCTAGTATAGTTTGTGCTTTTGATGGTATGGTCTCACCATCGTAATAACTAAAATTTAAAACAAAAACTGTTGAGCCTTCGTGATGATGATAAAAAAGAAAAAAAGAGGGGTGTCTGGGTGGTTCAGTCAGTTAAGCCTCCGACTTCGGCTCAGGTCAGATCTCACATTCATGGGTTCGAGCCCCACGTCAGGCTCTGTGCTGACAGCTAGCTCAGAGCCTGGAGCCTGCTTCCAGTTCTGTGTCTCCTTCTCTCTCTGCCCCTCCCCCTCTCATGCTCTGTCTCTCTCTGTATCAAAAATAAATAAAACATTAAAAAAAATTTTTAGAAAAGAAAAAAGAAAGAAATCTGCCTATTTGACCTGTTGTTCTGCTTCTAATCCTCCCAAACTATAACATGATTTTCTGCTTAATTATAGATATGTCTATGTTAAACTAAGTCATAATAAAAATTTTTGCTTCCTGTTATAATCCTATATATTTTATAGAGTTGGGGTTATACCTGAGTTTTATATTATATTAGTTTCTCAATTAAGGCCTAAAAGTAAATATGAAAGAATTCACTTAAATCACCTTAATATTCTAGAACTTTTCTTCCCAATTTTCAGAGATCAGTGAACGCATAATGCCGTATTTACCACGAACATGTTTGCATATTCAGTGTAATTGCAGATTGATAAAGTGGCAGTTGCTAAAATGTATAATTATTCGTACATTCATATTGCAGAATTTTTTGGTAAAATACTAAACACAGGTTTTGTCTCAAACCACGTTTTGTACAACTAATAGCTCATATTAATCCAGGTAACAGCGGTGAAATGTATCTTGTTTATAAGCTTTTCATTTATGACATTTTTCTTGCTGTGATCACCTCCTGGTGTGAAAGTTGTCCAAAGATAATAGCACATCAATTCCAAAGTGTAATAGATTTGAGACCACAACATGGGATCAGCATGAAGAAGGAGTTCATCAGTCTCCCTAACTCCGTGTCACAGCTAGAATCATGACGTGTTTGTTCTTTTGTTTTCACATCAAAACATAGAATTTACATTCTCATGTTGATTACTCACTTGGGGGAGGGTGTTTCATTTTCTTATTTAAAATATTTTTTTTCAACTGCACACCATAATTAATTTAAATGTAATAAAGGAAGAGGCATTTGAATGAGGACTCTAAAAACATTTCCTTTTTACAATTCAGGGATGCACCGTATATTACTATACAACATTTTCAACTCAGTGTATAGTAATAGTACCTTTATATTAGAGGCAAAATAATTAATCGATTTTGAACCAGCCCTGGCCAATTTTTAGAAAACATATATACATGTACACACACATGTCCATATACACCTACTATGAACTCACCGTATTGAAAAAGTATCAGATTAAATTGCTAAAAAGAAAAATAATGACTTTCAGTCTATTATTGGCTCATTCTGGGTAAATTTTATTATTTCTTAC
The DNA here is from genome assembly GCF_006229205.1 of Suricata suricatta. Classification (NCBI taxonomy): domain Eukaryota; kingdom Metazoa; phylum Chordata; class Mammalia; order Carnivora; family Herpestidae; genus Suricata; species Suricata suricatta. The sequence continues at coordinate 12,724,662 of NC_043700.1, forward strand.
CCGCGTCCCTTTGTATCAGTTCTTGAGGCAAGCCTTCTCAGCTTTGAGAGCTCATTTGCTAGATTTTAGTTTTAGTTCTAGCTTTTGTGAAGTCCTGGTGCTAACCACAGTGGTTATTGAAATTCGTTAAAACCTAGTCCTCTAAATACTCTTGACTTCCCTCGTGTAGCTGCGTGTCTCCTAGGCTCTCCTGCACTCACCCTTCAAAGTATGTTTCAAAATATCGAAAGACTAAGAGAAAAAAAACTTGATCTGTAATAATGAGCATTCAATATGGGATTTTTTTTCAAATATGCTGGAATTCTCCCTCTGAACTTCAAGAGGATTTCTTTTTTGTCACCTTGTCCGGCAGGTCTGAGGGTACCCCTGCTCGGACCTTTGTCAGGGTGGGTGGCCAGTGCTAGGAACACCACCTTGATGGTCACTGCTGTCCTCAGCAGCCTCAAAGAAGGAGCAAATTTAAGGAGAAGGCATTTATGCAGGAAATCATTTTTGCTTCTTTTCCTTCTCCTCGATAGAGCAGATGTGTAAAGGAGTAAAGAGGTTATGTTTTTTTGTCTGCGTGTGTATGTGCAGTGCCTTAAAAATGTGTAGAACTGAGTTTTCCAGAAGTCTCTGCTAAGAGATAAAGGACATGAGGTAGTTTTTTTTCCTCCCTGTACATTTTAATGCAAGTAATAAATTGAAGCCAAGATTTTAAAGGAAAAAAGAATATATAATATATTTATATAATATTTATATATTTATATAATATATACTTATATATAATAATAATAATATATAAAAAGTATTCTAGAAAAGTTAAGAGTAGAGAACAAGCATTATCTATGTGAAGAAAAGTAGGAACCCTCTGGGATTTTGTAAATACCCCCAATGAATTATCAGCTCTGCTCCTCCGTGAGTCACAAGCTGAAGCATTAAGCTCAAAGAGAGACAGCAAGAGAACGCCCACAAGAAGGTGTTTGTGGAATAAGATCGTATGTTGGTGAACGTTTCATAGACACATGGAAATACGGAGAGCACAGGACGCGAAGAAGCGAAAGAGAACAGATCCCGCTCTCTCCTCCAGAGACGAAGTTCAATACACACGATAGACACTTCAGCGTAACAGCGAGACACGGAGGACCTGATTTCCTAACACATGGATGAACTTGAAAGGGAAGTCCGATAAAGGGAGATGTTGGAAGTAACAAATTAAGAGAGAGATGACCTAGAACAATGAAAATTGTTGGAGCCGTTTGATTGAGCCTTGTATTAACAGAATTCCATTTGTCCTGAGCTGAGTACTTGATGGGAGCTACCAGCAGTAACTTTCTAAACAGGAATCTGTGAATGGTTTTCCGATTTGTTGTAGAGTCTTGATGGGAGTCTTGAGTTACACTGAAGTGAAGAAAAGCCAACATGACCATACATTACTGTAGTGGTTTTCAGAGCGTGGCGTCTGGGCCGGCAACATCAGCTCTTGGGCGGAGAACCAGCCCTCCAAGGGACTCTGATGCAAGCTCACATTTGAGGACCACTGCTTTAATGTATGAAATGGTCTCTACGCACATTTTGTTCCTACTAGCGGAGCAGCCCGTGGCTGCCCAAGTTCACCAGGCCCTCCCGAAACCTATGGCACAGTAATCAGGCTGATCGAACTGTTCTCTTACGGAAGATTGGAGACTGTGGAGCACCTTTTACAGCCTTACTCAGACGCTTGCAGGGGTGGGCTTCTCGCTGGAAACTCCCACTTAGTTCAGGAATCTCCCAGAGCTCCCGAGGGCCAGCCTCCTCAACTGAAGGTGATTTCTCTCCAAACTCTCCAAATAGCTAGATCTTGAAACACAGGAAGTCCTTGTTCTAGATGTCTTTGGATACTATTGAGAATCAGGTGCTGAAAAGTAAGAAAACCAAGCAGGAACCCAGCCTTGAATAAGAACAGGTAATTTTCTATCTGGGCTTTTGTTTTCTTGAGGCTCCTGTTTAATAGCTGTCAAATGTTATATGTCACTGCCTTATTTCTAAAGCACATCATTTCAGTAAACCACCTTTCAGCCTTTTAATTAGTGATAAACACAATGCTAGATATACACTCCACAGATAATCCAGTTGGCTCTGGAGCTTAGAATTCAGGATTTGGTATTGAAAATTCTCAAGACTGTGATAACGAAGCGCAGGCTATTTTTAAGTATTGAGAGCACCCGGATGGTAGTTAATATTGTTGACTTACATCATCCCTTGCAAATATATACTAACCAATAGTGGCAGCTGCTTTAAGAATAAATATATTCTCAGTTACAGACGACAAGCAATTAAATAAGCGGTAACGGGCAGTATGGAAGGAAGATAATACACAATAATTAAATTTTATATATTCTGACAGTTTTCTTGAAGTATTTTATCTTGAAATGAATTCTAGACAACCCGCCCATTGTTTTGGCATCATCAGGTGACTCAGACTATTTTGAACTCAGTAGTTAATTTTAGCCTTCATACATTTCCAGGTAAATTTAATCCATAAGTGTGGGATTCATTTGCCTTAGATCTGAAAATGTCATTTTGGAAGAGCCGTTTGATGTTGAGGAAATCTTGTGAGACCTTTAATAAGCCTCTTAAATCCAGAAAGTTATATTTTGCCTGAAGGAACAGCAACCCATACCTTAAAATTCCCTTAGCTCTTGCGTGAGAACTTTGGAGTCTGCAAAGGTGGTAAATGTGACCAAATACAGCCAGTCTGCCTTCTCATTGGTGCATTGTCCTTGAACTCGAAGCATCTGATCTAAGAAGTAAGCCATCTGTTTTTCTAGGTAAAATCTTGTTACTGATTTGTCTAGAAACCTCACTAGAAAGCAAGACATCAAGACGTTTTATGTAAGCAGCTCACGTTAAGTTTAAGGTCAATTACTCTCTTTGTTCAACGAGGACCGTAAAGTGAGGAAGGAGGCGTGAACATCTGCTGGGCAGCACTGGCTTTCTCCCCACAAGGTAGAGTAGATTATATACAAAAGAAATCGTTTTCCAGGTGTGTGTATGTCACTAATAAAGGTTTCAACTTTGCCTTCGGGGTAGAACTGAACACTACGACACTCTCTTCTAGTCGTTTGCTTTGTTGGTTAATCACTCTAAAAAGGATTTTAATGCTGTGTGAAATATTAAAGAAACCTCTTCTATATGAAGACAACCACTAATGAAGTTGAGCTAATTAAAATTTCATTCAGAGGATGTACACTTCCTTTTTGACTTTTATTTTCTATCTCAGTGTCCCACTGAGGAGATGACTCCAACCACTTTGAGTAACGCTATCCCGTGTTTTCCAAGGATGCTTTTCATTTTGGTCCCTGTACATTCCAACTTAGGAAAACATGCTCTTGTTGGGAGAGGAGTAACATGATTGTATTAATCTCCTGAACAAGACAAGTATGAACTGATCTATTTCCTAGTGACTCTTATAAGCTTATGAGTTAATTATATATTATAACTGACTTCATTTTGTACCTGATGTCGGCACCTTTTCCATAAGCACCAATATGCTGTGATCTATAACATAATATATAATAGAATAATAGGATAGAATAGAAAACACATTTAAATTTACCTTAAAAACCTGTTTATTTTGCCATTAAACATCTTATGATAGTGTTTTGTAGTTTATTACTTTGAAAGAAAGACAACAACAATTAAAAAACGAACCATTTCTAAGGAACAGAGCACACCTGCTAAGACATGGAGTGAAAAAGAACAAAACAAATGAAAAGCAGTTGGAGGCGCCTTGAGATAAGAGCCAGGAAGGATTATGCCTGGGCGGGTAGCAGTATTTCGGCACACTGTGCAGATCTAATGGTTAAAGCATGACATTTAATTTGAGAGGAGAAAATTTTACTTATTTATTCAGTTAATGTTTTATTTTTTATTTTTGAGAGCAAAAGAGACAGAGTGAGAGCACAGGAGGGATATATGGAGGGGGAGACGCAGAATCTGAAGCAGGCTCCAGGCTCTGAGCTGTCAGCATGGAGCCTGATGTGGGGCTCGAACTCACGAACTGTGAAATCATGACCTGAGCTGAAGTCAGATGCTTAAGTGACTGAGCCACCCAGGCGCCCCAAGAGCAGAAAATTTAGATGACAGTGTTACTTTTGTCTCTTCTTTGCCTATGCCAAATCAATTCAAAAGGGGAAGGTAAGGTGTAAGAATTCAGAAGAACGTCTGCACCCCAGCAGAAAGGACAGACAGACAGACAGGCAGGGAAGGAAGGAGAAGGGAAGGAAGGTAGGGAAGAGACGGGAAGAAGAGAAGAAGGAAGGGAAGGAGAGAGGGAAGGAAGATGGAAGGGAGGGAGGAAGGACAAGACGGGAAAGAAGAAAGAAAAGACCAGACCATGAAGGAAAGAACGCAAGGTTCTCGGCAGGGTGGATCCTCCAGGGGGGGCAGGGGCGGGACAGGCAGGCAAGAAGAATAATTGAAAATTACCCCTAAGTCCCTCAGAGAGACCTACCTGATGGAGTTACCCACGGTGACCCAGAGGCCTGCATGGGAACAGCAGGAAAGATGAGGCGATTCAGTCTTTGTCCCTCCTGATTTTAAATTTGTGACATGACCCATCGAAATACCTCCCGGGATCCGTTAGAAATACAAGCCAGGACAGGAGGCGGAGGCTGAAATGAAAAGGTTTGGTCTGAAGACAGATCAACAAAGAAACAGATCTTTCAACTTGAGAAGCAAAATGAGCAGTTATTAATTGTGCTCAACGTGGAGCGATGGTTTCCATTTCTGTGGGAGTCGCCAGGCCTTGGCGGTTCACCGTGATGCGCAGTCCCGCAGTTCCCGTCCGGTGGTTGCTGTTGTTAAATAGAATCCCCGTCAAGATTCCAGAGCCACAAAGCTGTTAGTGTTCAGTGACCTCCTGGCTCCAGCCGTCTTCTGGGCTTTGAAATTGATTTTCCTCATCTCAGTCTGTGATAGTCCCTCTTCAAGTGCGCCTCTCTAGTTCATCACCGGAGTGAAAACGGTGGCACAAATAGCCGGGGAACCGGCGGCAGGCGCCACGCAGGGCATCATTAGAAACATCAGAACAGAATCGGCTGCCCCGGTGCGCTCCGTGTTACAAAGCTTCTGCCGCCGTTGCTGCTGCTTTGCCGGATACAATGGGGAATATTCTCACAGGATCCGCTTTTTTCATTCCCAAATATGGGCTGTGAAGTCAAGAAGATTCCTCCCTTTATTCTGCAAACCTCATGCGGATGCCAGGTCAGACCCGCATGTTTTTGATAGTAATTTTTGCAGAATTCTCTCCACGTGCAGAGCATATTCCCCAGGCTGTGTGACCCGGCGGAGAGTCACAGGATGAGGAGAGACTGGAACGACTCTCAGAGATGTGTGCCTTCGAGAGAATTCGATGGAAACAAAGATAATAATTCTCTCCCAGGAAAACTCGCTGTCTCCTTCTCCTGGGGCTGGATTTCAGCGTGCGTTGGTCAGTTTGTCCATGTCATCTTGGGGGAGTCTACTCTCAAATAGGCGTGGCATTGGACCTTGACCCGGGCAGAAAGAAATTCTGGGCCTAAAGATACACACGCTGGTCCCCATGTCCTCTCGGCAGTGTTTCATGTTTTCCGCGTTGCAGTGGAAATGACATTGGTGATGTTGGAAAGAAGGCATCTTACCTGAGCCTAAAAATGAGATTTTTACCAAATCTGAGACCGTGTGTTCCACTCTGTACAAAATAGGTTGACCAAGACCTTTTCTGCTAGTTCTGGTTGGTGTCCAAGAAGTTTTTCCATGTGTGTGTTAATATACCCACTTGGAGGCCTAATTTTACCTAAAGAAATCGTCTTCACACAGACAATACCATTTGTTTTAAACAGCTTATTTTTTTCAATCTTTTTTTTTAATGTTTATCTATTTTTGAGACAGAGACAGAACATAAGGGGAAGGACCGAGAGAGAAGGAGACCCAGAATCTGAAGCAGGCTCCAGGCTCTGAGCGGTCAGCACAGAAGCCCAACATGGGGCTCAAACCCACAAACTGGGAGATCATGACCTGAGCTGAAGTCGGAAGCATAACCTACTGATCCACCTGCCCCTTAAACTGTTTCTAAATGCATCCATTTAAGCAGTTTTTACAAATTTCCAGGGTACGCCTTTGATACATACAGTCGTTTAGACAGAGAAAGGGGAAGTATACTTCTGATCTTAACATCAGTGGCCAAAAAATACAATTAAATTCTCTTTCCTCTTGGAGTGACAAAAGTAAATGTAGGTATTAAGTAAATTAGAAACTCTTTCTAAGTAAAGAGATCTCCAGTTCCACTAATATTGATGGGCGGTGTATTTTTGAATATTACACCTTGGTTTTCAGCAACTTCTCAAAGCTATAGTTTGCTTGACGTAAACATAATAATTTCATAGCAATTCAAGCATAGTTTTTGATGAAAGAGGTCTTTGCCACAGTTTCCAAAGGAGATGGACATCCAGTCTTGGTATTTCAGATTTTGGAGATTAGAAGCAAGATGCCTGATTCGAGCTTGGCATGTATCTAGCTCATTGTCTTAGACACATTGCGTGGATACGTGTCTTCAGTGTTGGGACTATAATCATAATCATTCGCACCACATGTGGGTGCAGGCTCAAAGTCCCATTTCCCAGACCACTTTGCACAGAGATATCACACATTTTCAGGGGCGCCTGCTTGTCTCAGTTGGTAAAGCATCTGACTTGGGCTCAGGTCATGATATCCCGGTTCATGAGCTCTGTGTGGACGGCTCAGAGCCTGGAGCTTGCTTCAGATTCTGTGTCTCCCTCTCTCTCTGCCCTTCTCCACCCCCTGGCACTCTCTCTCTCTCTCTCTCTAAAATATAAATAAACATTTTTAAAAATTCATCTGGTGGGGGCGGCTACCTGGGTGGCTCAGTTGATTGAGCATGGGTCCAACTCTTGGTTTCAGCTCAGGTTACGATCTCACAGTTCGTTGGTTCAAGCCCCACATCGGGCCCTCTGCTGACAGCGTAGAGCCTGCTTGGAATTCTCTCTCTTTCCCTCTCTCTGCACCTCCCCTGCTCACACTCTCTCTTTCTCCCAAAATAAATACATAAATAAAAAAGAAGAAATAATTTTTTTAAACAAAGCTGTAATACATTTTCCAGGGGTGATTTTTTACTTTGGTGCCTAGAATTTCCAACTTTCATTTACTTTTATTTTATTATTAATTTACTAGCTATAGGTCTTTGGCCAAGGTATTTAATTTCTCTGAGACTCTGCTTTCTCCATCAGCACAGTGGTCTTCATTTCATTTTACAGTATTTATTGAGCAACTACTATGTGCCCAGGAACTTCCTTTTTATTTTTTAAGTCTATTTATTTATTTGGAGAGAGAGAAAATGCATGTGAGGAAGGGGCAGAGAAAGAGGGAGAATCCCAAGCAGGCTCTGCACTGAGAGGGCAATTCAAGAACTCAAAACTATGAGATCGTGATCTGAGCCGAAGTCAGATGTTTAACCGACTGAGCCACCTAGGTGCCCTGGTGCCAGTAAGATTCAAAGGTCTGAAAACACAGAGGTGAGTGCGATTTCCCGGTGCTCACATTCTGATGGGAGAAGATGCACCAGAGATTTGTGCCATGGCGAGACGGTTCTTATTCCCCAACTCCGCACGCTAGCTAAACAGCCTTTTAAATATGTCTTTGACTATATTTGATTTATAGCCCTCAGGCCTGGAAACTTTACTCAGACGATTCGTGTCTCTCCCTGTCCTACCCCTGCCTTGTTACCTGTGATCCCGTGAGCACAGCAGGAAGGTCTCGTGTTGGGGCCTCCGCCCAGGCAGGAGGCCTTCGCGCTGTCTCTCCCCCCAGTGTTGACGGCGCTGTCACTGCTGAGCCGGCCTTCATTCTGCGGCCTCTTCAGGTCCAGTGTCACACTCTGCTATTTCCAAGCTACTTGAAGCAGTGGGAGTAATTCTGCTTCCTGGAAACGAAGCTGGGGCACAGAAATCTTGGACAGGCTCTCTGCATGAAGGGCCTGCACGCTCCGTGCCTTCTGTTTGGGCTCCTGGCCCCTCCTCAGGCCTCGGTTTGACACTGAATGCCCAGATGTCTTCTGCTCTTGGGTGCTGCTGATCCGCTCCGTGGTCTCTGCTTCCCTGGCACCAGGAGGCCAGGCGGGGGGCCTGTGTCCTATAGACACCGCGAATCTTCTGCCTGGGTCCGTCCCTTCCCCGTTTTCCTCTTCCTGAATAATGAGATGAAATTTTTTTCTGAAGTGAGGGGAATTTTTTTATCTCTTCATTTCTATGTCTTTCACACATTTGGTTAGATCCCAAAGCAGGGGGCAGATTTCTGGGGGGAAAACACACTTTAAATAGTATTTTAAAATTTTAACCTAACACACGAGTCGAGAAGCAAGAACTGATGGTAATGAGCGCTTTGGAGGAACTAAGCATCATGATGATGGCCTGGAGAGACGGGGGGTCACCAGTGAGCGTCCAGGTGCACCTGTCTGGCCGTCACCTTCTCCAGGAGCGGTGCATACGCATCCTTCGGACTGTGTCCAGGGGCGCTGAGGAAGGAGTCTGTTCCTACGGGCTGCTGAGCATCTCACTCCTCATGGAGCATCCTAAAGGCAGTGAGAATGCAGACCAGGGCACTACCGACAGCTCACAGGTCCTGTCCAGCCTGTCACCTGCTTTTGTAATGATCATGAGCTCAGAATGGGTTTTCTATCTGTCAGTGACTGAAAAAAAAATAATAATAAAAAGAATATTTCAGGACACGGGAAAATTATATGAAGTTAATAATTCTGTGTCTGTAATAAAGTCTCATCAGAATGTAGCTGCACTCGTGTTATCTGTGGCTGCTGCCATGAGCGAGAATGGCCAGACGAGGCTAAAATATTTACAGTTCGGTCCTTCCAAAAAGAGGTTGCTGGAAGCTCATCTAAATGATCAGGTTACTGCTTGGCAGGTAACCATCTTCTCATCCACAGTGCTGGCCAGGATCAAATTTGTACACTGGGGAATTCATTTCGTAAATGTTGGTTTTGAGGGTGTTCCATTTGAATTGGGATTTAAAGTCTTCACTTGGTAATTTTTTTTAAGTTTTTTTTTTAATTTTTTAAATTTTTTATTTATTTTTGAGACAGAAAGAGACAGAGCATGAGGGGGGAGGGGAAGAGAGAGAGCGAGACACAGAATTGGGAGCAGGCTCCAGGCTCTGAGCTGTCAGCACAGAGCCCAACGTAGGGCTCGAACCCATGAGTGAGCATGACCTAAGCCGAAGTCGGAGGCTTAACTGACTGAGCCACCCACGTGCCCCTACTTGATAATTTTTGATCTTTATGATCTAGGTTTCACAGTGTGATATCAGAAAGAAAAATGGCTAGTGCTTAGTGAGCAAGAACTTCCCTTGTGTTTAGAGGCTAATATAAACCCGTCATTTATGTTACTTGATTTAATCCTCATAAAATGCCTATACAATAGCTACTATTATTATTTCCATTTTATAGATGAGAAAACCAAGACACAGTGTAGTTTACATCATCCCGCCTATTTATGGGTAAAGTCTGGATTTGAACGTAAACAGCCTTGGTCCGAACCCACATTCTTAATAGCCATGCTGAATGGGAATATGGTCAGAAATTTTACAAATGCTGTTACCAACCTGACATTTAATTCAGGCTGTCGACCTTGAAAGTTGCCTTACAGAGTACTTCCATAGGGAAAAACCGGTTCACAATACAGTTGCTAGTGTAATTTATAGAAATAGTAACGTAATATTTGCATCTGTCCTAAGCATTGTTTAGATACATTAGCTGATTTACAACCCTGTGCAGTAAGAAAATCCTCAGCTCCATTTCACAGATGGAAGACAGAACAAAACTGAGCGCCTCTTGGATCATGTATCTAGGAAATGGTAGACCAGGGACTTAAACTCACCTCTGATTTCTACTCCAGAATTCGGTCCGCCACACCTATGTTCGGCAAACTTCCAGGACGTTTATCTTATCGCTACACCAGCTACAGTATTATTCACATAGTAATTTTCTGGAAATGGGGTCTCTGTGACTTAAATACCTGATTAGCCTTAGCAGTCATATACATGAAATCATGACTTTGATTCGTTTTGTATTTATCAAATACTTCTTCTCTGCTTACAATATTCCAAGCGCTTTATGGTAAATAGTAACTCCTTTGAGCCTCCTTGCAACTCAGGAAGGGTAGATGCTATGACTCTCCCCATTTTATACATTAAGAAACCAAAACACAGAGAGAGATTAAGTAACTCGTCCAAGGACACAGTCCTGATAAATAGTGAAGCAGGATTTGAACCTCTGCTATCTAACTTTCACGATCTTTCCTTTTATTAACCCCTTAATTTCTTTGATATATTCAATTTATTTTCTTATATTTCTAATACTTCTAATAAGTCCATTGGTAGTAAAATTTAAAAGACTCGGCTGTGTACTACCTAAAATATTTCATAGAAACTGTATTGTACCATGGTGGAATATTCCAGAATGCCTAAACCCTCCTGAGTATGTATGAAAGAACAGAGTGTGTTGACTTCACTGAACATGTTATTAAGGAAAATAAAAATAAGTGTTGGGACACAAAGTGAATACACAATAAATTACTGGTATAATATGAAACGTAACCCATGAAAAACATGGTGCTTTTTTTTTAATTTGGAGACTTTTATTGTTCATAGGAATCTTAAATTCATCATCTTTTTTAAAGAATTATTATTATTTTTTTTATCCGTAACATTTATTTTCTGAGACAGAGCATGAGCAGGGAAGGGGCAGAGAGAAAGGGAAGCACAGAATCCGAAGCAGGCTCCAGGCTCTGAGCTGTCAGTACAGAGCCTGACGTGGGGCTCAAACTCACAAACGATGAGCTCATGACCTCAGCCGAAGTCAGACGCTTAACCAAGTGAGCCATGCAGCCCCCACCCCCACTAAAGAATTTCTTAAACAGCACCCTTGTCATGTGATCCTTTGATTTCTGCTTACGCATCTTCAAAGTAAGAGAATCCACAACTCTCACAGGTACTTTGCTCCCCCACCATCCAGCTCTTTTGTAAGAGAATCTTTCTATATTTGATCTATATTTGCTTCACTGACCCCTTCATTTATTGAGGTTGGTTTTAGAAGTGTTCTGTGATTCCTTCCTTTTCCTCTCCCTTCCTGGCTCTGTTTGACATAAGCTAAAAATAAAATTAGTTTGCATCCCTCGAGACCTGAACGGCTGCCTGTGGCCAAGCAGGATGGTGCTTGTTAGTGGGAGAGCAGGCCAGGGTTACAATGTTTCCTTGGACGACCAGAAAATAAATCAGTCTGCAGAACACCACCGCGGTCATGCGTTGTTGTGTTTATATGAGTACTGGGCTCACAGAGCAGCAAATACACATGGAGCGATAACATAATAAAATGTCGTGTTCTTAAGTGAAATGTCTGTTCTTAATGCAGTTCCTACAGGGAGGTTCCAGAATGGCTTTGTGCAGGAAACGGTGTGATTAGAATAACTTTATAGGATCTCAAGATACCTCCTTGAAGGGACAGGAATAGTGTGCGTGCATCAATACTGCTATATACATTTCACGTCAGTTTCTTTGGTCAGATTCCCCGTTAGGAGTTGGTTAACATTTTTCCTTAATTTCTAATGTGTTTTTAAAGTGTAGGAGGTACACAGTTGAGAGAGACGTGGGCTGCATCTGTCGCCCACATTTTAACCTATTTGTATCTCATTTTAACCTATTTGTATCTTACGGTGATGTTCTCCTGTTTCGCAGGCATTTCCTATTCAAAACAGGGACAGGGACAACGCCGCTGTTCAGCACTGCCACCCCAGGATACACAATGGCATCTGGCTCAGTTTATTCGCCGCCTACCCGGCCACTGCCTAGAAACACCCTATCGAGAAGTGCTTTTAAATTCAAGAAGTCTTCCAAGTACTGTAGCTGGAAATGCACCGCCCTGTGTGCTGTAGGCGTGTCCGTGCTCCTGGCAGTCGTCCTGTCGTATTTCATAGGTAAGACCATGTGTGTAACAGTTACTCTGTAAGGTGGGCTGTCGTGTCACTGTTCTGTTGGGTTTATCTACGTAGGTGGCCCGGAAGTGCGTTACAGGGTTTATTTTCTGGAGGGAGGATTAGTTAATACCGTATAAATCGCAGCGCATCTTAAGCAGTTTTCAGCAAGTTCAGATCAAGAGAAAAAGATGTATTTGCACACACAAGGAGGGATGTTCTTGGACTAGAGTGTGAGCTCGGGTTTGACATACCCCTCCCGAAGCGTGGCTGACGCTGTGACATTCCGTGTGCACAGTCCTTCATGCCCCTGCACGGAGGCGCCATACACAGGAGTCCCCTTCGATGCATAGTCAATGGGGAGCTGTCTCCTCCTTGCACTGTTACACCTTTCAGCTAACTCTGCTCTCTAAATGTAAAGCCCATCACTCAGGACCACCGTCTTGCACTCAGCAAGCCTCCCCGGGGAGCCGTGCATCCGTAAAACAATGAATGGATTATGTACTCATTCATATATGTGGATTTTTCATCTCTTCTGATGTAGTATTGATCGTGTTTTCCACTTAATAGTAACGCAAGTGATGGAAACTGCTAATAGAAGTCATAAATACTCCTTTTATTTAACTGTTTCATAGCAGGTGTGAGCATTGAAACTATTAGAAATGGCTTTTTTTTTAAATGTCAGACATGACCCCGTCAGATTTTGATCTGTTTGTGAGTGTAGAAAAGGCATACCACATTGAAAGGCTAATGGTGTCCACTGAGATTAATCACCGGCAATATAGATGGTTTATCCAACCAGAACGGGAGCCAGGAATGCACCCTCAGGTTTCCGAAGCGATCTGTGAAGCCCATGAAGTTCTAGAACTGAGAAAGAGTGTTACAGAGCTGTATATACAATAGTATGGTGCCTTGGCAGTGAACCAGTTTCTATTATTAGCTACAGCACCCTCACTTGTAAATTATATATTTTGGAAAGTGAAATAACGATTGTGAGTCACAACATTTCAAAGAAATACAGAATGGGTGCCTGGCGACTCAGTCGGTTGAACATCCGACTTTGGCTCAGGTCGTGATCTCATGGTTCCTGAGATCGAGCCCCATGTCTGGCTCTGTGCTGACAGCCCAGAGCGTGGAGCCTGCTTCAGATTCTGTGTATCCCCCTCTCTCTCTCTGCCCCCCCACCTGTCAAAAATAATGTTTTTATTTATTTTTGAGAGACAGACAGAGCTCAAGCAGGAAAGGGTCAGAGAGAGAGGGAGATACAGATCCGAAGCAGGCTCCAGGCTCTGAGCTAGTTGTCAGCACAGAGCCCGACGCGGGGCTCGAACCCACGAACTGTGAGATCATGACCTGAGCCGAAGCCGAACGCTTAACTGACTGAGCCACCCAGGTGCCCCTAAAAACATTTTTTAAAAGTTTAAAAAATCTGCTTGTATTTCTAGTTAGATACAATTAAAAATTTTCTTGTCGCTTAAAAAATTTTTTTAACAAAACAAATACAACGTAACAAAGCATGAAGGAACTTTAGAGAGAACTGAATCAGAGACAGCAAGGATGGACCAGGTTGGGTGCTGTTCCTTGCGGTGCTCTGACGATGTCGGGCATCACTAATGAATCAGGGTGCTCTTTCCCACTAAACCGGGGTACAGCCTCATCATCCTGAGTGATTCCTACACCACCTCTGATAGCCACCGTCCATCAGAAATGAAAGCAGGATGAAACCTTTTTGTTACTTTACAGCCTGAGTTTACTCCCTCCTTGTGAACGTGCTCAAACCACATCCCAAAAGGGCCGCCCCTGGGTCAAGATCACTCATGAATGAAAGAACTCTATGCTGTGTCCTGACCCTCGAGGTACACGAGGAGTAGCACAACACACATCGGTGTTCAGAGTCAGACTTGTAGTATTCCGCTAGCAAACACCTGGCCGTTAAGAGAATCTCTTCTAGTTAGTTGTATAAATTACCTGTATCTGTCAGCAGTGTGCTGCTAAGGAATTTTAAGTGGTTCTGAAATGCACCAGGCATAAATGGGATGTAATAAATTAAGCAGACATATTTGTAGGGGACTTTTTTTTTAACCACAGTACACACTAAACAGTTAGATCACTCGTCTGCGGGGCTGGAAGTCGGGGTCCATGCCATTGCCGTGTTGTTAGGCATACTTGCCGATTGTAGGCGCTGTGCCTCACCAGCTGTTCCGCATTTTGGACATCAGTTTTGAGACCGCTTAGTTTCATTTACAATGTGTGACTAGCAGGAAAAATAGCATTTTAACGTGAGCTTAGTTCCCTATTATTTGTGAGAGTTGGACTCTTTTCAGAGCTCCCTTTGTGAATGTAATAGAGTATCAGACGTCTAAGTGAAAACTGTGATTGTTCCTTTTCTTCAGATTGCCTGTTTCCTCGTTTGCTGGCTAGCATCACACTTTATTCCTGCTAGGACCACTGTCATAAAGTTGTCCTTGTGATTCTGTCTTCCCCACATATGCGCAGAGTTAATGTATTTATTGAGTAGTCCATGCGCTCCGTACAACAGGTATTTATCAAACAGTAGTTATGATCTAGTTATCGTGTTAGACATTAAGGCGCTGCAAGCCAAGTGTTATCTGGCAGAAATTACTTTCACCGTCAAAGAATTATCTCCTCCTCTTTTTGCTTTAATTAAGCACAGGTGTCCTTAGAATTTTCACCAGTCTTCTTGTGCGTCAATGACTAACACACTATTGCAGTGATTTTTGTTGTTTGAATTGGGTAAAGGACTTGTCCGTCAGCTAGCATGATAAATCTTTCCAGACTAAAGACACTGCCGTACCCTTGAAAACAAGAATAGGACACTTTTGTCAGGGAAGGTTGACTTTTTCTGTTGAGTGTGCATGTAAAGCAGGCATGGAGAGAAAAGGAACCCTTGCCTGTCCAGCCTAGATGGGTCTGATAAACTCCCGAATCAATGGGGAGACCAAAGTCATCATCAAGTTGACCTCACACTTTAACAAAAGTGCTGCCATCCTTCAACATTTTTCCCCATCCCCTTTGAGGTCTCTCTTCTCATATGGACTGCAATATAAATAAATTTCAAGACTTAAAAAAACATGAAATAAAAAGCTTGAGGAATTACCTCTATCTTAGAATTTTCTTTGTCCCCTTCCAGTAAGGTCAAAAGAAGTTAGGAGAATGTGGTATTAGTATGTTTCTGCTCCACAATAAAGTTACTGCGGGAGAGTCAAGGTGAAGAGCTTTCTGAGAGGGAGGAAGGGCGGAGAATGGACTTTGTTGCTTGTTTTTCCTATTCCTATCAACATTTCAGTGAATAAGGAAGTGCTGGAAAAGAGAGAGGAAATACGTAGGTCACTGTGAGCTTCGTGCACAGGTAGACATGTGTCAGCTTCTTGGTGTGGACCCTTCCAGATGTTTTTTCCTGTGCATATGTACACGGGAGTTCCATACCTTTAATGCATTTGCTCCCAGGCTTTCTCACCATTTATGAAACCTCCTGTGTGTGTGATTTTATTTACTGGCTCCGTTTCACTCGTACCCAAAAGTGCAGTGACTGTTTTCTTTTGCATAGAAGTGTGTGTGTGTGTGTGTGTGTGAGTGTGTGTGTGCGTTCAAGTTTTTTATCAGAATAAATTCTTTGAAAGGGGATGCCAAAATGGTGGGCACGTTTTACATTTTGCAAACCGTGGCCAAATTACCCTATTTACACACCTCCCAGTTCTACGCAGTATTAGTCCTTTTAACCCTTGCCAGTCTCTTAGGTTAAAACATCTTATTCTTGTTTTTGTTTATCATTGAATATCTTTCCACTGACTATTGGACCATTTCTATTTCTTTTTGTGTGCCTAGTTTCCTGCTACTTTTCTATTAGGGTTTTTCTCCTTTTCTTTCCTCCTTTCATTTACAAATGTTTATTAAGGATATGAGTCATTTGTCACATATGTTAAACATTTTCTAATTCATTATTACTTTTTCTCATAATTATTTTACCATATATTGTATAAAATTTTTCTCTATAACATCAGATGGTCATGTTATGCCTATAAAGTATTCACTCTATTAAGAGGTTTTTTTTTTTATTATTCACTTCAATTGGAGCACCTGGGTGGCTGCTTCTGTTGAGCATCTGACTGCTGATTTTGGCTCAGGTTATGATCTCAGGGTTGTGGGATCAAGCCCCATGCTGGGCTCCACACTGACAGCTTAGAACCTGCTTGGGATTCTCCTTCTCCCTCTCTCTCTGCCCTTACCCCCTCCAAAATAAATAAATAAACTTTAAATAAATAAATCACTTAAATTTTCTTCAAGTACTTTGATGGCTTTTCAACAATTATTTTAGGTCAACATTTTCCTGGGCACTCTGTTAGGTATTAGAGGTTCAAATTAGCTCTTTCTTCCAGAAGCTCATGGTCAAGTGATGTATGCAGACAGACACACTCTTCATAGTGCTTAGGGTCATAAAGAAGCCTGAGCCTTATGAACAACAACCTGAAACGAAAAGAAAAGGAGGGAAAGGAAGGGAAAGGACAGGAAAGAAGGAAAACACCTATCTCTGGTTAAAGATGCCGGGGAAAGACTCGATCCAGCAGGTAATGGCCGAAAGACACGTCCGAAGCCCACGAGGGAGGAAACAGGACCCATCCACGGTGGGACACGGGAAGCCCTCCGAGCGTGCCCGACATGACATTTGAGGCGGCATGCGTATGAACTGCCTTACTGGCTTTTCACAACAACAGTATGAATTTAACAGGAAGACTCCACAGCCATTGAGCAAGAAGAATCTATCGCTTACGGAGACATCTCACCTCGAGTCACACACACGGTCCACGATGGGAGCTGGACTGGGAAGTGTCAAGGACGCCCCTACGTTCCCTTCCCTGAGGTTTTTGAAGAACTGAAAATAGGGAAGAAATTGCAGATATCAAAACATAGCATTGAAAAAGAATCATCTTTTTTTAAAAAATAAAATTGTTTAGTGGCATTCCAGAACATGTATCTGGTGACAGACTTGTGCTTCGCAAACTTGAGTGCCCCTAGGAATCACCTGGGGATCCTATTAAAATGCATATTAGGACTCAGGAGATCCGAAGCGAGGCTAAAAGGGGTGTAGGTCAAACAGGCTCCCAGGTGGTGCTGCCGTGGCCCGCCGGCCACACTTTGCAGGAAGCTGTCGGCAGGCTCTGTCAAATGTTACATTTCGTGATGGAAACAGCCTGTTTCAGCCTTGTCCAGTCCAGTCGCCACTAGCCACGCGCGACTATTGAGCCCTCGAAATGTGGCTAGTGAACTACAGAATTGGGGCTTAAGTTTTGTTGTTGATTAATTTACACTCAAACACCCACACGTGGCTCACTGCCACCATTATTGACAGCACTAGCATAGACCCCCTAGTAGAAACCTAGCATAGGTAAGAGGGTCTGAAGTCCTGTTGGGGTGGAGGAGTGAGCAGAATTAAGAAGCTCTAGCTGATTCTATTTTTTTATATATTTTTTAATGCTTATTTATTTTTGAGAGACAGAAAAAGACAGAGTGCCAGTAGGGGAGGGGCAGAGAGAAGGAGACACAGAATCTGAAGCAGGCTCCAGGCTCTGAGCTGTCAGCACAGAGCCCGATGTGGGGCTCAAACTCAGGAACCGTGAGATCATGACCTGAGCTAAAGTTGGATGCTTAACCAACTGAGCCACCCAGGCGCCCCCATACTGCGATTTTAAAAGTCACATGTCCAGGCGTGTACCCATGGCAAACTTCTTTTCATCTGAGTCACATGATTTTCTTTAGATGACAGTGCCCAATTAGAGTCCTCTTTACTGCTTTGATCTTTACATGGGTGTGTTTTTATACAATGAAAATACAGCAGAACACAAATGGTGCAGCTCAGGGAGCATACTTTGTGATAAAGACCTACCAAAAAAATACCTGCCCCATTTTTTCTGGGCCTGGATTTACCCATTCTTCTTCCTTTTCCTGTTCTAAAATTATAAAGAGGGACAAATATCCAGCAGTTGTTCGCCAAAGAATGGATTTTTTTTTTTAAAAAGGGATGTTCTCTTGGTTACTATGGATTTTGCTTCTGTTCAGTTATAAATGAGTGAGAACACTCGATTATTCTTTTCTCACAGAGGCTCTTTTTCCTCGGTGGGAGCGAACCCGAAATTTTGGAGCTACACACGTAGAAAATGCCCAGAAATCTTGTCCTAAATCATAAACATTACTGAAACAGTAGTTAGTCCAAATAAATGTTGGAATAAATCTGCTAATGCCTTTTAAAACTACAACAAAGTCAAGTCGGACTTCCAGTGACACCATGATGGGCATTTAACCTTATTGATGTTTCCATTTACTTAGAGTCTGAAAATTCAAATAATTTCCCAGGGAGAGTGGCACCAGAAGTGTCGGTACCCATTCTTTCAATTTGAGGAAAATGAGAGAAAACAGAAATCTTAACCAAATCATATTATGCTAGCATTGTTTCTCAATTTTGGGCTCGGTTTATCCCAACCAGTAATTCATTTGACAGCAGGGTTTTTTTTTTTTCCCAATAACAGCTTCATTGAGGTCTAATTCCCATACCATACACTTTACCCATTGAAAGTGTACAATTCACTTGGTGTTTAATATCTTTGCATAGTTTGCAATTTTCACCACACTCAATTTTAGAACATTTCTAGCACCCCCGAAAAAAGAAACGCTATTCCATTAACAGTGTCATCCCATTTTCCTCCAAACCCCCATATATCCCCCCCCCACAAATATCTTAACTTTTAAGGGACTGATTGGTTAACTCATTTCCTAATAACAAGAAATAACCTGTCACGGCTGCCCTTCTGGACTCTTGATGTTTGCTGCTAACCGGAGAACGACACTGCATGCTCGATATTCCTCTTCGTTTAAAAAATACGTGTGTAGTTATTTGTTTCCTTTGAACAGCTGCTCCCAACCAAATCCTAAAATAGATGTTGGCACATGTCTGCTAAAAAGGCAGTTTAACAACATAAGCGTTCCCTGGATCTAGCAAAACATAACCTGTCGAATTTAGGTTCACTGCAGTTACGACCCCGTGGCAGTTATCTGTCCTACTTCGGCGTCGATTTGCATTTTATGAACATTTTTACCTCTCGGTGTACCTTGAAATTGATTATAGAACCAGCCATATATATGCAGCTCAGGGTCAGAAGGAAAAATATGCCAGCCCTTTCTGCTTCGTGAAAAATCAACCATTTAAATATATATGGCAAAATAAAATGTGTTGCGACATTCTTTTTTCTTTTTGGACATGTCTTTGTAATAAAAGTGCTGTTTTATTAGGTGATAGAACACAGCCAGCCAGTGAATTACATGCCATTTTTCACTGTGGGTTCTTCCCTTAACTCCTACTTGCACTGCATTTTGCAAAATGCATTTTATCTGGGATGGAATGGTACCTTTTTAATAATACTAATGTGATTTCCTCACATTGGAGAGAAAATATATTACTTGTATTGTCGAGGCTTGAAGCTTATACCCTAAAAATTTTAAATCAATGTATCAATATTTTATATTATCCTTGGATACATGAAATGAAAGACAGATTTAAACCCGATTCAGTGGTGAATGTAGGATCAGAATGAAGTGGTTCACCTCTAGAACTGGAGGAAAATAATCATATGATAAATCATATTACCACAGCACTCTACAGTGAGTCTATAAATTCAGAAAGGAGAAAATCTACAAAGAACCCACTGTAGGTAGTTGTAGCTTTTACTTATAGAAAAATAGCACTTTTTATGGGGGTGAAACGTGTGTGTGCGTGTGCGTGTGTGTGTGTGTGTGTGTATCCATCCTCCACATCCACAGGAAGTTTAGCTATTTTGTCACATTTATACTCTATTCTTTCACTATGAACTGTAGAAATGTATAGAAAATATTAGCCTTCTCTGCCTGCATATCCTTGCAGAGGCTGAGGGGTCATTTAAAATTCAGTGCCTTTATAGGTCCTCCATAGAATTGCCTCAGTGACTTCTGAATCGAATCCAAAGCCTGGAAGAGATGTATACTGCACACTTCGCTTTTGGACACTGTAATTTTTTTGTTGCTTTTTATTAGCACAGCATAAAAGTGCCCAGTGTTGCGTTTATGCTAATATTTATTACTACATGTAAAAAAGAAATCACAACCAATTTCAAGAAATTAATACAAATACAGAAAATGGATTCTTCCTCTCCTCCCCAAAACCATTTATTCTACTCTCAGCTTCATACGAGGTCAGCGGAAGTAAATAATCCATGAGAAATACTCTTATTTAGAGGGACTGTTTTTCCCATTCAAATATAAAGATCTCCCTGACTTGAAAACCACGCAAGGATGACAACAATAAGAAATACGTTTAAAGTCAGCTAAACTCCACTTTCTGCCAGACATAAATATCTTCTCTGTGAAATACGGTGCTGTTTTCTCTGTTTTAGGCTATCATTTTTGTAGAATGTAGCCACATCTCCTGACTAATGACAAGTGGAAAGTATAATACAATATTTACCATTTCGTTGCTACGTTGCATAAATATTTAATTGGCGTTGCAGATGTCACTTGCTTTTACTTTAGTGCTATTGAGAGCAGTCTGTTCTCAGAGACATATCTACACACGGGGTGGGGGGCGTGAAAGAAAACGTAACTGGCATAGATTTGATTTTTTTAAAAACTTGATAGATTGCTAGGAGTTTGAGGAAGGAATTCATCATAAAACCTTCACATTCTGTTGAATCTGTATTCAAACAAAGGTCTCATCCTATAGTGTAACAGGTAAAATAAAAGTCAAATACCTATAGATTCTCAATTTATTGTCTCTACGTACCCTACGAATGTCTACCGACGCCTCACACCTCGTCTTTCTTCCTCAAAAGTAAGGTCCAATGGTTTGTTAGTGCTTTGTAATGTGACGCCAGGACAGGAAGTGGTCCTTCACTCATCCATCCATCACTCATTCAATATGTATTTGTGGAGACGCTGTGACAGATACAGAAGCGAACAAGATCTCACGGTCCTCGTCCTCTTAGAGATTGTATCTCAGGACGTGCAAACTGTGAGAACTTAATTAGCATCATGAGAACTGCTTAAAAAGGAGAAATGTAGGGGACTAGAGACTGCAAAGAAGGCAGGAGTGACTGGGTCTGAGCTTTAGAGAAAGGTTTTCCTGCTAAAGCCTGAATAGTAAGTAGGATTATGTGTTTAGACATACACTGACGTATGGGCAAGTTGGAAGTGTGGCCGCATAACCCAAATGTAGCCCCAAAAATCAGTTTCCAGGAATACTAAAAGCAATATTTTGTGATCTAATAAAGATAAAATCGAGATGTGTCTGAGGACCAAAAAGCGATGATATTCATTTGTTTTCTTTGTTGAGTCAGCGTAGCTAGGAGCCCGTCTTCTACTTAACCAGGAAAATAAATGCTACCTTGGAAAATTGGGGCAACTTGATTTAAAATTGCCACAAAGGGGCGCCTGGGTGGCTCAGTCGATCAAGCCTCTGACTTCAGCTCAGGTCATGATCTCACTGCTCGGCTCATGAGTTCGAGCCCCGCGTCAGGCTCTGTGCTGACGGCTCAGAGTCTAGAGGCTGCTTTAGATTCTGTGTCTCCCTCTTTCTCTGCCCTCTCCCTTGCTCGCACACATGCGCGCTCTCAAAAATAAAAGAAAAACATTTTCAAAAAAATTTTTTTTGTTGGGGCGCCTGGGTGGCTCAGTCGGTTAAGCCTCCGACTTCGGCTCAGGTCAGATCTCATGTTCGTGGGTTCGAGCCCCGCGTCAGGCTCTGTGCTGACAGCTAGCTCAGAGCCTGGAGCCTACTTCCGGTTCTGTGTCTCCTTCTCTCTCTCTGCCTCTCCCCCTCTCATGCTCTGTCTCTCTCTCTGTATCAAAAATAAATAAACAAAAACATTTTCAAAGAATTTTTTTTGTTAAAAATATTGCCAAAAAAATTTATGGTCTGTTTGTTTTCCTCCTTTAATTTTATTTTGTGTTTTTTAAATTACTTTTTAATGTTCATTTACATAACAAATATACATACTTGAAGAGTTTTGTTTGTCAAGTATGCCCGAGAGATACTTATAACCCTGTTAAAAGAAATGGTATCTGTGAGTTCTTTCTAAACATCCCCACGTACTCTATTAATCTCTTTTGAAGAAATTTAAGAGACATGTGTGTTTGCTGTATGTCAAACGTTCTTGGGAAATGAGAATCACATTGCTCTGCTTTTGATAACCACAGAGGTCAGCCTGTCCCATGACTGTTATTGAGTTGAACCTAACAGCCACACCTTTGAGGCCCTTCCGTTGTGCATTTTAAGTACATCGCAAACAGAATCAAAGAACAATTATGTTTTTATCTAGACCCACTTCTGTATACTAAGATGGTTTTTGAGATAAAATTCAGTGTTTTAAATGATAAGACCTTCCAGTCTTGCCTCTACCGGTTGGATTTCATCACGGGTCGTGTGTTCAGGTTTTCAAAGGCAGAATTTAGGGCTCTTCTCCCAGCGGTCTTCATTGGAAGGGTGACAGGATGTTGGCTGGCTACATCCCGAAATCGTCCTTTCTCCCTAATACTTGACCCACAGACTGATCTTTCCATCTGCCTTCACTTGTGAGCTCTTTCTCCCCTTCATCACTTTTCTTAAAAAATATTTTTCATGTTTTTATTTTGTTTTTGGGAGAGACAGTGCAAGCACGGAAAGGGCAGAGAGAGAGAGAAGGGGAGACATAGAATGTGAAGCAGACTCCAGGCTCTGAGCTGTCAGCACAGAGCACAGTGCAGGGCTCGAACTCATAGACCGTGAGATCAGGACCTGACCTGAAGTTGGATCCTTAACCGCCCAAGCCACCCAGGCGCCCCATCATTTAATAGGCCTCTGCCCCTAAAGCAGAGAAAGCGTTCCAGGCACTTTCCTACATTTCCTGGAACTCTAGAAGGCTATCCAAGACTATCTTGAAGATCACCGCATGTGTTTCTAGAATGTGGGTTCCTTCATTGTGGAAAAAAAGTGATACAAGTACTTTTGCATCTTGCATATTGGAATTTGGTTTTCATGGGCTTTTCCTTGTCATTATTACCAAATATCACAGTCAATTGAATTCTACTAAGTTTAGCAAGTATTGAATTTCTCTCCAAAACACTGAAGGCGTAAGACGTAATCTTTACCACAACGATCTCACAGTCTTCTGTGGAAAACTGTAATGTCAAATCCGCGTTATCCCATTACGGCATGCTTTCAGAACCCTGATTTTCAACGTAGACCCTCAAAGCAGGAAGATCTGAGTTTTGAACCACCTCTGTCACTTACCAGCTCTATAATCCTGAGCAGGGAACTTCCCCTCCATAAATTTGAATTTCCTCATCTGTGTAGGTAGGGAGTAATAGTACAGCTCTTGGAGATGTTTAATGAAATAATGAATGTGCCTGATAGAGTATAGGTGCCCAGTTACCTTTAGCTGATATTATTGTTCCTTATAGCAACGTAGTAAATCAAGTATTATTATCCACACTTTTTAGAAAGAAAAACATAGGCCCAGAAAATCAGTGGTTTGTCCTGTGGTCAAGACAGTGTGTATTTAAAGAGGGTGTATAGCCCAGGTCTTTTTATCTTGATTCTGAGACTTTTCCCCACCGTATTGCAGGGAATTGTTTCTCACAGAGATTTAAGAATTTAAAGGTGGTACATGGACCGGAGAGCATAAATCAGACTGAACAACAGAATAAGCAATGTATTCCTTTCTTTATTTTTACCCCATCGTATCTGACTCTGTCATAAAGTAGCTCTTCACAGATGTCAGCACGTCGTGACGTGTGTCTTTAATACTCCTCTTCCAAATAAGGAACACTTTTGTTGGCTCTCATTTCTACGTAGATTTTAATAACATTGCTTATGCTGTATTCCATTTATTCTTATTGTTGTCTTCTATTTGTATCAGGAGATAATGTTTTTTCCTTTAAGGTGATGCTATAAAATATTCTCTTAAAATAAATGTATTAAAAATTTTAAGCTAATCCTCTCCTGGAAGAAATAAATATGTAAATGTAAAACTGTTATGAAAAAAAGACATAGATGGTTGACAATTATATCATAAAGGTGATAGGCACATTTTTAAAAAATGTATAGGAATCCTTGCTGAGAAGACTAATATTATTGTAGGTCCCCTTCTTTGATTGTGCCTCTTTAAAAAAAATTTTTTTCAGGTTTGTTTATTTTTAAGAGACAGCGTGTGAGTGGGGGAGGGACAGAGAGAGGAAGACACAGAATCCGAAGCAGGCTCCAGGTTCCGAGCTGTCAGCACAGAGCCTGACACGAGGCTCGAGCCTATGAACCATGAGATTGTGACCTGAGCCGACTGAGCCACCCAGGTGTCCCCATTGGTTGTGCCTTTTAATTTCATTCTAGATCCTTAATCTTTTCACTAACCACATTTGTAGTTTAACAAGCTAACTGCGTGATGTGGTCAGTGAGCCTGTGTAGCATTTGTACATTAAAACCTAACCATATTATTTCAGTCATTTCAGATCATTACAAGTTTTACCCTTATTTTCTATTTTTAGAGTCAAGCTATTTTTGGATGCTTTTTACTTCTTTCAAAAAATTTTTTTATCATCTTAGAAAGGCATCACAGAGAGAGAAGCAATGCATGTTCCAAGTGAGAAAGTGGGCCACTTATTTTTAGGAAAGGAGTATGAGACCACCACATACAACGGCAGGTTGACGGTGTAAGGCGGCATCCTGGGGCTCAGAGATAACACTCTCTTTGTGTTTCGCTTTGAAGGAAATGTCCACAAATGCTTCATAAATATCCATTAGTAATCATTAGGATAAGTTCACAACTAAGGAAACCTGCTCCCCAAGTCAGCCCAGATTAATGGGAGCATCTCAAACACTGGCTTCCTAGGATCCGTTCCCACCTGCGTGATGACATGAATTGGTCAAGGAAGACTGATAAGATCCGTCAAAGTTACCGTCATGTACTAGGTGCCTCACGGGCTGAAGTAGACTCCACGTCACTCTGCAGAACTCGTGAAGGTCCACAGTGACTACAGCTTCGTTGATGAACAATTGATGAACAGCACGCTACATGAGCTGGTCGTACCTAGATTCCTGAAGGGTCATTGATTTTGTTTCAGGTTGCTGCTCGACAGCTATGCGCGAGCACGTGCACACACACGCACACAAATCATATTTTCCCTCTTTTGGAGAAGTGGACTATTTTGGAGTGGATGTTTTCCTGGATTTTTCCATAATTAAAAAATTTTTTAGTGTTTAATTATTCTTGAGAGAGAGTGTGTATGAGCAGGGAAAAGGCAGAGAGGGAAGGTGACATAGAATCGGGAGCAGGCTTCAGGCTCCGAGTTGATGAGGGCCAGAGCTCGAACTCCGGAACTGCGAGATCATCTCCTGAGCCGAAGTTGGATGCTTAACCTACTGAGCCACCCATGCGCCCCTGGATTTTGCCATATTTTAATAGAACAGTTTTCCTCTAGGAATCTCCATGTCCCTAGTAGTCGGGTCTTTTAATAATGAGGAGTAAAGAGTCTTAAACTTTCAAAGAATTAATTTTCAGGTCTATTCTACTCCCTTTACCAAAAAGTCAGAATAAGCCAAAAAGAAAAGTTTTATGTTTAAGTAGATTATTAGCGTATGTACACATCGGTTACAGAAAAGTAGGATATAGCTCTTAAAGCTACTATGGAAGAAAGGAATCCGGATGAAAATTGAGGCAGAACAACAGGCTTTGGACTGATGAGTAGATCCATGGGCTTCAATGGCAAAGCTGCTAACAACTGTCACTAATGAATCCTCTGTTACATACATTTCATGATAGCAGCAAGGTCAGTGTATTGGCATGCTGGGAACGGTCCTTAAATCATGTAAATGATTTCATTGTGTATTTTGAATGCTCTTGAAATGGGTTCTCTTGCCACTTTCCTTAATGCTGACAACTGTTCCCTCAAAGATTATCCAGTTGATTGATAATGACTGGCCCTGAACCATAATGGTGAACACATTCTCTCCATGAGATTGGGGACTAAACGCTTCTTTCGTTCAGAAGACAGAACCTGCACATGAGAGAAAACGAATGCAACATTGGGAAAACTGTCTGTTTCCGAAGTCCTGATTTCATTCCCTTGGTGACAGACACAACAGCTTGGTTTTCATAAGCCCCGTCAGCTTCATCATTGGCCGTCGGCGGATGGCTCCGGTAACTGTCCGCTCAATGGCACCCTTCAACATGTCACACTGAATCGGCGTTGTTAGGAAAGAAAACCAGTGCAATGAAATTTAGAAGTGAAATTTTCAATACCCACTTCATTTGTAAAAGAACGTGAGTCTAATACTCCGTCAAATCTACGTAACTAAAATCACTGTCCCCTCAAGACATGCTGAGTTCCAAAGGGAGCATACCTTCCCATTGATGACATAATGCCAAAACCAGAATAGAAGGGAAGAATACACAGCATGGACATAAAGTATCAGCAGCCATTCCTTGTCTCCTCCCCCCCCCAAGAAAAACCTGTTAGTCTACATAAAATCCATGATTTTAATACATTATCTTCTAATACTCAGAGGAACTTGCTACCTCAAGTGTTATTAGTTCCTTTGAATATCAAAATAGCCTATAGTTGGGAAAATTCCTTTCTTCCTAATGACAGCCTGAATACATATTAATATGAAAGCTTTCCAAAAATACTGATTTTTAAGTGATCATATTTGAGATGGATAGATGTATACAACCATGTTTGAGCAACAAGATACAGACTGTTGGAATCATATTAGACTTAGAAAGCTAATAACAAATAATAATGGATTAGAATGCCAAAACATTGCCTAACACACTCCCTCAACATGTATATGAACACAGCAGGAAATCCAAAACAAAAGCTAATTTATGGAAAACTATGTATTCCTAATGACAGTTCAGACCAGTAGGGGTCCAAGTTACAAACTGCTTCTTTACACGAGATGCTTTCATTTCACATCGAAAGCCGGGCTGTATCCTGTAAGCATGAATCCAATCAAATCATCACCCTGTACTCAAGTGGATTTTTCTTGTCTTGTCCTGTAACATCTAATGTTACACCGAGGTATATACATGTGCGCTGTGTATATTTACGTATTCGTTAAATGGAAACAAAAACGGATGAAATGTCGCCTTCAAAACCCAAGCTACCAAGGGAATTGTGTGCACGACGTGGGAGTGTGACCCTCTGCCATTTTATATTCACAATTCTAATATGTTGCACTCTCATTGATGCTGGATGATTTTGCCTCTACTCAATGATGTAGCCTAAATATTTCTATTTTAAAACATACTGACCTATCAAAGAATTTAAATCTGGAAGAGACCTTAGAGTGTAAGCTCTTCAGATACTTACATAAGCGGGAGATGTATGCCTCAGAGACTGGCCGAGGTCCCACAGGTGGGTAGAGCCCAAAATGACACGGGGACCCAGTTCTCTCTTAATCCAAAGGCTCCACGAGACGCCACAGGCAATATGCGTTGAAAACTGTGCTCTTCACTACAAAAGGTCAGATTCTGATTTTCTTTTCCTGCCACTTCCGATAACACGTTCTTAATGAATCTCTTCGGAAAGAGTCTTTGGAGGAAAACACGCTATGCTGGACGTGAGGCGAGCTACAAGAAGGGGGAACCTCAGACCTCAGCCTGCTTAGATGGACTTCGAAGGTTCTGGAAGTCTAAACAAAACTGAATTGCAGACAGTTTCAGGATGATATTTTTTAAGTCTGTTTTTCTTACCAGATTCTGGTTCTCACATTACCTCTTTTTTTTTTTTTATGGTCTTTGGAGGAATGTTTACTTGATCGTGTAATATTAAACAGCATTTAGCCAATAATAGCAGGCGTGCTAAAAACTATACTCTAAGTTGCCAAAACCTCAGAGCGTTACCCTTCAGGGGTCTGGTGGTCTAAGCTATGTTCGACTCTCTGATGGCAAGGGTGCCAGCTTCTGTGTTCGCCCCACAGCGTCCCCTGTAATTTGCTCCAAGGTCCTGGCAGATTGCTGGACTATGTCACCAGCTGCCACCCCCCGCTCCTTCCCATCCATAGTTGGCAGTATCCGAGAGCACAATCATGCCAGTAGAAATAATAGTAGCTGTGATAACAACTTCAGTGGCACAGTCCCCAGAGACAAGATCGAAATCTGGCACCTTCTCTCTCAACATGGAACTAGAAGTGGCCCTGAACTTGCCACTTGGTGGTATTTTAATTACACATTTTGGTTTCAAGTGTTCCACATGCTGGCTTTTAGGGATCAAACTAACATATGTTGGTTAAAAACAATGGCATGCCCCTTTTTTCTATGGGGAAGAGGTAAAATAACTATAATATCATAGATCGCTTTCATCTCCATCAGCCGTGAAAGGTAGAAGGAATGTATGCTATAATTTAGTTCACTCAAATGGCCTTTGAGGCTGAAAGAAAATGTCTTCATAAAATTTCACTAATAATTCTTTACTCAAATATGGTCTCAAAATTATTTCAATTAATGAGGTTCTTTTTCGTTGTTGGTTTTTTTTGTTTTGTTTTGCTTTTGTATATTTTTGAGAGAAAGAAAGAGAGCAAGCAGGGGAGGGCAGAGAGAGAGGGAGACTCAGAATCTGAAGCAGGCTCCAGGCTCTGAGCCATCAGCACAGAGCCTGATGTGGGGCTTGAACCCACAAGCAGTGAGATCAGACTTGAACCAAAATCAGACTGTTAGCCAACCAACTAAGCCACTCAGGTGCCCCGAATGAGGTTGTTTTTTTTCCCCTAACATTAGCTGGGAAAGCCAACCTTAAAAAACAACAACTGAGAGATTATAGAATGGATTTTTTAATTATATAAGAAATATTTCATTGTAAGCATCTTCAGATTGGTTATAATCTAATAATACCACAAGACAACCTAAAAACATACAGTCTGAAGTCGACGATTTGACTGTTGGTAACAGCTTGCTCTGGTGACTGCTGGCTTACCACCCATGTGAGTGACTCCTAGAGATGACAGTCATGATTCTTTTTTTATCATCGACTTGGGTGATGTTATTAAAAATGTGCTCATTATCGTGGCTCTGTCAGTTGGGCATCTGACTTCGGCTCAGGTCATGAGCTCACAGTTTGTGGAGTTCCAACCCCACTTCGGGCTCTATGCTGACAGCTCGGAGCCTGGAGCCTGCTTCAGATTCTGTGTCTCCGTCTCTCTCAGCCCCTCCCCTGCTCGTACTCTGTCTCTCTCTCTCAAAAATAATAAACATTAAAAAATCTTTTTAAATATGCTCATTATGTTTTAGGATGACAAATGATAGCTATTACAACTAATTTAAAAAGACTGGGAAATCATCTTGGAAATCCGTATTCTGCCCTGAGAAAAAGCTTCTTCCTACTGTTCACAATCTCAGAGGCTCTGGCTGTCACCCCTGTCTCTCAGGAACCAGTTTAGCCACAGAGATCCAGGCTCTAAGGTCAATTTTAAGCAAAATATTGAAAGCTCTGAATTATATATTAAACTTTTCCCTTAATGATCCTATTTTTTCATACCTAAAATCCCATCACTTACTCCCTTTCTTCCCAAACTCATCTCTCCTTTTCCCCTCAGAGTGCTTGTTTTATCCCCCAGCTGCAAAGATTCGTGTTTTCTTGGAACTCCCCACACCTCACACTGCAGAAAGGAAAAAAATCTATTCAAATAAAAAGTGAGAGGTTTCAGGTGAAATACACTACCAAGGATTTAGGTGGTGCAGTTCTCAGTTCCGGAAGGCTTCCTGAAGCAATTCCATGTCGACTAGACCTCAGGGTGTCAGTTAAGAGTTGATCAGACAGACCTGTGGGGGCGGGGGGGGGGGGGCACATCCGGGAAACCAGGAACCATGGGAACAAAGGCACAGAGGCAGGGACTTGAAGGGCATGATTTAAATGGTAGACAAGCCAATCTGGCCAGTTCATGGGCTCTGTGCAGAGCTTCTGCACCTTTAAAACAACTCCCCATTTCCCCTTACCCGTCACCCCTGGTGACCACCGTATAAATTTGACGACTTTAGATACCCTTTATATATGAAAATCAAACAGTATTTGTCTTTTCGTGACCGGCTTATTTCACTTACCGTAAGGACCTCAAGGTCCATCCATGTCGTACCGTGTGGCAAGATGTCCTTCCTTTGGGACACTGACTAACCTTCCATGGTGTGGTCGACCACATGTTCTGTATCCAGACTTCTGCTGACGGGCCCTTGGGACGCTGGTGCCCCTGGACTGCTGTGGATAGTGCTGCTAGAGCAGGAATAGGCACACTGCTCTTCACAGCCCTGCTTTCAGTTCTTTTGAGCTGTTTACCCCCAGGTGGGATTTTGGATCATACGGTAGTTCCAGTTTTCATGGTTCTGAGGAGGCGCCCTAGCGGTTTCCAGAGAGATTGAACCGTTTCACAATCTCAGCAGCCATGCACAAGGGCTCTAATTTCTCCGCATCCTCACCAAGGCAGGTCATGATGGTTTAAACAAATCCATTTGGGACAGTCATGAGCTGACAGTCCTGACCCCAGGACGTGAATTTTCTCATCAGATTGCTTTCCTTCCGACACACAAGAGAAGCCTTTCCGCACTCGTCCGTCCACCTCCTGTCTGATGAAGCCGCTTCCCCTTCTGCACTGGGATCTCTCCTACCCGAGCATCCAGGAGCCTTGTAGAGACAAGCCCCCCAAGCAACAATTTGGGGAAGGCGAAAATACACATTCGTCACTTTTGCTATGTGTTAGATGAACTGCTTTTAAATACATATTTTCGTTTTTTTAATGTTTTTTTTAATTTTAAGAGAAGGAGAGCCAGAATGTGAGCGGGGGAGGGGCAGAGAGAGAGGGAGATAGAATCCAAAGCAGGCTCCAGGCTCTGAGCTGTCAGCACAGAGCCCGATGCGGGGCTCGAACTCATGAACTGTGAGATCATGACCTGAACCTAGGTCAGACACTTAACTGACTGAGCCCCCCAGACCCCCAGACTAAAAATTTTAATTTAAGTGGAATATACACTTTGAAAACTATACAGATCGTAAGTGAACACACCAGTGGGACCACCAGCCAGGTAGAAAAATAGAATCTTACTGGCATTCCCCAAGTACCCTATGGCCTTTTCCCAACCGTTACCCAGCCCCCCTCTCTAGAGGTAATCATTCTGGTGGCTTTTGTTCCTACCAGTTAATTTTACCTGCTTCTG
Organism: Suricata suricatta; assembly: GCF_006229205.1. Classification (NCBI taxonomy): domain Eukaryota; kingdom Metazoa; phylum Chordata; class Mammalia; order Carnivora; family Herpestidae; genus Suricata; species Suricata suricatta. The sequence continues at coordinate 12,755,872 of NC_043700.1, forward strand.
AACTTCATACACACTATTACACAATGTTCATGGTTTTCTTGTGAATGAGTTCTCTTGCTCAATATTGTGTTTGTGAGATTTATCCATATCGTTGCATCTGGCAATGCCTTATTCATTTACGCTGGTCTGTAGGATTCCTTGTATGACTACATTATAATTTGTTTATCCTCTTTCCTGCGGGCAGACATCTGGGTTTCCAGTTTACGGCGATTACAAATAATGCTTCTGAGAACATTCTTGTTCATGCCTTTTGGTGCCATGTGTATATATATTTCTATTGGTTACAAGGACAGACATTTGTAGGCCAACTGAGGAATTAACCATTTCTAAGATTTTTTAATACAAAATACGGTCTAATTCCAAGCAAGCAATGTACAAATGTTTTTGCAAAATGCTACTGTCTTCAGTAGGTAAGCCTCTGATACTTAGAAGCCAATTTCAACAAACAGATGACTCCTGACTGTATGTGCTGTTAACAAAGAAATTAACAATTTGCGTTAAAGTTTTTTTTTTTTCATTTCTCTAATGTGAATGCTTGGTTTTAATTCAGAATAATTCAGATAAGGAAAACAGCACAGTATAAGAGCAGGAGTCCTGAAATTGGGTCGAGATCTCATATCATGAGTCCTCTTTTTGTGCTAACTTTTTATAAGACATTAGGTAAGTCACTAACCCTCTCTCTGCTTGTGTTTCACTCACAACAGGGATAATGACCCCCATCAGGCAGCACGTTATTAGAAGATAATAGACATCAAAGTATTTTAAAATGTAAAAAACCCACTTGAGCAAACATACAGTTATTGCTGCCATTCATGAATTCTGTTCTTCCTCGAATAACATGTTAGATATGAATCCAGCCCCGACCTCTCATTAAGACCACCCGGAAATATATGGAGATAGCAATATAAAATTGTGAAACATGATATCAGAAATACGTTTTTAAGATTAAGTTTAAGACTTTTAAGACTTTCTAAGTTAACCAGAATAGCCCATTGTTAATTCCATCATTATCTTATTAACTATAAATTTTCCTTCTCAAAAAGAATATAGTACAGTGAAAAGTACTTGTACAGACCTGAAACACAAATGATATTCCATATTTTTAAATGTTTTTTTAAATTTATTTTTGAAAGTGAGAGACAGTGTGAACAGGGGTGGGTCAGAGAGAGAAGAATACCGATTATGAAGCAGGCGCCAGGGTCTGAGCTGTCAGCACAGAGCCGGACATGGGGCTCGAACCCACGAATCATGAGATCATGACCTGAGCTGAAGTCAGATGCCTAACTGACTGAGCCACCCATGCGTCCCAGTAACGTTCATTATTAATATCCTTGCCCATCCTCTCCTGCCACCAGATACTGTCTCTGCCTTCAGTTTTCTAGATCTGGTAGAAGACATTATCTAGCCTGCAGCCCCCACAGAAGTCACATTTTACCTCCTTCTATGTGGATTTTCACATTCCACTGCCCCCTGGTAGAAGAGAGGACGGGCATATTGCGGAATGCCCATCATCAGAAGGCCTGGGTTTAAGGGCAAAGTCCACTGTTGACCTCCGTGAAACCTTAAACTCTCAAAAAGCCTCAATTATCAGAATGCCTGGGTGGCTCAGTCCGTTACGCATCAGACTCCTGATTCGGCTCAGGTCATGATCTCACAGTGCTATTTGTGAGATCGAGCCCTGCATCAGGCTCTTTGCTGATGTCGAGGAGCCTGCTTGGGATTCTCCCTCCCTCTCTCTCTCTCTCTCCCTCTCCCTCTCTCTCTCTCTCTCTCTCTCCCCCTCTCTCTCCCTCCCTCCCTCTCTCCCTCTCTCCCTCCCTCCCTCTCTCCCTCTCCCTCTCCCTCTCCCTCTCCCTCTCCCTCTCTGTCTGCCCTACCCTGCTCACTTGCGCACTCTCTCTCAAAAGTAAACTTTTTTTTTTAAAGCCTCAGTTTTTTCAGATGTAAAGTGAAAAAATAGTAGGTTTTCAGGGGAGTCTTTGTGAAGATTAAGAGAGATAAAGCAGGCGAAGCAGTAGCACACATTTGTTACATAATACGTGTTCAGTGAGTGTTTTCTGTATACTTCATCACCATGTTCTCACACCAACACCAAGACCACTGTCTGCCATATGGGTGCCGCTGACAGCTCCTCGCAGAAGCCATCTGCCCAGCGGGTGAGGGACTCAGTAGATCCAGGCCCCCAGCCGCTTCTTGACACCCTCCCCTTACCAGGTCATGCATAAACCAAGGATCGATCTTCCTGTTCATGAGTAGTGGCACCAGACGCCTTCCTGTGCGTTCCGACCTGCTTTCCAGCTCAGGCCTTGATGGATTAGCTCATCCTTTCTTACTTGCCTGTGTATGTGGCTTCACTGACTTTCCCTTTATTTGCCTGCCAAGGCTTCCCACTGAGTTTTACTCACTAGCGCTCAGTAATTACTATGGCATTTTGGACTTTTATGAGTTCGCTGCCTCTGTCTTCACCTCTCTCATTTTTGGAATCAGTCTTTACAAACAAACTCCCTGTATTTGTATAAAAATCTCAAGGTGCGCATAAGGAGTGTCAAGAACATCACTAACTACCAAACACCTGAGATCTTCAAAGTACATAAGACCCCAAGACCTAACAACTTGTGGGTCTCTGTTTTCAGTGTGATTTTAAACAAGATATAATAGTAGTGGGTATGGTTCTCATTATATAACATCTTAAGTAGGACTGGAATTGCATTTTATTGAGGTTTTCTGCAAGAAAACTATATATAATAAAGCTCTTGTCCATCTGGCAAAAAAAAAATAAAATAAAATAGCTCTCCAAACACAAACATAAGATTACTTTCTAATATTGGACATCTGTGAAGATTCCGTGGATTTTCCCCCTTCTTCAAAGTCTGTTAAAACCAATAACATAAGCAAATCTATCATTCACGAAGACTTCCTCTGTTACATAAAAGCTCACAATGATGATAAATTATTTTGTCTAGAAACTTCGACCCTTTCGGAATATTTATCACTGGTATGCTGAAGTATGTCTGTCAAACCTTTTCCCATATGCAGAAATAGTCCCCATTATTTTATTCAAAAATTGCTGAAATATCTGAAACCTTGAAAAATGTATGAAGTGATAAATGTTTAGAAAGCTCCTGACGTTTTGCCACTCAAACACTATGCAATCTAATGCAAAACGACACATGAAGCTATACCTCCTTACAAGGTGACAGTTTTTGAATTCAAGAATTCGATAACCTATATCTTAATCCTTGAAAAACCAGAGTTTGAAAGGAGTTGCCAGCAGATCATAATTCAAGGTGGGGGAGTATATACATTTGTTACACGTACACAGGGTCGACGTAGCTACGTGTGGATCTGTGTTTGCTGTGTTTCTTATGATCGTGTAATTTCATTTCAGGTATTGTTAACGAAAGAATGAGAAACTTGTAGAGTGCCCTCAAACTGTTGACTCTTTTAACTTTAATTATATATGATACTAGTGAACTTTTAAGTATTATTTTCATACACTTATATACTGTTTACTTTTCATATACTATTATGCTAATGCAGTCATTAATCACTTATTAATATATACCACTCTCTTCTTAGCCATTTATTTGTTTTATATTTATTAACTTTTCCTTTCAATCACTATATGTTCATCTACAACAGTGTTTTCTTAGGTTCTGAAACCTCAGAATGTAGATTTCATGTATTGGACAGATACTTACTAAGACCTCCTATGTATTGGGTGAATGAAAATGGCCTTGGAAGAGATGGTTGGCCCAGTTAGAGGCAGCCTCCCCACGTCCTTGGCGCCTACCATCTGAGTTGGGAATGGGCATCTTACGGTGGACGGAGAGCGTTACAGATGGAAGGGACTATAGGTTGAGAGCTACCATGGTCTGGTCAGGTGGCTTCATAGGGTTTGGAAGAGCACAGAATAAAGAAACAAAATACTAATGTCTTCGGCGCTGTCCTGATACGTATTAGGGGTCCATCGTATGCCGTCATAGACCTGTACTACCTAGAAAGTCCGTATCTATTAAGTAAGGTGGGTTTAACCAACCTCATTTTCTAAGTAAAATTAATGTGAAAAGTATTACATCATTTGTCCAAGGTTAAATCTGAGTTGAGGCTGAACCAAAATTCAATGACATCTAAACCCTCTTCTTGGGGCGCCTGGGTGGCTCAGTCGGTTAAGCCTCCGACTTCGGCTCAGGTCAGATCTCATGTTTGTGGGTTCGAGCCCTGCGTCAGGCTCTGTGCTGACAGCTAGCTCAGAGCCTGGAGCCTGCTTCCATGTCTGTGTCTCCTTCTCTCTCTGACCCTCCCCCTCTCATGCTCTGTCTCTCTCTCTATCAAAAATAAATAAAACATTAAAAAAAAATTTAAACCCTCTTCTTTCCGCTGTAATTGTGGTCCTGCAAATATTGCATACTTAATGAGGGCGTGCCTCTCGACTGTGGTAGTTGTCACACTATCTCTAACAATGTCTCTTAAACACTAGGTCTTTCTTCACCTCTCTGGTAAGTTCTAATATGTATCGTGAGTAAATGTCAAGTAATGTCAAAAAAAAAAAGTGTTTCTTGATATGGTAATAGGACCACAGCTGAGTTCTCCCTGGATATTTAGCCTCCTTAGGGATTAATTTGGAAACTATTCTGTGGAGTTTAGTTGAATATTAGCGGTCAGTATTACAGTGATCTGATAAATATTTCAAATGTATTAAGAAAAATAATAGAAAAATTTCAGATTCTACTGCATTTTAAATTTATAATTATAAAGTTTTCTAGTTATCCACTTTCTAAGTATTTTAAATAAAGAAAATTAGTAAACACATTCATAACACTTTTATGAATTTATAAGCTTCTCATACCCATGTGAGAAACTACATGAAATTACCTGACACATAACGTGTTGCATCATCCATGCCATTGTTTTAAGGGAATGTCATGAACTCATCTTAAACTTAGAATATGCAAGTATTACTCTATTTTTGTGCATCTACGTCCATTCTGATCATTTCATAGGCCAGCAAGTGTATCAGAGACCAATTTTACTTTTTACCTTAATCCAACTGAATAGCATCCTGTTTCTTGAGAATAGATAGATGTTGCAACAAAGTATTACACGTGTGCAAATGGCCTGGGGTCAAGCATGTTTGGCAGATTGCACTGCGGAGCCCTTTGCTTCTTCCCTCAGCCATGGTGAGGAGTGCAAGTCGGACAACGCAGAGCAGATAGGGATTCATTCCCAAGAGTTTTCTGGTACCAATATTGCATTGCTCCCTAAATTGCAATTGTGTGAGAGGCTGTTTGTGTGCTAATTTTTGTCCTGCAGTTTTCCGTAGTATTTCAGAACATGGAGATGGTAACACTGCACGTGAATCTTGTTACAAACATGCTTACTGTGGCTGTCCTCACTTAGAACAGACCTTTCAACAACTCGCATTCTTTACCCCCAGCGATGCATCTCTTTGGCCTCAACTGGCAGCTACAGCAGCCTGAAAACGACACGTTTGAGAACGGAAAAGTGAATTCTGATACTGCGCCAACAAATACTGTGTCCTTACCTTCTGGCGACAACGGTAAGAGAAAGAGCTACGTGCCGCGTGTGTTTCTTCTCATACCTCTTTCCCGTAAATGTATTTTTATCCGTGTCACATCCAGTTCTGTCTGGGAGAGGGAAACGATTTTGAAATGAGGATGTCATCTTTTAATGAGGGGTTTTTATTCATTCCCTTGGAAGATTGGAAGTTCACATTTTTATTACAGGAATAATATGATTTTCTGCCTTCTGATTTGATGGCTGGGCTTTTCTCACTTTCCCTCCTGCAATTGTGTATTCAGTTTTATTTTTAGTCTCTAAATAGGCTATAATTCAATATATCATCTCTCATATTATCTTGGGTATATTAAGGTTTTCTCATTCAACTAGCCTATGGAGTTAGAATACTAGATTAATTTTGTTATAAAAATTTTCAAATACAAAACACATTAAAGGATTAGAATTTATCAACCTTTCCTCGGCTTGCCCTTTCTATAAACCTTCAAAAGTTTGCAGTTTGGGGGCGCCTGGGTGGCTCAGTTGGTTACGCATCTGACTTCGGCTCAGGTCATGATCTCACGGTTTGTAAGTTCAAGCCCCGTGTTGGGCTCTGTGCGGACTGCTCAGAGCTTGGAGCCTGCTTCTGATTCTGTGTCTCCCTCTCTGTCTCTACCCCTCCCCTGCTTGCATTCTGTCTCTCTCTCCCTCTCAAAAATACACAAACATTTAAAAAAAAAAAGTTTGCACTTTGGGCTAACAGACTTTCAAAGCATTTCATTCTGAGTTAAAAACGGAATTTAAGAGGTTTGAGCATGCTTTATTTCGTTTTTCCTTATAACACCCAGGAAAATGTGTATATACATGAGTAGACTTATATTCTATATACCTATTATTTTGATACATGTGTGCTTGTATATATATATGTTTTGACACTTGGCATCCTCTGACTTTTACAAAATGCCTCTTCGTATCTCCAAACAACCAGATCAAGATACCTTTTTTTGGTCACGTAAATATAAAATCTGCCTTTAAGCAATTCCCAAGCTTTTCTTTCCCTTTGTTCCTTCTGATCTCATGTATTTGTATTCTGCTTTTGCATCAATTCTGTTCATCCTCACGTGGCTAGTTTTTTTGCAAGACTAGAAAGAAGCATTGTAGATTTATATATAACATAACATAACATATATTTGTTTATACTTGTGTATATGCTCCGATTTTCCATGTACCCATTCGCCAGGACTAACGCTTTGGTCATTTTTGTTCTGTTTTCTCATCTTCTGTTTTATTTAAACAGTAACAATTTATGACGTCTCTCTTCCTTCTTGGGGAGACAGAGGGGAATTTATAAGACGTTAGATTTTCATAGTAACAATAAATACCCTTGGCCCCACACCTGTATGAAGCCTTTTGATACAAAGTGCTCCAGGTTCCAAGAAACCGGAAGCTGGTGACTACTGAGTCACCTAAAGTGATTAAAACGGAAGGCGGGGGAAATTTCAGTTAAGTAAACAATCGCGTAATTTTCCATATACTGATAACACACATATGAACTGATCCAGTGACTGCACAGAAATTAAGAGTGTTTATTTTTGGTGTATGTAGACTGAAATGTAGCCGGCCTGTTAAAGTCGATGGTTTCTATAAAAATGGGCCCAATGGCACTTAACGAACCACACAGGTAGAGAACTTTTTTTTACAGACTCAAGAAATTAGACTAAAGAGGAAAAGGCTTATTATAGACATGTTTTATTTTACTACATCCTGACCTTTCATTATGCTTAAAATGAGAACAGAGCGGGGCTAATTAGTTTCACAGAACTCAGAAAGCAGCATCCTGACGAGGCTGCGGGCTGGAGGGGTTCCCACAGCCGGTGCGAGCCCCCGGTATTGGGCCAGAAATCCCTCCTCTGACTGAATCATCATTCCTCAGCTCGTGGAAACCTCTATTCAAGTTTTAGGTTCTTCACCTGTTGACTTTGTAACGTTGGTCAGAGTGCTCAGTAGTTGAGATCTGCGAGATTTTAGGATAACCCTAGAATGAGCCTTGTCAGTTCCAGGCATCTGAAAGAATATCATGTACATGTGGCTTCAGAAATTCTATGCCTGAAGGGCACCTGGGTGGCTCAGTCGGTTAAGCGTCCAGCTTCGGCTCAGGTCATGATCTCACAGTTCATGGGTTCGAGCCCCGCGTCAGACTCTATGCTGACAGCTCAGAGCCTGGAGCCTGCTTCAGATTCTGTGTCTCCTTCTCTCTCTGCCCTTTCCACACTTGTGCTCTTTCTCTCCCTGTCTCTCAAAAATAAAAACATTAAAAAAAAAAAAAGAGAGAGAAATTCCGCGGCTGATAGAGTTGTAAACTGTTCGCTGTGACGGCGGTAGGAAATCCACTTTACGTCAGCATCCACATACCCACACACACACACATCTGAAATCTGTTTCCCAAAATAATGCATATCCTGGTGTGTGAAACACACCCGGTTTTTTTGTTTTGTTTTTTGGGTTTGATTTTGTTGGGAATTTTTTTTTTTTTTGGCTCTTCTGTTGTATCTCCCATTTATACAAGTGCTGGTTGAAACTCACTCACATAAAAATCACAGTTTACTGAAGCTTGTGGTCCACAGTTTTACCAACTGTTCTGAAAGTCCGCTTCTCTAAGAGAGACTGAAATTCCCCACATGACCATAGAGCGCACTGCGTACAGTTATTGTCTGTGGAACAAGCCGAGAGCCCTGGAAGTAACGTGCGTTCTTCTGAGCCCGGACCAGGAGCCCCCCACACAAGGAGCAGTCGGCAGACGCCCCAGGATGAGCTGGGTTCTCTGGAGAAAAACTCATCCTCCAGTCGGCCAACTGGACCGGGAGTTCGTAGGAATGTTTCCTTGTGGAAAGAAGGCCATCTCTGGGCTCAGACCTTGTCCAGCGTGTGCCCTAAACAGTAGTCATCATCTGTCTTCTTTATTATTTCTCGAATAGCACCCTCTCTCCCCTACCAAAAGAAAAAGGGGGATAAAACTAAATTATAAGGAATTCTTATTTCTATTTTTCCAAGTAAAGCTTCTTGGTGTGTGTCTCAAATACGTACAGACGTGGGGCTCAGGGGAACGTGACGGGATTGGATTCACAAGAAGGTGGTGGGAGCTTAAAATCATGGCTGTTAAGCCCTTGTCATGATCCTTCCGAGTCTGTACGCCATCGTCCACTATTTGAGTTTCATAAACTATCCAGAGAAATATATCACATCGGCTCTTTAGAAATTCTAGATTACAACCCTTAAGAAAGCCTTAGAATTCTGACCAAGGCTCACTAGGAGAAGTAACTGTGCTAAACATAATGAGGCAATCGATTCAAGGTAGCTTCTAAACACAGTATTTCGGTTGTTACGGTATATTTTATTCCTATTTTATAAATATAATTCTAAGGAACAATCATGGTGCTAAGATCTCTGTCAGCTCCCTGTTTGCTCGTAAGCTCATTTGAACGGAACTTTCTAAGCGGCATCTAGTATGTCACAGAAGAATGTCTGTTATATGCCATGGTCTTTTACTGATTATTCCTGAGACCATCTTTGACTCCAAATTTTGGAGATAAGATGTCAGAGATGTGGGGTCTCAAGCAAGACTGACAGAAGTGGGCACTGTGAATAAAGAGGTAAGAATGAAGTTTTCGAACCTGCAATACCTGTCTCCTTCCAGAACTAAAATATTCCCCTGGACCCAGGAATCCATGTAGTCTAATGTGCTGGAAAATAATCACCTACGCCTGTGTTCAGATCCTCGCTCCTTCATTTATTTATTTTGTAACCTCGAGCAAGTTACTTAACCTCTTTGAGCTTTGGTTTCCTCATGTGTAAAGATCGTATAGAAATAGCTAGCTCCTGGCTCACTGACTCCCAACCGTTGGACGGCCCTACTCCGTGGCCCTTGCCAACTCTTTTCCGTGCCATCAACAATTACTCCAGATCTTCCCAAGGTCCTCAGAAGCCCAGCTCCCTCAGCTGCTGGACCTTTCCCATCAACCACAAACAGAAACCTGCAGAGAAGTTCTCTCAACTTCCTGTAAACAAACCTCCATCCCCCTGTGTGTCTGGATCTATGCTTTCACTCTTTTTGCCCCATACTTTAGGCTTATCTTTCGATGAGTACTCTTGATGCCATTCTGTATCTTCAAAATAACCCCACGGTGGACACCTTCTCATCAACATTTGAAACTATTGAGGTTTATTTTTCTTTTAATTTATTTGTGAGAAACAGAGAAAGAACGGGCAGGGGAGGGTCAGAGAGAGAGGGAGACACAGAATCCAAAGACCGGCTCCAGGCTCTGAGCTGGCTGTCAGCACAGAGCCTGACGTAGGGCTCGAACCCATTTAAAAATGGGTTCTACCGTTGACTCTACCTCCTACTCCAGCTCTACCCTATTTTTCTCTTCTCCCTTTACAGCCAGCCTTCTTTTTTAAAAAATTGCTTATTTAGAAAGAGAGAGTGTGCTAGTGGGGGAGGAGCAGAGAGAGAGGAAGAGAGAATCCCAGGCAGATTCTGTACTGTCAGCGCAGAGCCTGATGTGGGGCTCGATCTCACAGACTGCGAGGTTCATGACCTGAGCAGAAATCAAGAGTCAGACCCTCAGCCGACGGAGCCACCCAGGCATCCCTGAAGCCAGCCCTCTTGAGCGTGGTATCTCTTAGGCACTAGGTCTGTTTCTTCACCATCTGTGTGTTCCTTGCCCATGACTGTTCCCACCACCACTCATTGAAGCCCATGTCTTCCTGCGTTAATCCATTGCTATGTCTGTAGCGTCATTGAATACTCTTCATTCGTTAATCATATTTGAGTTCTTGGTAGCATTTAATAGTTTATCCCTCCTGATTGAAATGCTCTTTTCTCTTAGCTTCTGTGATACCACATTCACCTTGGCTTTCTTCCTGACGTTTTGGCAGTGACTTCTCACTTGGTTTGGTTGGCTCATCTGACTCTGCTGGACCCCTCGACATTACTCTTTCTCAGGGCTCTGCTCTTTTCGGAGTATAATTCCTCTGGGTTTTCTTATCTGCTCTCCTGGCTTCGGTCGCATACTATGTGCTTTGCGCCGTGTTACATCTGTGTGTTCCCAAATCAATATGTGCAGCATAGATATTTCTCTCTCTTTGAGCTCCAGACACCAACTATGGAAAATCTCTCCAAGTACCTTTGGAGCTTCTCCACCTGGGTGTCTTCCAAGCACCTCAAACCTCACATGTCTAAAACCGAACCCGTTGACGGCTTTGGTCCCCTGATTACTGCCTAACAAGCCACTCCAGGAGTCGGTGGCTAAAAGAACAACTGTTATCATCTCTCTCCTGATTCTGCAGATTGACTGGGAAATTCTTGTGTTTGTGCTTTGGGTCTTGCACGCGGTCACTCTCAGATGTCAGCTGGGGCTGTGTGAAAGCTCCCCTGAGCTGGAAGTCCAAGGTGGCTGGCAGTGGCGCTCTGTGTTAGCCGGAGCTCAACTGTGGCTGTTGACCAGGGCATCTAACAGAGTGTTGCCTGTGGCTTGGACGTCTCAGAGCATAGCAGCTGGTGCTCAAGAGACGGACCCCAAGAGGGAGCGTTCCAAGAGACCAACACAGACGTTCCAAGCCTCCTCCCAGCCTAAGATATTGGACATTTGAAGATGTCCCTTTCATCACATCCGGTTGGTCCAGAAAGTCAGTCCGATCAGCCCAGATTCATGGGAAGGAAAATGAAACTCTCCCTCTGGTGCGAGGAGGTGGCAGGGACTCATTTCATAAGAGCATATGGGGCGGAAGGTGCTATGGTTACTGTCTTTGGAAGACCCAATTGCCGTATCGTTGCTCTTGGCAAATCTGTCTCTCTTCCAGGTTTTTTTTTTAATCAGGAAACGACATCGTAATTCAGCTAGTTACCTGGGCCAGGAGGTTAAGAGTCATGCCTGTCCCCTCCGCTTCTGTCACCTCCATGTTGGGTCAATCGTCTAGTCCCGTCAGCTCCAACTCCACAGTGTCTCTTGGAGCCGTCGTCTGTCACCTGGATTGTAGAGGCCTCCTTCGATCTGGGGTGTCTTGTCTCCATTCTTGCTCACAGAGTCTTCAGACACAAATTTGAGCTATCCGTACCCTTCCTGATGCCCTACAGTGACCTAGATTCTGGTCAGATGCCTTTAAACGGCTTGCAGGGCTCTCCACAGTGTGGCTGTTGGCCGGGCCGTACTCTAATATAGTCACCCAGGAGGGATGTAGAGCTAGGCTCTTGAACCTACCCCTCTGGCTTCACATCCTAGTTCTGATCATCGACGGCTTTGTTACGTGGAACAGAGGATTCAGCGTCTTGGGCCTCAAGTTTCCTCATCATTCGAACGGACTTAAACATCCAGCGGAAAAACTGAAACTGGTGCATCGAACAAAACATGCTTAAAAAATGTTCGTGCCTGTCACTATTACTACTTAATGTGTGTCTTCGTTGCTAGAATATGAGGCACAGATGTTAATCTATTTGCCACTGCCCTGTCCCAAGCGCTCAGCACAGTTCTAGATATGTAAAGGGTGCTCAAGTGTTTGTCAAATGAATATGTGAAAATAGTATGACTAAATGATACAAAGAATGTAAAGGGCCCAACACAGTGTGCCTTGCAAGGTATACGCAAGCCGACTGCCGGGAGAGCCTCCTGGGTCAGAACTGAAGCTCAGTCGGGGCACCTGGGTGCCTCAGTGCTGGCGCATCTGGCTCTTGGTTTCGGCTCAGGTCATGGTCTCAACAGGTCGGGGGTTCGAGCCCCATGTCAGGCTCTGTGCTCACAGCTCAGAGGCTGCTTAGGATTCTCTCTCTCTCTCTCGGCTCCTCCCCCTCTCACTCATGTGCATGGGCACACTCTCTCTTTCAAAATAAGTAAACATTAAAAATAGAAAAGAATTGAAGCTTTGTCAGTTACCGGGTGGCTTTACATAAATCACCTCCCCTCACCTCCTGTTTCTGCCTGGGGCAGTAGTGAGGTTTCAATCAGATAACACACATGGGCTGCCAAGCAGTGATTGGAACATGACAAGCACGTGATACATGTCAATGATTATTAGTTCACGCTTCTTCATGCTGTTCTACATTGTGCACTTGTAATTTGTAGCTAAATTTTTAATTTTGTCAAATTGGTTTCCACCCAACACCCAGTGCTCTTCCCCACAAGTGCCCTCCTCCATCACCACCACCTCTTTTCCCCCCCCCTCCTTCCCCTTCAACCCTCAGTTCATTTTCAGCATTCAATAGTCTCTCAAGTTTTGTGTCCCTCTCTCTCCCCAACTCTCTTTCCCTCTTCCCCTCCCCCTGGTCCTCCATTAGGTTTCTCTTGTTTCCCTGTTAGACCTATGAGTGCAAACATATGGTATCTGTCCTTCTCTGCCCGACTTATTTCGCTTAGCATGACACTCTCAAGGTCCATCCACTTTGCTACAAATGGCCATATTTCATTCTTTCTCATTGCCATGTAGTACTCCATCGTGTATATATACCACATCTTCTTGATCCACTCATCCAGGTGATGGACATTTAGGCTCTTTCCATGTTTTGGCTCTTGTTGACAGTGCTGCTATGAACATTGGGGTACATGTGCTCCTATGCATCAGCATTTCTGAAGAAGATACATCTTTAAATCATCATCAAGAATATTCTCCAAAGCAAGAGTAGAAATCCTTATTCTTAGTTACTTATTATTAGCCAACCCCCTGTGACTTAATATTCTTAGTTATTTGGATTTTATGAAGGGAATCTTATCCTTAAGATTCCTTTGAATGCTTGGCACTGCACATTTATTTATTGAGCATGTATTATGTGCGTGGACAGAATGAGGCTCTGAGGATTTAGCAGTGAAAGGAAGAAAAGGAAGTCACAGTTGGTCTCAGAGCCTGTGAGTTGCTAGGCAAGATAGATATCAAGCGGGCAATTGAAACGAGTTAGCCAGTGCACACACAGGGGAAATAGAGGGCCCCGTGGCAGGATATTTCAACGCGACCTTTATTTAAAGGCAATAGTAGGGGGGACTGGGTGGCTCAGTGGGCTTAGTGTCGGACCTCAGCTCAGGTCATGATCTCATGGTTCCTGTGGGTTCGAGCCCCGCATCAGGCTCTGTGCTGACAGCTCAGAGCCTGGAACCTGCTTCAGATTCTGTGTCTCCCTCTCTATCTGCCCCTCCCCAGCTTGCTCTCTCTGTCTCAGAAATAAACAAACATTTAAAAAAGTTGTTTTAAATAAAAGGGACAATAACAAATGCTAAAATTTAGCATAGCATAGTTTTTGGGACATTGTAAGATAAATGAAAGGCCATAATGTTGGCTAATATAAGTCTGGCAAATTACTTTTCCAATCAAACAAAAAGAAACAAACAAAAACATTCCTTTTGTACAAGTTTCCAGTTATAAAATAAGTAAATTACGGAGTCTATCTACCACATGGTGATCATAGTTAATAACACTGTAGTAGATTATTTGAAAGTTACTAAAGGATCTTAAAGGTAGATCTTAAAAGTTCTCATCATAAAAAAAATTTACGTACAAAAAAATTGTAACTATGTGAGGTGACAGCTGCTAACAAGACCTATTGTAGGGAGTACTTCGCATTGTGTGTAAAAGTCAGATCCTTAAATTATTGTACTTCTGAAACTAATATAATGTTTTATGTCAATTATATCTGCACACAAAAAAATTGAAACTCTTCATTTGAGTACAAATTTTAAAACTACATATATATGTGTGTATGTATATGTACATGCATAGATAAGATTCACCCTGTTTAAACAAAATAATTCAGATGGTTTTAAATTGTACATTACTGGTCATCACGCATGACTTTCCTCAACTACTAGACAGTTTTGGAGAATTAAATCTTAGAGCAATTTAAAGATTGCCTATAATTTGAAGAAACGGACTCACAGGGCTGCAGGTGCCTTGCGCTTTACTCAGTATGGTGTATAGTATGTTTGTTGCAGTGTGTTAATAGTTCCTTAATTAGGTGCCGCATTAATTTTGTTCATGAAACTATGTTTGCAAGGTAGTTATGCTTTAATTCACTTTGCTTGTGAGGTAACGCTCTGGGCCCACAATGGTAAGTTACGGCGTGTGCTTGCTTATAAGAAGAGATGTTCTCTCCAAGATCTGAGAGTCAGGGTATGAGTGCAAGGTCAGGTCACAGAATTGGAGGAGGGCTGTTGATTGCAAATGGCCCCCCTTGCTTACTGACATCTTTATTATTAGCGCCTCTGCGGGACTTCAGGCGGTATTGTCACCTGCCCTCCTTGACAATTGGTTAGACTTTTACGGTTGGGTTTCTTTCCCGCCTTTCCGTGTTAATAATTAAAGGCTCATTTATTCCCATCATATGCAGGCAGCAGATTCATGATGTATACGGCAAAATATTTAAGTCTTTGGCTTCTTCGGGTGGTTTTTCTGATGTCACGAACTGACTTTGAGATACCAAGCGTCCTGATTGCCAGTATGACTTAAACGCTCTCTTTGATCCTGATGACATCTGGGATTGGTACACTGTTACTTATACGGTATCTGAGAGGCCGAGGCATTGTTAAAAATGCATTATCTGAAAAAATGCCATTTACTGACCTGTTTGCCTGTAAACTGTGGATCACCTAAGAGGGTGAGGAATAACAATAGCTTTGGGGACGTGGCCTCTTTATATTTTCACACTCTGACAACCGTATTTTAAGACGTGGACTGTGGGGACACATAGTTACTGATGAAAGGGAAAATCACAGTTAGTAGGTTAAAAGACTCCAAGTGGCTCCCACATTCAGGCACGACAGGAGACATTGGGAAAAAACCTTCAAGATGATACCCTATTGTGTTGGAAGACACGGTACACCTCCCTCGTTCTGCGGAGGCTTTAATTGGTTTGATTCCTAACCTACAAGCTTTGAGTTTAGAATGACTGCCGGGCACTCCGCGGCCCTATTTTTTCCTCCATTCTGCCTCCTGTATTCTCTTAGGAAAACCTACAAACAACCTTACGGATGCCTCTGATCATTCCCAGGTTCAGGCTCCAGGGGCTTAAGGATGGAGTGATCTCAGTAAGGGACGAAGAGCGTGCACCCCCCTTTATTCCCTCTGAAGCCAGAATTTTCTGGAATTCAGGACAGGATGAAAGACATCTGTGTCCAGGCTTTTATCTGAGAAGACTGATAAGCTTCAGAGGAAAAGGGTGTTCACGTATTTACAAGTTTATCAAGCCGCGTCCATGGCTCGCTGACTCCCAGGTGCGTTTCCAGTCCATAAAGAGCATTTGGAGACGCTAACAGGAGCGACCACACTCGACCTGGCCAAATCAGAGAAGGGCCGGGACTTGAAAAGTGCAAGTGGGGGATTGAAGCAGACAAAGGCCCTTCACACAACTCTGGTCTCCTGACATTCAAACCAGAGGCTGGGGCAGGAATGTCATACTGCCGGTTCAGTAGATTTAAGCAGAGGAAAGTCTGTCATGTGACCCTCTGTCTCTGCATCCCTGATTATAATGAGAGGTCAGGTCTCCATCTGCTTTCTAGAAAAGACACATCCTAAGACTTTAATTCAAAATAAATTCATTCTAAATGAAATAAGAATCAGAAGCAAACAGTTGTGGATGGCCCCTTTACACTGAGATTCATATTTTATAGGAAAAACTAAAATAGATGCGTGACCTTCGAACTATTTACTTCTTGTGCCTTAAAACAAATTATAAATACAGATTTCAATTAAATCTTATTTCCTACCACTGTAATGCTCGTAAATGTTTTAAAAAACCTGTCTCCTTTTATACCAAATTAGGCTTATAATTATTAGTTGTACACATTTGACTGAAATCAACCTAATTATTATCAAAATGTTAAACATTTTTATAATTATTAAATATAAAAGACAAAAATACCTCTCTGAATGAGATGAATGGGGATTTTTCTAAATAGTTCATGTATTCATGGGTGGATATTAATGTTTATTTTTGAGAGAGAGAGAGTGAGTAGGGGAAGGGCAGAGGGGGGAGACAGAATCCGAAGCAGTCTCTAGAATCTGAGCTGTCAGCCCACAGCCTGATGCAGGGCTTAAACTCATGAACTGCAAGATCATGACCTGAGCCAAGTGGAACTCATACCCAACCAAGCCATGCACATGCCCCCATGGATGGATATTAATTATCACAAAAGCAAAGCAATATTCAGTATCCGTTGTATTCCTGTTTTTCCTTTTTTATGAATATAAACATAAGAAATCTTAACCACAAAATAAGCAGATGGGAAGGAAAGGATTTTTTTTGTGATTTCAGCTATTTGAAATCCTTACTCAAATGGCAAAAATTTGTGATCTACTTCTTAAAATTTTTTTAATGTTTATTTTATTTTTGAGAGAGAGAAACAAAGTGTGAGTGGGGGAGGGGCAGAGAGAGAGGGAGACACAGAATCGGAAGCAGGCTCCAGGCTCTGAGCTGCCTGCACAGAGCCTGACGTGAACTCAGAGAATGCGAGATCCTGACCTGAGCCAAAGTCAGACACTTAACCATCTGAGCCACCCAGCCACTTTCTGTTGTTTTTATTTATTTCTTTAGAGAGAGAACTGGGAAGGGGCAAAAAGAGGAGGGGGAGAGAGAGAGAGAGAAAGAGAATCCCATGTAGGTTCCACACTGCCAGCACAGAGCATCTGGGCTCGGTCCCATGAACTTGAGATCATGACCCGAACCTAAATCAAGAATCCACCCAGGCACCCCTGTGATCTGTTTCTTTTTCTTTTTTTTTTTTTTTTTAACATTTATTTATTTTTGAGAGACAGAGAGAGACAGAGCATGAGCAGGGGAGGGGCAGAGAGAGAAGGACACACAGAACCAGAAGCAGGCTCCAGGCTCTGAGCTGTCAGCACAGGGCCCTACGCGGGGCTTGAACCCACAGACTATGAGATTATGACTTGAGCCAAAGTTGGACGCCCAACCGACTGAGCCCCCCGGGCGCCCAGCTGCGATCTGTTTGTTAATGTGTGTTTATCGGTCTGCAAGCTCTTAGTTCCATCACATTTCTTCTTGGGTTTCATTGAAAGCACAGAACTGGTAGCCACCTGCTTTCACACGTATTTGTTACCACGTTTTCCACATCCACCCATTTCTCAGCTCCCGTGAGGTATACCCCCCAAAAAAGAAAGCACGATACTACTAATTGTACTCATTACTCTTTGTCACTTTGTTTCATCTGCTTTGTGCAGAAGGGGGTGGAAAATCAAACTTCTGTTCATTTTAGTTCATCTTTGTTATGGTGATCTTTTTTAATGCTGTTGTTTATCATATGCTTAAGTGTCTTTAATTAGCTCATTTAATTTATGGGAAATATTATATAATTTGCTGGGAGACCTAGTACCCATTAAAATCAAACTTTCAGAAAAACTCTTCATTTTTCCCATCAAGTACACTAATCTCCATTTTGTGACAGCCCTCACAGTTCTGAACTCCTACTCATGGGAGACAGTAGAGAGACAGATAAAACACACATCTTTGCCATGAGTTTGGCAGTTCGACTAAAGCTGCTACCTTTATTATTTCTTACTCATTGGTGTTCACTTTGCAGTCAGAACCTCCTGTGGTAGCAGAGCGCATTCTTTCCCAGTGGTGGGGATGGATGATAAGGTCATTACACAAAAAGTTCTCCCTCCCTCTTGATCTCTCAGATTTCAAAACCTACCAACAGTCTTAAATATTCCGATTCTTAATGCCACACTTTGTCCTTGATAGAAATACATGCAAGACAAGCAAAGACGCTAAAGCCCTACCTTGGATTTATGGTGTCTCGACTAAGGGAGGCTTCGTCAACAAGAATGCTTTAAATTTTGCCTTTGTTTGGCACATTGGAAGTTTTACGCTCAAGACAGTGTGTCATAGAATCTGAGTATGTGAGAGGTGTGCCCATCTGTTGTAAAGAGAGTCTATGTACGGGATTCCTGGGGGTTCTAGAAACAAATTCCCTCAACACAGGCTCCTCCTCTCCTCTTTGAAAAGTCTTCATGAGAAAAAGAAAAGAGGGAAGGAGGGACAAGGAGGGAAGGAGGAAGAAGGAGGGAGGGAGGGAGGAAGGGAGGGAGGAAGGAAAGAGGGAGGGAGGGTCTTCATACTCAGGGTCTGGCTACTCTGACTCAAGACTCCTGTACTAAATGCCCTCCACGGGCACTGAACTCTGAGATGCTCCCATGTTCTGATCACTCACAGAGAGACAAGACAACCATAGTCTCCGGTACTGCTGCCCCTCCCCTCGGGCCCATCCAATCAACCTTGGTTCTTTTGTGTTACAAATGAAAGAAGCTTCTTTCTGAAAAAGAACCACCCTTTAAGTTGAGTGGCACTGATCAGATAAGAAATCCTTGGCACAACACTTCCTGACACAACAGCACCCACGCCTATCATTTCTGTAGGAAAAATCCTAACCCCACGAAACCAGTATGTAGAGCAAGCAACTAAGCAGAACCTAAAACTCTGAAAGCCACAACTTGATTACTGTTTCGGAAGCTAATGCTCTTGAGCAAAGAGGATGGTTTGGGGAAGAAATTCCGATTCGTGCCATTTTAAGCTCACCGGCATTGAAAGCCCCGATGTGCTGTTAAAGGGACAGAAAAACCATGTAGAGCAGCAATGCACAGGATCAACACTGCTGGGTAGATTCAATCACATAATCTTCAGAAAACAACAATGGAATGTGTTAATAACATACATTTTAACGGTAGCCTTAGTGCTGTATGAATTTGATGAATGAGTCCACCTGTGAACCGTTTCCATATGTAAGTATGACACGTGTGCAAACGAGTCTTCATGGAAGGAGGGATTTTTCTCAGTATTTTAAGAATAGTTTTATGTGGAAGTCAACCACAAGACAAAACACCTAGTAGGAACTCAGTATAAATTATAACATGAGGAGTATCACATGAGAGTATCTATGGCAGGTTTTATGGGGCGCCTGGGTGGCTCACTTGGTTAAGTGTCCGGCCTCAGCTTAACTCATGATCTCATGCTTTGTGAGTTCAAGCCCCGCGTCAGGCTCTGTGCTGACAGCTCGGAGCCTGGAGCCTGCCTCAGAGTCTGTGTCTCCCTCTCTCTCTCTGCACCTCCCCTGCTCTTTCTCTGTCTCTGTCTCACTCTCAAAAATAAACATTACAAAAGATTTTTTAAGAGTATCTATGGCAGCTTTAATGTAATAAGAACGTCCAATAAAATAAGTATTTAAAAAAAGCCTATAACTTTATATCCTAAAATTGAAACCTAAGCAGATTCTCTAGCATGCTTCAGTGAGTTACCACGCCTGATTTATATGAAATAGATCCAAAGCTTAGTCATTTAAAATAATATTTTTTTAATAAAAAGCAAAGATCTCACTGCTGACTGTGGAAAGCACATAGTTGTGGAATTCTGCACACCTCAGTGTGAGTCTTCACTCTCGCACTCGCTTGAGCAAGTAGTTCACTTCTCTGAGACCTCGTTTCTTCATCTCAAAATAATACTGACTTCCTGGTTGTTGTTTTTAATTCAAAACACGTAGTATAGGTGAAACTGCCTGACCTATCATAGGCTCTCAGTAAAAGTTCCATTTCTCTCTCCACCTTCCTTCATCTTTTCATTAAAAGCTAAATTATGACATAGGGACGCCTGGGGGGCTCAGTTGGTTGAGGGGCTTCCGGTCAGGTCATGATCTCACAGTTTGTGAGTTCAAGCCCCGCATCAAGCTCTGTGCTGATGGCTCCAAGCCTGGAGCCTGCTTCAGATTCTGTGTTTCCCTCTCTCTCTCTGCTCCTCCTCCATTCACTCTCTGTCTCTCAAAAATAAGTAAACATCAAAAAAATATTTTAGGCTTATTTATGACATATATAGGTGTTCTTGGTATTTAAAAATTTTCATGAATAGGGGCACCGGGGTGGCTCAGTTAAGCGTCCAACTTTTGCTCAGGTCATGATCTTACAGTTTTTGGATTCCAGCCCCAGGTCCGGCTCTGTGCTGACAGCTAGCTCAGAGCCTGGAGCCTGCTTTGGATTCTGTGTCTCCCTCTCTCTCTCTCTCTCTCTCTCTGCCCCTCCCCCACTCACCTTGCGTCTCTCTCTGTCTCAAAAATAAGTACACATTAAAAAAAATTTTTTTTGATTCCTAGGAATAAAGATGTTTGGTTAAAGGAAGCAAACATAATCTTGGATTAGGATAGATTTACCATAGTGGTAGTATTATCTTTTTTATTTTTGTATTTAGCTCTATGTTCTAATTTTGCTAAAAATGAGTATGTATTCCTATTGTAAAATAAATATTTAATATTTCAAATGAAGCCGATTATACTCTGAGTTGATCCATAAAAAACTAACAAGGATTACTGTAACCCAGTTTTTAGATTTTATTCCCTGGAGCATATTATATTCCTAAATTAAAGAAAAATGGATGTGGTAGCTGAACTGGTTATGGGCCTCGGGAGAAGAGGGAAGTCCGGAATGACTTGCTAAGGTTCCTGCACAGCTCGTCCTGCGTCGCCCGTACATCACCGCACCGCTGTCCTAACGTGTCTCCAAGTCCAGGCTTCCCGCTCCAGGAGCACCCCCTTATCTGCTGGGTCAGTGTTTTTCCAGCCCCCCAGTGGGTGCCTGACACCGCAGAGAGTCCCGAACCTTCTCTACGCTGTGCTTTCTCCTGTGATGTTTAGTTTATAAATTAGGCCAGTAAGAAATGAACAACCACTAACCATAGACCAGGGCAGTCGCTACAGTATGCTGTCAGTGAAAGTTATGGGAATGTGGTCTCCGTCTCCAGGTATGGCACTGCCCTGTTCTCCCCCTTCTCTGTGTGAGAACGTGGGGTCATAAGATGCCTGCATGAGGGGGTGAAATGAGGTGAGCGGCGTAGGTGTTGTGACGTAGCGTTAGGCTACTGTTCACCTTGTGAAAGTACGTCCTCTCCTGCCTTCAGACCACACTTGATGGCTGCAGGCAACTGAAACGGTGGCAAGTGAATCCAGGGAGAAAGGGGACTGTTCTGTGCACTTTCATGTCCTTGAACATGACTTCCTGTCCCCTTGAGCCCAATCAGAACTTTTTAGCCAAATGGTCTCCCTTTAGTGGTTAGGTGTCCTTTGCAAATGATGGAACACGTGTTGTCATAGGATGTGACAGGCCAGGTAGAAGGTAGTTCCAGCATTTGCTGGAAATACACTCCAACTGCACGTTTATGTGTAAGTGTGAGGTTGTTGGGAATTTCTCTAGACTCCAATGGGATAACTCGGATGTCTCCCAGACTCATCTGTGATCCCAGAACACATTTCTTAATAATTTAAAATTGTTTCTCCTGATTATAAATACATGTACACACACACACAAACACACACATAGACATTCACCGTAGAAAAAGTAACTCCTTTTGTGGTATGGAAATGCAACTCACCCATATTTAAGTGTACTTCAAGTATCGAGTTTTTTAAGGTTTTATTTAAATTCCAGCTAGTTGACCAGGAAACCGATGTTGGCAAGGACGTGGAGAAACAGAAACCCTCTTGCACTATAGGTGGGAATGCAAACTGGTGCAGCCACTCCGGAAAACAGTGTGGAGGTTACTCAAAAAATTAAAAATAGGGGCACCTGGTGACTCAGTTGGCTAAACGTCCGACTTCGGCTCAGGTCATAATCTTACCAATTGTGGGTTCGATCTCTGTGTCGGGCTCTGTGCTGACAGCTCAGAGCCTGGAGCTGTCTCTCGCTTCAGATCCTGTGTCTCCCTCTCTCTGTGACCCTCCCCCACTCGCATTCTCTCTCAAAAATAAAAAAAATGTTAAAAAAAAATTTTTTTTTAATTAAACATAGAACTGCCCTACAACCCAGCAATAGCACTGGTGGGAATTTATCCAAGGGATACAGCAGTGCTGATGCATAGGGGCACATGTACCCCAATGTTTGTAGCAGCACTTTCAACAATAGCCAACTTCTAGAAAGAACCCTAATGTCCATCAGCTGATGAATGGATCAAGAAGGTGTGGTTTATATATACAATGGAACACTACATGGCAATGAGAAAGAATGAAATCCTGCCACTTGCAATAACGTGGATGGAACTAGAGGGTATTATGCTGAGTGAAATAAGGCAGTCAGAGAAAGACAGATACCATATGTTTTCACTCAGAGGTGGAACTTGAGAAACTTAACAGAAGACCATGGGGGAAGGGAAGGGGAAAAATAGTTATAAACAGAGAGGGAGGGAGGCAAACAATAAGAGACTCTTAAATACAGAGAACAAACTGAGGGTGGATAGGGGTCAGGGGAAAATCGGTGACGGGCATTGAGGAGGGCACTTGTTGGGAAGAGCCCTGGGTGTTGTATGTAAGCGATGAATCATGGGAATCTGCCCCCAAAACCAAGAGTACACTGTGTACGCTGTATGGTAGCCAATTTGACAATAGATTATATTAAAAAATAATTAAAAATTCCAATTAGTGAACATACAGTGTTATATTAGTTTCAGGTATACAGTATAGTGATTTGAC